>NC_137147.1:85359057-85723542 GCF_951394435.1 Stenella coeruleoalba | reverse complement strand
GGAAATCTGAGAGCCACTGTGTTCTGTGTGTTAGATGTTAACAGACTTTTGATGGGGGGAGAAAGTTTTATGTTCATGTAAGATCGGGAAATGCTAGGTTGAACAAAATCAAACATGATTTTTTAAGCCACTGAACTTCTCAAACCCTTTGATCAATCAGTGTTCTCAGGACTTCCCTGGTGGCTCAGTGGTTAAGAATCCACCTGCCAGTGCAGGGAACACGGGTTCAAGCCCTGGTCTGGGAAGATCCCACATGCCATGGAGAACTAAGCCCGTGTGCCACAACTACTGAGCCTGCGTGCTGCAACTACTGAAGCCCATGTGCCTAGAGCCCGTGCTCTGCAACAAGATAAGCCACTGCAATGAGAAGCCTGCGCACGTCAATGAAGAGTAGCCCCCGCTCACCGCAGCTAGAGAAAGCCCTCACGCAGCAACGAAGAACCAACACAGCAAAAACTAACTAACTAAATAAATAAATTTATTTAAAGAAAAAAAATTAATGTGCTCATTTCTAAGAGAGATATTCCCAAAATTTATTTAACTATAGAATTCCTTTTTTTAAGATACAATCAGTGAGAAATACTCTTAAAAAGTGACCTTTGACTCATTTCCCTGCCATACTCACCCAGATTTGAGTCTTCCTTATCCTAAATTTATTTTATAATCCTAACTTATTTCCTATGGGTTTATTCTTTTTTGCCCTGACTGCCCCCACCCTAGTTTGAGTCCCTTATCACCTTACACTTAACTTAGTAATAAACTTTCTATTGGTTTCCTTGTCTCCTAACACTACTGTCTCCAATCTGTTACCTTCAGTGATACCCACTAATCCTTCTTGAAGCAATATGTTGACTACATTATTACACTTCAGACAGTATCAGTATATTCAGCTTTACATGGCAACGCAAGTCATATTTCCAGTTTAATTGCTCATTAATTCTGTCCATAAACCCTTTGATTTGTCTAGTTTTTATTCCTTTCCATTGCCCGAACAGGAGTTATTACTTCCCCTTATTTCTCTTTGTTTATTCTGTATCTCTGCTTACAGTGCTACCATCTCTCCATCTTCCCGTCATACTTAAATTCTGCATATTCTTTCAAACCCCACTCAAAAGCTTTTTAAAAAATTTATTTATTTATTTATTTTTGGCTATGTTGGGTCTTTGTTGCTGCACGCGGGCTTTCTCTAGTTCCGGCGAGTGGTGGCTACTCTTTGTTGCAGTGCGCGGGCTTCTCATTGCAGTGGCTTCTCTTGTTGCAGAGCACAGGCTCTAGGCACGTGGGCTTCAGCAGTTGTGGCACGTGGGCTCAGTAGTTGTGGCTTGTGGGCTCTAGAGGGCAGCCTCAGTATGTGGCACACGGCCTTAGTTGCTCCATGGCATGTGGGATCTTCCTGCACGAGGGCTTGAACCTGTGTCCCCTGCATTGGCAGGTGGATTCTTAACCACTGTGCCACCAGGGAAGCCCCTCAAAAGCTACTTTTGCAAACAAGTATTCCCAGTTGTTTGTGATTCTTTTTTTTTTTTTTGCCCTATTAAGGTTATTAGTTTATACCATTTATGTGGCTTACAATTTTTTACTTTGATTGTGTGTGTATGTGTGTCTGTCTGACTGTCATAATATTTCCTGCAGGTTTGCAGATCCTGTTGATGTAGCTCTAGTAACACGTCAAACAATTTTGTGCTTGTATTTAGTAAATATATACTGAATGATGTAATAAAGTAGATAACTTGTCAATTTATTTGCATTTTTATCTTCCTTTTAGGAGGAACTCTTACTGGTGGCTTATAAAGAATGTCATAAAGCTGTGATGAGGTGCAGTACAAGTTTCAAATCTAGTAGCAAAACAGTAGTACAATTGTGTGGTCATACTTTGGAAACTAAATCCTACAGAGTATCTGAAGATCTTGTAAGCATACATCTGCCAATCTCTAGGACTCTTGCTGGTGAGTGTTTATTTGGTTTTTGCATGTTTCTGTTAGCTTTGTTTTCTAGATATTCATATTAGAATCAGTACTATTTTTGTTCTCAGTATGCACAGACATACTCGGATCAGTTACTGCAGTTAAAAGCTGTCACTATCCTTCAAAGAGCTGTGACCAGAACATCTAAGGGTGCTACCTGGGCTTTTTGTTATCTTGGTCAACTAATGGATCCTTATACTATATACTTAAGGACTAACTTGGTAATTTATCGCCTAACCAAATGTAAATGTAGGAAAATCTTGTTGCTGTTTTTTCACCCTCTTCTCTTCCTGATTGCACCAGTGTGTTCACTGTGTCACTGTTCCTTTCACCACTAAAAGAAAGAAATCATAGATTTTCTTTAATCATCCTTTGATTTGCATTTCTATGTAAATCGACCGTGTCAGTGTCTTTTTCTTTTAACAACTTTGTATAAGTGTACATAATTATATTTTTAATTGTGGTAAAATATATGTAACATAAAATTTACCATTTTAATCATTAAGTATATAGTTCAGTGACATTAAGTACATTCACATTGTTGTACAGCCATCACCACCATCTATATCCAGAATTCTTTCCATCTTCCCAATCTGAAATTTGTGCCCATTTAACATAACTCCTCATTCCCTGCTCCCTACAGTCTCGATTTTCTGTCTCTATGACTTGACTACTCTAGGTACCTCATATAAGTGAAATCATACTCATATCCTTTTATAACTGGATTATTTCACTTAGCATAATGTCCTCAGAGTTCATCCATGTTGTAGTATATGTCAGATTTCCCTCATTTTTAAGGTTGAATAATATTCCATAGTATGTATATACCACGTTTTGTTTATCTATTCATCCTCCAGTAGATGCTTGGGTTGCTTACATCTTTTGGCTATTGTCGAATAATGTTGCCATGAACACAGGTGTCCAAATATGCACTTGAGTGCTTGTTTTCAATTCTTGAGGTATATACCCATAAAGTGGAATTGCTGGATCATAAGGTAATTCTACTTTTTAATTTTTTGAGGAACCACCATACTGTTTTCCATAGCAGCTGCACCATCTTACATTCTCAGAAGCAAAGCACAAGGATTCCAATTTCTTTACATCCTCATCAACACTTGTTATTTTTTGTTTTTTAAATAGCCATCCTAATGAGTGTGAAGTGGTATCTCCTTGTGGTTTTGATTTGCATTTCCTTAATAATTAGTGATACTGACCATCTTTTCCTGTGCTTACTGGCCATATGTATATCTTCTTTGGAGAAAGCTCTGTTCAAGTCCTTTGTCTATTTTTTAATCAGATTTTGTTGTTGAGTTATTGGAGTTCTTTGTATATTCTGGATATTAACTGCTTATCAGATATATGGTTTGCAGATATTTTCTCCCATTCTGTGAGTTGCCTTTTCACTCTCTTTATAGTGTCCTTTGATGCACAAAAGTTTTTAACTTGGTGTAGTCTCATTTATTTTCCCTTTGGTTGCCTGTACTTTTGGTGTCATATCCAAGAAATTATGGCCAAATCCAATGTTATGAAGCCTTTTCCCTATGTTATTTTCTAAGAGTTTTATGGTTTTAGCTCCTGTGTTCAGATCTTTGATTCATTTTTAGTTAATTTTTGTATATGGTATAATTGACATGATTTTATGTCACTTCTATTTTTATAAAAAGAAATACCAAGATTCGTTTTTATTTGTTTTTATTTTACTGAAGTATAGTTGATTTACATGTTGTGTTTAATTTCTGCTGTACAGTAAAATGACTCAGCTATATGTATATATACATTCTTTTTCATATTCTTTACCATTATGGCTTACCACAGGATATTGAATACAGTTCCCTGTGCTATACAGTAGGACTGTGTTGTTTATAAGTTTTTATTTCTTTTGATGCTTGGCTAAGAGGAGAATAATTTCTTAAGAGGCAGAATATTATTTTTATATAATTTATAAGCACACCTTGTACAATGTAGGATCTTAAATATGTTAGTAAAACTGTGTTTCAAAATTAGAAATCAAATGTTTGCATTCTGAGATGTCATTTCTAAACTCAATAAACGTATGTTTAAATTTCACAAGTTTTCAAACTTGATGAGTTAACTAGGAAACAAATCAGCTGGGTTTATTGCTTTCTCATTTTTCTCTATCTTTTTTTAACCTTTAGGTCTTCATGTGCGTTTAAGCAGGCTGGGTGCTATTTCAAGACTGCATGAATTTGTGCCTTTTGTAAGTGACTCTATTAAATGTTGATTTGCTTATATTCTATTTCTAAATACCTCTTTAAAAAAATTATTTATTTATTTATTTATTTTTGGCTGTGTTGGGTCTTCGTTGCTGCGCGTGGGCTTTCTCTAGTTGTGGTGAGCAGGGGCTACTCTTCATTGCAGTGCGAGGGCTTCTCATTGCGGTGGCTTCTCTTGTTGTGGAGCACGGGCTCTAGGTGCATGGGCTTAGTTGCTCCACGGCATGTGGGATCTTCCCGGACCGGGGCTCGAACACGTGTTCCCTGCATTGGCAGGCAGATTCTTAACCACTGCGCCACCAGGGAAGTCCCCTCTAAATACCTCTTGGTTGAGTGGGAAGAAAAAGAACATTCTGAAATCATGGGGACTTGGAGTCATCTAGTTCAAGCCCTCAGTCTTACAGATGAGAAAACTGAGCAATGTATAGTGGCGTAACGTTCAAGCCCTCTGGGATATAATGGAATTGATCTCACTCTGTTTCAGGAGGATTTTCAAGTAGAGGTACTAGTGGAATATCCTTTGCGTTGTCTGGTATTGGTTGCCCAGGTTGTTGCTGAGATGTGGCGAAGAAATGGGCTGTCTCTCATTAGCCAGGTATGGCAAGGCCTATTGTTCACACTATGAATGTGTTCATTTTCTGCTTGTTTTTTCTTTTATATGTTTTACTTTGTGTCCCTGGATTTTCCTGAGTATTTGTTTTGTGTTCTCTTATATAAACTCAGAAATGAAAGTTCTAGTGGCCATATAGACATTTATCCTTTAATACTGTTAAGTGGGTAGATTAGGTGAAAGCCAGTAGTACCAGGAACCATCCCACCAATATATGTCTTTTCTGAAGATTACTTGGGAACATGTAATCTTCCCACCACCAGTCTTAATGGAAGGGCATTGTTTCCCTCTGTTGTAGAGCAAATAAGGAGAAGTGCTTTTCCTAAGTGGTGGGGAAACAGGGCTTGTAAAGATACCACTTGGGAGAAAAATAGTGTTATGATTGATTGTAGAAATTGGTTTACTTTATTGACGTGCGCATTTTAAACTTAAGGGAAGTAAATTCTTTTGTTACGCATGTTGAGAGTAATAACTAGTATAGAGCATTTTTAACTCTGAATTATTTTCATGCCGTATTTTCTCACTTCATCCTCACAAATCCCTTAAAATGATTTGTAGATTTACAGCTTATTTTTTGCCACAAAGGAGTTCTTGGGGTTTCTAGTTTAGAGAAAATTTTAAGAATTCTGTTTGAAATAAAATGATTCTTTTAGCTTCTGTTCTCCTTTTTATTTTATAGGTGTTTTATTACCAAGATGTTAAGTGCAGAGAAGAAATGTATGATAAAGATATCATTATGCTTCAGGTACCTATTTAAATTACCTCTGATATTTGTGTTAACCTTCCTTCCTAGGTTCCTTATAATAAGCGAAGATACTGTAACTATTGTTAACTTCACTTAAATTTTTCTCACTGTTGACATGAATATAGTATCATAGAAGCAGAAGGGACTACTGCATTATCTTCTGCAGATCTACCTTATAATTTTTTCTCACAGTCCTACTAGAGACAAAATGTTTCTCCATTTAATACATGAGAACTATGGTACTTGATTTCTTTCACAGATTGGTGCATCTTTAATGGATCCCAACAAATTCTTATTACTGGTACTTCAGAGGTATGAACTTGCTGATGCTTTTAACAAGACCATATCCACAAAAGACCAGGTAAGTGACAGAAACTAATAAGTAAATTAATTCCAAAGGAAATATTATTTAAAAAATTTTAATCATATTTAAGATTTTTATTTATTTATGTATAGCTCCAAAAATCAGGCACATACGTAAAACATACATATACACACATATATCCTTTTTACTCTATAAAAATTAGAATATAGTTGGCCCTCCATATCCATGGATACAGAATCCCAACTGTACTAGCCATTTTATATAAGGGACTTGAGCATCTGTGGATTTTGGTATCTGCAGGGGTCCTAGAACCAGTCCCCTGCAGATACTGACTGATGACTGTGTATAGATTAACAAAAAGGAGAAGAAAAATCACATGAAACTCTGCCTCCTAGAAATGATCACTTTTAAAGTTTTGGTGTCTTTTTTTTTTTTTTTTAACATCTTTTTTGGGGTATAATTGCTTTTTTTTTACCATCTTTATTGGGGTATAATTGCTTAATTGTGTGTTAGTTTCTCCTTTATAACAAAGTAAATCAGTTATACATAGACATATGTTCCCATATCTCTTCCCTCTTGCGTCTCCCTCCCTCCCACCCTCCCTATCCCACCCCTCCATGCGGTCACAAAGCACCCAGCTGATCTCCCTGTGCTATGCGGCTGCTTCCCACTAGCTATCTACCTTACGTTTGGTAGTGTATATATGTCCATGCCTCTCTCTCTCTTTGTCACAGCTAACCCTTCCCCCTCCCCATATTCTCAAGTCCGTTCTCTAGTAGGTCTGTGTCTTTATTCCTGTCTTACCCCTAGGTTCTTCATGACATTTTTTTTCTCTTAAATTCCATATATATGTATTAGCATACGGTATTTGTCTTTCTCTTTCTGACTTACTTCACTCTGTGTGCCAGACTCTGGGTCTATCCACCTCATTAAAATAGCTCAATTTCGTTTCTTTTTATGGCTGAGTAATATTCCATTGTATATATGTGCCACATCTTCTTTATCCATTCATCCGATGATGGACACTTAGGTTGTTTCCATTTCCGGGCTATTGTAAATAGAGCTGCAGTGAACATTTTGGTACATGACTCTTTTTGAATTATGGTTTTCTCAGGGTATATGCCCAGTGGTGGGATTGCTGGGTCATATGGTAGTTCTATTTGTAGTTTTTTAAGGAACCTCCATACTTTTCTCCATAGTGGCTGTACCAATTCACATTCCCACCAGCAGTGCAAGAGTGTTCCCTTTTCTCCACACCCTCTCCAGCATTTATTGTTTCTAGATTTTTTGATGATGGCCATTCTGACTGGTGTGAGATGATATCTCATTGTAGTTTTGATTTGCATTTCTCTAATGATTAATGATGTTGAGCATTCTTTCATGTGTTTGTTGGCAGTCTGTATATCTTCTTTGGAGAAATGTCTATATAGGTCTTCTGCCCATTTTTGGATTGGGTTGTTTATTTTTTTGTTATTGAGCTGCATGAGCTGCTTGTAAATTTTGGAAATTAATCCTTTGTCAGTTGCTTCATTTGCAAATATTTTCTCCCATTCTGAGGGTTGTCTTTTGGTCTTGTTTATGGTTTCCTTTGCTGTGCAAAAGCTTTGAAGTTTCATTAGGTCCCAATTGTTTATTTTTGATTTTATTTCCATTTCTCTAGGAGGTGGGTCAAAAAAGAATCTTGCTGTGATTTATGTCATAGAGTGTTCTGCCTGTGTTTTCCTCCAAGAGTTTGATAGTGTCTGGCCTTACATTTAGGTCTTTAATCCATTTTAAGTTTATTTTTATGTATGGTGTTAGGGAGTGTTCTAATTTCATTCTTTTACATGTAGCTGTCCAGTTTTCCCAGCACCACTGATTGAAGAGGCTGTCCTTTCTCCACTGTACATTCCTGCCTCCTTTATCAAAGATAAGGTGACCATATGTGCGTGGGTTTATCTCTGGGCTTTCTATCCTGTTCCATTGATCTTTCTGTTTTTGTGCCAGTACCATACTGTCTTGATTACTGTAGCTTTGTGGTATAGTCTGAAGTCAGGGAGCCTGATTCCTCCAGCTCCGTTTTTCATTCTCAAGATTGCTTTGGCTATTCGGGGTCTTTTGTGTTTCCATACAAATTGTGAAATTTTTTGTTCTAGTTCTGTGAAAAATGCCAGTGGTAGTTTGATAGGGATTGCATTGAATCTGTAGATTGCTTTGGGTAGTAGAGTCGTTTTCACAATGTTGATTCTTCCAATCCAAGAACCTGGTATATCTCTCCATCTGTTTGTATCATCTTTAATTTCTTTCATCTGTGTTTAATAATTTTATGCATATAGGTCTTTTGTCTCCTTAGGTAGGTTTATTCATAGATATTTTATTCTTTTTGTTGCAGTGGTAAATGGGAGTGTTTTCTTGATTTCACTTTCAGATTTTTCATCATTAGTGTATAGGAATGCCAGAAATTTCTGTGCATTAATTTTGTATCCTGCAACTTTACCAAATTCATTGATTAGCTCTAGTAGTTTTCTGGTAGCATCTTTAGGATTCTCTATATATAGTATCATGTCATCTGCAAACAGTGACAGCTTTACTTCTTCTTTTCCGATTTGGATTCCTTTTATTTCCTTTTCTTCTCTGATTGCTGTGGCTAAAACTTCCAAAACTATGTTGAATAAGAGTGGTGAGAGTGGGCAACCTTGTCTTGTTCCTGATCTTAGTGGAAATGCTTTCAGTTTTTCACCATTGAGGATGATGTTGGCTGTGGGTTTGTCATATATGGCCTTTATTATGTTGAGGATAGTTCCCTCTATGCCTACTTTCTGCAGGGTTTTTATCATATATGGGTGTTGAATTTTGTCAAAAGCTTTCTCTGCATCTATTGAGATGATCATATGGTTTTTCTCCTTCAATTTGTTAATATGGTTTATCACATTGATTGATTTGCGTATATTGAAGAATCCTTGCATTCCTGGAATAAACCCCACTTGATCATGGTGTATGATCCTTTTAATGAGCTGTTGGATTCTGTTTGCTAGTACTTTGTTCAGGATTTTTGCATCTATGTTCATCAGTAACACTGGCCTGTAGTTTTCTTTCTTTGTGACATCCTTATCTGGTTTTGGTATCAAGGTGATGGTGGCCTTTTAGAATGAATTTGGGAGTGTTCCTCCCTCTGCTATATTTTGGAAGAGTTTGAGAAGGATAGGTGTTAGGTCTTCTCCAAATGTTTGATAGAATTCGCCTGTGAAGGCATCTGGTCCTGGGCTTTTGTTTGTTGGAAGATTTTTAATCACAGTTTCAATTTCAGTGCTTGTGATTGGTCTGTTCATATTTTCTATTTCTTCCTGATTCAGTCTTGGCAGGTTGTACATTTCTAAGAATTGATCCGTTTCTTCCAGGTTGTCCATTTTATTGGCATAGAGTTGCTTGTAGTAATC
The DNA here is from genome assembly GCF_951394435.1 of Stenella coeruleoalba. NCBI lineage: Eukaryota > Metazoa > Chordata > Mammalia > Artiodactyla > Delphinidae > Stenella > Stenella coeruleoalba. The sequence continues at coordinate 85,714,248 of NC_137147.1, read as the reverse complement.
TCTCATGATCTTTTGTATTTCTGCAGTGTCAGTTGTTACTTCTCCTTTTTCATTTCTAATTCTATTGATTTGAGTCTTCTCCGTTCTTTTCTTGATGAGTCTGGCTAATGGTTTATCTATTTTGTTTATCTTCTCAAAGAACCAGCTTTTAGTTTTATTGATGTTTGCTATCTTTTTTCATTTATTTCTGATCTGATTTTTATGATATCTTTCCTTCTGCTAACTTAGGGGGTTTTTTGTTCTTCTTTCTCTAATTGCTTTAGGTGCAAGGTTAGGTTGTTTATTCGAGATGTTTCCTGTTTCTTAAGGTGGGCTTATATTGCTATAAACTTCCCTCTTAGAACTGCTTTTGCTGCATCCCATAGGTTTTGGGTCGTCATGTCTCCATTGTCATTTGTTTCTAGGTATTTTTTTATTTCCTCTTTGATTTCTTCAGTGATCACTTCGTTATTAAGTAGTGTATTGTTTAGCCTCCATGTGTTTGTACTTTTTACAGATCTTTTCCTGTTATTGACATCTAGTCTCATAGCATTGTGGTCGGAAAAGATACTTGATACAATTTCAGTTTTCTTAAATTTACCAAGGCTTGATTTGTGACCCAAGATATGATCTATCCTGGAGAATGTTCCATGAGCACTTGAGAAAAATGTGTATTCTGTTGTTTTTGGATGGAGTGTCCTATAAATATCAATTAAGTCCATCTTAATTTTTCATTTAATGTATCATTTAAAGCTTGTGTTCCCTTATTTATTTTCATTTTGGATGTTCTGTCCATTGGTGAAAGTGGGGTGTTAAAGTCCCCTACTGTGAATTTGTTACTGTCGATTTCCCCTTTTATGGCTGTTAGTATTTGCCTTATGTATTGAGGTGCTCCTATGTTGGGCGCATAAATATTTACAATTGTTATATCTTCTTCTTGGGTCGATCCCTTGATCATTGTGTAGTGTCCTTCTTTGTCTCTTCTAATAGTCTTTATTTTAAAGTCTATTTTGTCTGATGTGAGAATTGCTACTCCAGCTTTCTTTTGGTTTCCATTTGCATGGAATATATTTTTCCATCCCTTCACTTTCAGTCTGTATGTGTCTCTAGGTCTGAAGTGGGTCTCTTTTAGACAGCATATATCTGGGTCTTGTTTGTGTATCCATTTAGCCAATCTGTGTCTTTTGGTGGGAGCATTTAGTCCATTTACATTTAAGGTAATTATCGATATGTATGTTCCTATTCCCATTTTCTTAATTGTTTTGGGTTCGTTATTGTAGGTCTTTTCCTTCTCTTCTGTTTCTTGCCTAGAAAATTTCCTGTAGCATTTGTTGTAAAGCTGGTTTGGTGGTGCTGAACTCTCTCAGTTTTTGCTTGTCTCTAAAGGTTTTAATTTCTTCATCAAATCTGAATGAGATCCTTGCTGGGTAGAGTAATCTTGGTTGCAGGTTTTTCTTCTTCATCACTTTAAATATGTCCTGCTAGTCCCTTCTGGCTTGCAGAGTTTCTGCTGAAAGAGCAGCTGTTAACCTTATGGGGATTCCCTTGTGTGTTATTTTTCCCTTGCTGCTTTTAATATGCTTTCTTTATATTTAATTTTTGACAGTTTGATTAATATGTGTCTTGGCGTATTTCTCCTTGGATTTATTCTGTATGGGACTCTCTGTGCTTCCTGGACTTGATTAACTATTTCCTTTCCCATATTAGGGAAGTTTTCAACTATAATCTCTTCAAATATTTTTCAGTCCCTTTCTTTTTCTCTTCTTCTGGAACCCCTATAATTCGAATGTTGGTGCATTTAATGTTGTCCCAGAGGTCTCTGAGACTGTCCTCAGTTCTTTTCATTCTCTTTTCTTTATTCTGCTCTGCAGTAGTTATTTCCACTTTTATCTTCCAGGTCACTTATCCGTTCTTCTGCCTCAGTTATTCTGCTATCGATCCCATCTAGAGTATTTTTCATTTCATTTATTGTGTTGTTCATCATTGTTTGTTTCATCTTTAGTTCTTCTAGGTCCTTGTTAAATGTTTCTTGCATTTTGTCTATTCTATTTCCAAGATTTTGGATCATCTTTAGTATCATTATTCTGAATTCTTTTTCAGGTAGACTGCCTATTTCCTCTTCATTTGTTAGGTTTGGTGGGTTTTTATCTTGCTCCTTCATCTGTGGTATGTTTTTCTGTCTTCTCATTTTGCTTATCTTACTGTGTTTGGTTTATCTTACTGTCTCCTTTTTGTAGGCTGCAGGTTCATAGTTCCCGTTGTTTTTGGTGTCTGTCCCCAGTGGCTAAGGTTGGTTCAGTGGGTTGTGTAGGCTTCCTGGTGGAGGGGACTACTGCCTGTGTTCTGGTGGGTGAGGCTGGATCTTATCTCTCTGGTGGGCAGGTCCACACCTATGGTGTGTTTTGGGGTGTTTGTGGACTTATTATGATTTTAGGCAGCCTCTCTGTTAATGGGTGGGGTTGTGTTCCTGTATTGCTAGTTGTTTGCCATAGGGTGTCCAGCACTGTAGCTTGCTGGTCATTGAGTGACGCTGGGTTTTGGCGTTGAGATGGAGATCTCTGGGAGATTTTCGCCGTTTGATATTATGTGGAGCTGCGAGGTCTCTTGTTGACCAGTGTCCTGAAGTTGGGTTTCCCACCTCAGAGCCACAGCACTGACTCCTGGGTGAAGCACCAAGAGCCTTTCATCCACATGGCTCAAAATAAAAGGGAGAAAAAGTAGAGAGAAAGAATTAGTAGAAGTAGGAAGAAAGAAAGAAAGGAAGGAAGGAAGAAAGGAAGGAAGAAAGAAAAGAAGGAAGGAAGGAAAGAAAGAAAGGAGGGAGGGAGGGAGGGAAGGAGGGAGGGACAGTGGGAGGAAGGAAGGAAGGAGGGAAGGAAGGAAAAAAGCAAGCAAGCAAGAAAAAGTAAATTAAAATAAAGTAAAATACAATAAAGTTATTAAATTAAAAATAATTATTAAGAAAAAAAACAGACAGAACCTTAGGACAAATGGTGGAAGCAAAGCTATACAGACAAAATCTCATACAGAAGCATACACATACACACTCACAAAAAGAGGAAAAGGGTAAAAAATCATAAATCTTGCTCTCAAAGTCCACCTCCTCAATTTGGGATGATTTGTTGTCTAAAGGAGGGAGGGAGGGAAAGAAGGAAGAAAGAAAGGAAGGAAGGAAGGAAGGAAGGAAGGAAAAGATAAAGTAAAATAAAATAAAGTTATTAAAATCAAAAATAATTATTAAGAAAAAACAATTTTTTAAAAAAAAAGGACGGATAGAACCCTAGGACAAATGTTGGAAGCAAAGCTATACAGACAAAATCTCACAGAGAAGCATACACATACACGCTCACAAAAAGAGGAAAATGGGAAAAAATCCTAAATCTTGCTCTCAAAGTCCACCTCCTCAATTTGGGATGATTCGTAGTCTATTCATGTATTCCACAGATGCAGGGTACATCAAGTTGATTGTGGAGCTTTTATCTGCTGCTTCTGAGGCTGCTGGGAGAGACTTCCCTTTCTCTTCTTTGTTCTCACAGCTCTCAGGGGCTCAGCTTTGGATTTGGCCCCGCCTCTGCGTGTAGGTCGCAGAAGGGCGTCTGTTTTTTGCTCAGACAGGACGGGGTTAAAGGAGCCGCTGATTCGGGGTCTCCGGCTCACTCAGGCCAGGGGGAGGGAGGGGCATGGAGTGCGGGGCGAGCCTGCGGCGGCAGAGGCCGGCGTGACGTTGCACCAGCCTGAGGCTCGCCGTGCGTTCTCCCGGGGAAGTTGTCCCTGGATCCCGGGAACCTGGCAGTGGCGGGCTGCACAGGCTCCCCAGAAGGGAGGTGTGGACAGTGACCTGTGCTCGCACACAGGCTTCTTGCTGGCGGCAGCAGCAGCCTTAGCGTCTCCTGCCCGTCTCTGGGGTCCGCGCTTTGAGCCGCGGCTCGCGCCTGTCTCTGGAGCTCCTTTAAGCAGCGCTCTTAATCCCCTCTTCTCGGGCACCAGGAAACAAAGAGGGAAGAAAAAGTCTCTTGCCTCTTCGACAGCTCCAGACCTTTTCCTGGACTCCCTCCCAGCTAGCCGTTGTGCACTAACCCCTTCAGGCTGTGTTCACGCCGCCAACCCCAGTCCTCTCCCGGTGCTCCGACCGAAGCCCGAGCCTCAGCTCCCAGCCCCGCCCGCCTCGGCGGGTGAGCAGACAAGCCTCTCAGGCTGTTGAGTGCCGGTCGGCACCGATCCTCTGTGTGGAAATCTCTCCGCTTTGCCCTCCGCACCCCTGTTGCTGCGCTTTCCTCCGTGGCGCCGAAGCTCCCCCTCTCCGCCACCCACAGTCTCCGCCCGCAAAGGGGCTTGCTGGTGTGTGGAAACCTTTCCTCCTTCACAGCTCCCTCCCACTGGTGCAGGTCCCGTCCCTATTCTTTTGTCTCTGTTTTTTCTTTTTTTCTTTTTCCCTACCCAGGTACGTGGGGAGTTTCTTGCCTTTGGGAGGTCTGAGGTCTGCCAGCGCTCAGTAGGTGTTCTGTAGGAGTTGTTCCACGTGTAGATGTATTTCTGGTGTATCTGTGGGGAGGAAGGTGATCTCCGCGTCTTACTCTTCCGCCATCTTCTCCTCGTCCGTCTTATTTGTTTTTAAAGGAAAAATTGAATCTTTTATATGTACTTTTTTTTTTTTTTTTTTTTTGCGGTATGCGGGCCTCTCACTGTTGTGGCCTCTCCCGTTGCGGAGCACAGGCTCCGGACGCGCAGGCTCAGCGGCCATGGCTCACGGGTCCAGCCGCTCCGCAGCATGTGGGATCTTCCCAGACTGGGGTACGAACCCGTGTCCCGTGCATCGGCAGCCGGACTCTCAGCCACTGCGCCATCAGGGAAGCCCTATATGTACTATTTTTGTAATATGCTTCCTGTGCTTAATGAAATATTGTGATAGGTTTTTTCTTGTCACTAAGTATGCAGGAACCTCATCTTTTTTTTTACATCATAATTTTTAATTGCTGTGCAGTATTGCAGTATATGAATGCATTATACTTTAGTCCCCTATTGCTGAAGAGGCTTTTCAAGTTTTTTGCTCATATAAATGTCTCTGCACCTCAAGGTTTAAACACTTGCCTAATTATTTTGTTACGATAAATTCTTCGAAGTGGATTTGCTGAAGAATACAGTATACTCTTTCTTATGACTCTGAATACGTATTGTCAAATTGCTCTCAGAAAAGTAACTCCAATTTAAGCTCTCTCTAGCAGTATGTACATCTGTAATGGTACTGATATTTTTAATCTTTGTTGGTCTGATACATGAAAGATGGTGTTTAATTTTCATTTGCAGTTCTTTAATTATCAGTGAGGTTGACCATGTTTTCATGATTATTGACCTTTTTTTTCCTTTTTGGTAGTGAATTATCTGTTCCTGTCCTTCACCCTTTTCCTGTTTTTTGTAAAAGTTCCTTATTTAGTAAAGATATTAATTCTTTACTTGTATTTGTTATCAATAAATTTTTTATGGTTTATATTTTGTCTCTGGAGTTTTGTGACATCTTCATTGTTTTAATACTTGATACCAGTTTATAAAGTAACCTTTGACTACTTTGAATTTATGAATTACATTATTTTATTCTTCAAATTCGAAGTCACTTGCAACAGACCAAAGGATAGGCTATAAAATACAAAGCTAATTTTTAGTCATGTTTTTATACTCAGTGAAAATGAATATCTCATTTACTGTAGTATTTAAATAACAGGTGTGTTAGGGAAGGGAACTCTCACCATAACTGTTAGTTACCTATTTGAAGACACTGTCTCACCAACCCAGATAAGAAGGAAGCCAATAATAGAGGAAAAGTTAAAGATTAGAATTCTTTTGTTGACTGAAGACTAGATGGGAAATAATGATAATAAAAACAGTAATAATATTTAACAGTTGTTATTGAGTTCTTACTTCGTGCCAAGTATTGTGAACCTTGTTGAATTTGATGTCAAAAAAGGGAATTATTCACCTCATAATTCTCTGTTGCTGTGGTCCGAAAGAAAATACTGGATCAGTTGGACTATCTGATCCAGAAAAAAATGTATGTTTTATGGACGTTTTTGATTCTTAAGTAACTAATTTTTTCTTTTACAATTCTATAGGATTTGATTAAACAATATAATACCTTAATAGAAGAAATGCTTCAAGTCCTCATCTATATTGTGGGTAAGATTAAAACATGTTTTGAAATAGAACATGAGTTACTTTTTAGAGAGAACATTAATAAGAACTGTAAGTTATTTTGTTCTCCTCCCAAATACAGCAGAGAATATTAGAGATAAATGTGACTAATGTGATTGATACGTTTAGGAACTCACCTTTTAAAAAACACAGCTGTTACATCTTCATTTTTCAATACCTGATTTGTAATTGTTTGGACTTGTTTGTAGAGATCTGGGATATAATTATCCTAGTTAGAAAAGTAAATGTAAAATAACTATGTCGAGTGCTAAAAATTTTATGTGTGGGTATATATATATATATATATATATATATATATATATATATATATATATATATATATATATAAAATTTCAATGTAACATTCGTCTAAGTAAGATATATTTTCATCAAGTCATTCTGTTAAATTAACTTTGTGCAAATATTGGCCATACTTCTACTTTTGTATATTCTATATTATAGTCTCTGTTGATCTTACCAGCTAAGTAAAAGTTTTTGACTTTTCATTCTGGTTCTTATTTCTTACTCTACTGCAGGAGACACTGCTTTGTATTAATACTTCCTAGTGAGGTTTCTAGCCATTAGCCAAATCTGAAAACCTGGGTTCATTTTATTTGTTTATCAGGGAGCTAGTTGCTGGGCTAGCTGCTTGTCTCAGCAGGAAGTGTGGTAAACCGTCATTGCTAAGTGAGATTGCTAAATCTTCCAGGCGCTAACTCTTCTGGAATAACTCCAGAGTATTTCATAGGAAACTGCTGAAAAAAATGGACAAATTAAAAATGTGTAGAAGATTTTTAAGTTGGTGACATACTTTATTAAATTACAAAGACTTGAGGGGAATTTTTGTGTTTGTTCTTGGAATACTATATGAAGAATTTCTAATACTGCTTATTAATGCTATATATTAAAATTGCTAATATATTTTTGCTGTTTTATATTTTACTATTTTATTATTGCTACTATTATTTTGCTGTTACTTTGTTTACCCAAATTCATTGGGTATTTCCTTCTATGTGATTTGATTTTTAGTTAATATTTGCTGCATTCCTGAGTATAAGTTTATTACCTTTAGGAGTCATCATTTTTAAAAGTGTGTGTGTTTGTGTGTGTGTGTAAAATCTCTGATTATATTAAGATTAATATAATCTCTGATTATATTATATTAATTAAGAAAACATTAAGAAGTAGCAAAAGATTTGGATTAGGAATCAGAAGATCTAGAGTTGACCTCGCTATAAACTGTCAAGAGCGTGCCATTTACATTTTTAGGGCCTCAAATTCTTGATTTGTAAAACGTGAAAGTAATCTACATGATCTCTAAGGTTCTTTCTAGCATGAAACTTATAGAGGGTACTGTTTTGGTGGAAAACAATTGAAAATTACAGTGTTTGAAGAGGAGTGAGTCTGTTGGAAGTGAATTAAATTAACAAAATGTCATTCTTTGGCTAATTTGTAGAATTCATCAAATCTCTTAGGCAAAAAATTCCTGTATTCTAATAACCCTCTTATAGATATCACAGGACTTTGTACTCATGTTGTAGTATTGAAAATCAGTGGTGACATAAGGTCAAATATTTTAAGCCTTCTTGAAGCATTGGGGATTAGATGCTGTTGACACCAGTGAAGTTCCCGTAGTTAATTTAGCTATTTTCTCTCCCCATTTGGCAGTTTATCGAGATGAAAAGTGGAAACCTGATTATGTGGGCATGTTAGCAACACCATCCATTCCTGATACATATTACTATTTTGTCATTTAACCCATAGAGATATTTTTAAGTATTTTGTTTTTTAGTTTTCACTTTGTTCTTTCTTAAATAACAAGTAGAGACAACATTGAGGAAATCTTGAAAGAAAAGCTATTGTTCCGTTATGGCCACTACTTATTCAATGCTATCTTCCTTGTTTTCTGGGTTAGAGACCATGCTAATTTAATCAAGGGGCCTTGTTTATAATGTGTGAGTATGTGTATGTATATGTGTGTGTGTGTTTAAGTTAAGAGAAGGCCTGTGTTCTTCAGATCTCTTCATTTTTCTTCCTCTTTTAGCAAAGAGACTCTTGTTCAGATTTAGGAACATGTCCAAATAATTTTTGGTTACTATCTCATAGATTTGATTTAATGCAGTGTTCTTGATGGGAAGAGATTTAAATGGAAAGCAATTAATTGTTTTACTTTTTCTTTTCATTGTTTGTATTAGGAGAGCGTTATGTCCCTGGAGTGGGAAATGTGACCAAAGAAGAGGTCACAATGAGAGAAATTATTCACTTGCTTTGTATTGAACCCATGCCACACAGTGCCATTGCCAAAAATTTACCTGAGAATGTAAGTCCAGTTTTGTTTTTCACTCCATTCACCTCAAGATGGGATAGTTTTTTCTTTTTCTTTAATTGGAAGCCACTCGAAGTTTTAGGAAAATCTGTTTAGGAAATTTTCAGATATAAAACTCACCATTAATTTTTTTGTGGTATAAACTTTAATTCTGGCCTTTTGGGCATTAGGAAACATTTTAGAGACATTCTGACTGTTTAGAAAACATTTTAGAGCAGGAAACTCTTTGCTTTTTTGTTTCACTTTAACATAAATTTTCTCCAGAGGAAAAGGGGACTTCCTGAAATGCTGAGACTATTTGGGTGGTGTGTTAGTCTGGGTCTTCTGAGAAGCAGATGTCAAGACAAAAGATTTAAGATTTAATTAGGAACAATGACTATGAGAGAAATGGTGAGGAAACTGGGAAAGGCTGGGGGAGCCATCATACTGTGGTGCAAATCTGACTCCAGGTGAAGGAAAGAGGGAAGGAACGTTAGGTAGGACTGTCCTAGACTGCTGGGTAGTCTAATCAAGGCTTGTTGCCTTCCCATGTCTCCCAGAGTGAGCCTGCATTAGTATCTCTGTTCTCTAGCTGGAGATCTGCAGGGTGCAGTCTCATGGCTGACACAGGTGATATTTATGTTCAGTATTGCTGATATTGAAGCAGTAATCCTAAAGATTATGAGTCATATTTTTCACTCCGAGATTTAATTTTGAATTAGAACAATGATTCTTAAAAGAGATTAGATTTACCTGTACTATCAAGGCTATCCAGAGAAGTAGAATGGAGGTAAGCTTTGACTGTTGGTCATTTTTCTTCCAACATACCTGTATCTTTTTCCAATTTTATTGTTAACTGATTCTCAAACTTTAACCATTTGACATATCACCTTCATAATATTTGCACATCTCTCTACCAATTTTATAATTATTAATACAGTTTATTTATTTATTTATTATTATTTTGGCTGTGTTGGGTCTTTCTGTGCTGTGTTGCTGTGCGTGGGCTTTCTCTAGTTGCAGCTAGCGGGGGCTACTCTTCATTGCAGTGCACAGCCTTCTCATTGTGGTGGCTTCTCTTGTTGCGGAACACAGGCTCTAGGCACACGGGCTTCAGTAGTTGTGGCGTGCAGGCTCAGTAGTTGTGGCTCACGGGCTCAGTAGCTGTGACGCACGGGCTTAGTGGCTCCGCGGCATGGGGGATCTTCCCGGACCAGGGATTAAACCCACGTCCCCTGCATTGACAGGCAGATTCTTAACCACTGTGCCACCAGGGAAGTCCCTTATTAATACATTTTAAAATCAACTTACATTTTTCCTTAGCATCTTTCTAAGCAATATTACAATGAAATAGTAGGTTTAACATTCTAGATTAATTTTTTCCTAATACATGTTAAGATAAATGAATATTCAAAAATTTAAAAATATATAACTGTGTGCCACCTAAAATAATTTCACATACCAATAATGGTACACATTCCGTATTTTGCAAAAAAAAAAAAAAAAAAGCTTTAGTGTCTACCCTAAGTTTTCACTGCTTATCTCAAGTATGTTTTTAAAAGAGGCTAAATTTAATTTTTGCAACACTATAGGAATCTATGAATTTGCTTTAGTATATTGACTAGGTCCTTATCCTGATTTTAAATGACTTCATTAAGAAAAAATTCCTTATTGGGACTTCCCTGGTGGTCCAGTGGTTAGGACTCTGTCCTTCCACTGCAGGGGCATGGGTTCGATCCCTGGTCGGGGAACTAAGATCCCACATGACGCATGGCATGGCCAAAAAGAAACAACAAAAAAATTCCGAATTCAAGGAAAAATACAGACCAGTCAGAAAAAAATAAAATTATTATAATTGCAGAAGCCAGAATATATTTGGACATCTACATATGTGTTTTACCATAGATCCTATTTATTTTGTTACCTTGGTTTTAGGGATTAGTACAGCATGGGCATGTGCTTAAATGATGTAGGTGATGAACATACTAGATAAAGAAAATAATAATTTCTTTGAATTACTGGTTGTATGTGTATATATATATGAGGGCAAACTTAGATTAAATTTCTTCCTTAAGCAGTTTATACATACATCTTACCTCTGTTAAGAAATTGGTCGTCCCTCAAAACAAAGCTAATTGGTCTTAGACCTAATTTTTAAATATTGGAAATTGATCTTTTTTTATTGTTCATAAAACACTCAGGAATGCTATTGAAAGTGTATTTCAGTTCACAGTAAGAGAAGATAAAGTCCTTACATGAAGGTAAAAATGACAAAAATGTTGTTTCAACAGGAAAATAATGAAACTGGCTTAGAGAATGTCATAAACAAAGTGGCCACATTTAAGTAAGTACTTAATATTTATGCTTCTTCTGAAAGTTAGACCAATCTTTGTTCTTGTATTTCGGATACTTTGTAGAAGCTCTGAAGTTCTTTCCTGAACTCCCAAGGACAAAAACAAAGTACAGACAGAATGGGTGAGAACAAGGGGCACACTGTAGGCACTTAGTACCTGTATGATGAAGAAATGAGTATTTTTGTCAAGTGAATGAGAAATGTCCATTTGTGATATTAGGTGACTTAAGTAAGCAAAAAAACCTTTTGATAGTCTCTTTCCCATCAATTCTAAGCCATGACTTCGTTTATTCTATTAAATATTTATATTGTATTCTAATTTTAGACTTTTCTCTGCTAGGATTAAAACATTATTTTGCAATCCTTTGATTCTTTGAGATACAAAAAAATGGAAATAAGGTTTTAAGTGGATTAATTCTTGAAATTAAAAATTGATACTGGTAGTGAATTTTACTGTTATAGTAATATATTTATAGATAAATTGCTAGTTTCAAATAACCTTAAAAATAGAGTGTAGCTTTTTTATGCTCTAATATTGTTCAATAAAGTATTTCACTTACTTTGAAAGAGACCAAAAGCTGTTTAATGTGCAGAACAAATATGGTGTGCTCCTTTTGGCCTTAATGCTTTTCCTTATAGTTCTCTGTAGAGGATTCACCACTATATTTTCATTTATAATTCAATTTTCTACAGATATGATATCTTACTACCATTTTATATTTGACCTTAGACAATGCAAGCTGTAGTTGAACAGGAAATCTTGAACAGGCTTCATTTTTAGCTTCTGAAGCCTTAGGGATTTAGGTAGGGTATGGGGTCAGATCTACGTAGTATAAAATAAACTTCTTCAGATTTGTTTAAATTTCATAATTATGAAACACAGCTTAGCTGTTACCAGGACTTTGAGCTTACAGTGTAGGTTTTTAGTTTTACTCTTGAAATGAAATTTGTCATTTCAGTTTAAGCAAGTTGAATGAGATAAGGCTGATTTCTTCTCTTGATTTTGACTTTTATATTAACTTTTAGGTTCTTATTTTGTCTTACTCTATACTTCAAGAGCACTGCAGTTCACCTCTGTATTTTCTATCGTTTTAGGAAACCAGGTGTATCAGGACATGGAGTTTATGAGCTGAAAGATGAATCATTGAAAGACTTCAATATGTACTTTTATCATTACTCCAAAACACAACATAGCAAGGTAGGAAAAGTTATCCTCTTCAGTAAATAGCCTAAAATGCTTTATGCTTTCCAACTCCATAGAAAATTGCCTGGTTTTTCTGTAGTTTCATACTGGTTTTCATTATTAGAGCTCATTATCTTACCCAAGAAATTAAAATTGAATCAATAATGTTATCTAGTTCGTAGGAAATATTCAGATTTTCCTGATTATACCAAAAATATTCTTTTAGTTGTGTTAGGGGTAGGAGGATTCAATCAAGGATCATGCACTTTATTTGGTGTCATGTTGCTATAGTCTCCTTTAATTTGGAATAATCTTTTTGCCTTTTTTTGTCTTTCATAACATTGACATTTCTGTAGAGTATAGGCTAGTTGTCTTTTAGAATATCCTATATTCTGGATATGTCTGATTGTATTCTTGTGAGTAGATTCAAGTTAAACATCTTAGGGCAAAAATACTACATAAATGATATATTGCATCACATCAGTAGGCACATATAATGTCTGTTTGTCCCATTAAGGGTTGATGTTAAGTTAGATCACTTAGTTAAGGTAATATCTGGCTTTGTCCTTATAAAATGAATAATTTCCAGTTTGTCGTACAATGCCCTGTATATAATAGACACTAGGTAAATACTGTTGACTGAAAGAATGGGGACTAAATTAGTGATGAACATTATTACCCATCTATTTTGCAGTGGCTTTCCCTAGGACAACCATTTTGTTTCTGGAGTAAGGTAGCATTTGAATACATATTTCAGTATATAAAGTATTTTGGTAGGTTTGTGAATCTTTCCTGCCTGCTTCAAAGTACCCCATTTTTTTCATACTTGTCAAGTGGTGTATTTTAAGATAGACTTTTTTTTTTAAATATATATAGGCTGAACATATGCAGAAGAAAAGGAGAAAACAGGAAAACAAAGATGAAGGTAAAAAATGAGACACTGAATTGACTCATTTTGACTATATGCTGTGATTTTGTATCAGCAAAGCATATAGTGTTTTGTTTTTGTTGTTTTTTGAGAGTGGGCAACTAATGGAAGTGCAAAGAACCCTTTGTTTCTTGCTCACATATTAAGATATAGCCTACATCAGTGGTGATAGAATTTTAAATTTATAACAAATGGAGTTTATTTTGGGTGACTTACATAGTGACTTATTTCCCTTGACATTGATGTTTTCAGTGCTTTAAAGGTAACAAAGATCATGTGTTGTTTTGCTTGTAATATATGATTCTGACATTTGTAATTTAGCATGAAGGATAACCCAAATAAAATTGTACCTATTTGTCTCTCCTGACATTGATCTCCTACCCACTTTAGCACTACCACCACCTCCTCCTCCTGAATTCTGCCCTGCTTTCAGCAAAGCAGTTAACCTTCTCAATTGTGATATCATGATGTACATTCTCAGGACCATATTTGAGCAGGCAGTAGACCCAGATTCTAACTTGTGGACTGAAGGGATGCTCCAAATGGTATGTATACCGAAAATATTTTCTCTATTTCAAATACTTTCTCTACTTCATAGAGTTCTTGGAGGTCTGGAGAAGATCGGTAGTCTAACTTTCTGACTTCATTCAGAACCACAACTAGAGCACCTGAGACCTAAGGGTCATTGAAAACAGCTTAGATGTGGCACAGATTTCCTTGTGACACATTCTCAAGTTTTTAGGATCCTTACTCTTGAGAATCATTTACATTAAAAAAAAAGCAGAGAAAAATTTTAAAAAGGGCTGTTCCTGCTAATAATAAATTGGCATGTCATTATTGTATCATAGTTTTCTGTATTTTTATTTCACATTGTATTATCAGGAGACAGTATAATAAAGATTTGAAGACAGGTTTAGGCTTGAATTTACCTCACTTGGGTTAGCGCACTTCCCATTTAAGGAGCAAAGAGTAATTTCCCCATTGCTAAAATGGGTTTAAATATAATTATTTCATAGAGTTGTTATGAGAATTAGTTCATTAAATGGAAGCAGCTATTTTTTTCTTCATGCTCTTATGGATAAGTTATTTAATAATGTCACCTTTGGTAGCTGTAATAGGATATTTATTTATCACCTGCCAACTAAATTTCCTTGGCTGTTATTGGTCTGGAGGCTCTAAATGCTATCATACTCTATGTGTATCTCACTTTTTTTTTTTTATAACAGTGGTAAATAAATGCAGTAAAAATTTCAACCCATAGAGATATATTTGAAATCAAAAAATTTCTCTCCCTGCCTCCCATCGCCCTACCTAAAGGTTTGTATCATCTGAAAGTCGTTCCACATTAGAGCATATAGGCCTACCTCATGCTTATAGCTGCATATTCCATTATATGGACATCTATGATGCATTTAACTATGTCCTGTTAATAGACATTTAGGTTGTTTTTAGGTCTTTGTATAACAAAGAACACTAAAATGAACATTGTTGTACAAATATCTTTGTACACTTAAGTGAATGACTCTGTTACACTAATTCCTAGCACTAGGTCTGTACCTTTACATTTTTGATAGATATTGTCTAATTGGCCTCCAAAAATGTTATACTGATTTACTTTCCCATTACCAGTGTGGTGAAGAGTGCCTGCTTCCTAACACCTTTGCCAGCTCTGTATTTTACTAAGCTCTAAAATTTTTGCCTTTTTTTTTTTTTTTTTTTTGCCATTTTAATAGGTGAAAAACAGATGATCTTGTTTCACTCACATTTCTTTAATTTTACGTGAACTTGAACCCTTTTTTTTTGGCCGTGCCATGTGGCTTGCGGGAACTTCCCCGACCTGGGATTGAACCCAGGCCACGGCAATGGAAGCCCAGAATCCTAACCACTAGTCCACCAGGCAACTCCCAAGGTTGAACATTTTTCATATGTGTATATTTCATTTCTTTTTCTGTGAACTGCTTGTTCATAACCTTTGCACATTTTTTACCCATCAGATTGCTTATTTTTTTACCTCCATTTAAAATGTATTTACCTGAAGAAGCACAGTTTTAAAGATCTTGTCCTACTTTCCTTTTTCAGGCGTTTCATATTCTGGCATTGGGCTTACTAGAAGAAAAGCAACAGCTTCAAAAATCTCCCGAAGAAGAAGTGACATTTGACTTTTACCATAAGGCCTCAAGTATGTTTTAGTATCATTTTCAACACAGTTTCAGCTATTTGCCAATTTGTAACAGAAAGTTTAGCTCTGACAGGATTTTAATCTGTTAGTCCTTAAGACGGAAAACTCTGAAATTGTTTTAAGTCTTCTCGTAGCATTTTTAGTTTTTAACATTTTCAGTAACACAGGTATGTTTTTTAATCCCCATGGCAGTCCTTTTACTGCATGATCTCACCCCCCTTTTGGGGGTGCTGCATGCATTGATGGTTTCTTACTTTCATTCCTTGTCTCAGTATTATCAAATATTTGCTGCTATCTCAACCATAATGTTTATACTACCCATCTATGGAAGATATTAATGTTCCTGAATTTAAAATGATTGCAGAAGTCTGAGTGAATGATAATGTGTTTGTTTTGCACAATTTTCAATGTGGAAGAGCAGGATAGGTTTAGATTAGATTTTTCTTAAACGCTACATGATTAAGACAGTTTTTTCAGAGCACATTCTAGGAACATTGATTTATAAGATCAATAAGACAAAAACATCTCATTTTCTATTTAAACACTATTTTTTAGATTCTTGACTACATCATAAACCTATTCAGTTTATGGATAGGACAGCTCCCACTTCCATATTTTTGGGAGCTTTGGTTCTCAGTAAGTACTTTTAGACAGTGAGCCAAGTAGAGGGAAGGCAAAAGATATATCATTAAGGGTAGTTTTCACTTAGCAGCCCCAGTGGAACATGTACAAGAGAGACCTAAAGTAATTCCCGTTTTTCAAGTTCTTTAATTTAATACTTAGTACTTCATGTAATTGTAGATTCTTCCATTGAAAAATTAATGTAGTTAAGGGATTGACTGCAAACTTTGGTTATCAATGTGAATAACATTAACTATAAATTATAATTTATACATAATTATGAAGATATATGTTCATGATATATACTTTTTGTGTTTTAAAAAAGGATTGGGAAGTTCAGCCATGAATGCTCAGAATATACAAATGCTTTTAGAAAAACTCAAGGGAATTCCCCAGTTAGAAGGCCAGAAGGACATGATTACATGGATACTCCAGGTAAAACTGAAAAATAAACTGATCATTATCTTGGTTTAAATATTTAAGAATCTTCTGCTTGCCTTTAAGATTAAACCATAATATTCTCTAGTTGTAAAATCATTTACTACTGATTTTCATGATCACTCATAATTTTTCATGTTAGTAATCCTATTTTCCGTATGTTTTAGTGAGGGCTCTTTTTAATAAATTAACATTTATTCGTTTCATTATTCAGTAAATACGTATTGGGTACCTGCTTATGTGCCATGTTCATTTCTAGGCTCCGAAAAAGACAGATAAGGTGCTTGCTATCATGTTGCAAACATTGAGCTATAGACAATAAACAAAAAAATTATCAGAATAATTCAGTAGATGAGTAGGGGTAACTTTAGATGGGTAATCAGAAAAGGCCTCTTTTAGGTGGTAACACTGGAACTGAATGACATGGAGCCAGTCTTACAAGAATCTTGAAAAGTCCTCCAGAATGAGGGAACAGCAATGCGGAAGCTCTAAGGAGGCCAGAAAGAAGGCTAGTGTGACTGGAACATAATGGGGGAGGGAGAGAAAGGTAGGCAGCAAGGTCAGAGGCACAGCCGGGGCCAGGTCATATAGGACCTTACAGGTCAGGGGTAAATGGATTATAGGGACAAGAGTAAACACAGGGTAACCATTAGAAGATTATTGCAGTAATCCTGGTGAGAAATGAGCATGACTTCAGCTAGAAAGCAGATGGCAAGAAGCTGGACTGATTCACGTATAATGTGATAGTAGGAGCTATAGAAATTGCTGATACATTAGATGGAAGAAGTGAGAGAAATCAAAATGACTCCTAATTTGGAGTTTGAACTATTGGGTGGATGGCAGTGCCTTTGGGGAGGAGTGAATGAGGGGTAGGGAGAGAGGTCAGGAATGTTACTTTAATGGAAAACCCTCCAAATGGAAACATGAAGCCAAGGTTATGGAGCTTCCTTTCACGGTATTTATGAAAATATTTTTATGTTATCAGCTAGATATTATGTTGATAATTAGAATATAGGGTGGGGCTTCCCTGGTGGCGCAGTGGTTGGGAGTCCGCCTGCCGATGCAGGGGACGCAGGTTCGTGCCCCGGTCCAGGAAGATCCCACATGCTGCGGAGCAGCTGGGCCCGGCTGGGCCCGTGAGCCATGGCCGATGAGCCTGCGCATCTGGAGCCTGTGCTCCGCAACGGGAGAGGCCACAACAGTGAGAGGCCCGCATACCACAAAAAAAAAAAAAAAAAAGAATATAGGGTGGTTACATCAATTGGGGATCTTTGTACTGATTTGTACTTCAAGCAGTTAGTCCTTTTTATTACTTAATCAGAGACACTCCTTACACAAGTGTGATATAATTTGATATGTAACTATAAGGTAATGATGTTATCAAGATTTCTCTTGAAGTAGATTTCATGAATATTTACTATTTTTCTTAAACCTACCAATATAATCATTTTAAAATATAAAACAAAAACAAATAAAAGAAGTAAAGTAGATAACTATTCTATAGATTTTACTCATATGTAGAATATTAAATTAAATAAATGAACAGATCAAACCAAACAAAATCAAGCACATAGATACAGAAAACAGAGTAGTGATTACCAGAGGGAAGGGAGTAGGGGCAGAGTGAAATGGGCTAAGGGGGTCAACTGTATCATAATGGATGGAAACTAAGTTTTTGGTGGTGTGCATGCTGTAGTGTATAGAGATGTAGAAATACAACATTGTACACATGAAACTTGTATAATGTTATAAACCAATGATACCGCAATTTTAAAAAAGTCAATTGAGCCATCAATTAGTCCAACATTTATATCCTATGGACCTGGTGTTATAAATTGGAGATCTGGTCCTGAAAGTTCATTTTTCCATTACAATACCAAAGTCCATTGTCAAAATATATAAAAATCACAAATATCTGTTCTTATAAACATTAGATACTTTATCCAAATGGTTAATATAAAGTTTTGTTTTAAGTTCCTTGTGGGAGCTTTTTCCACATGAGACTGAGGCTCTTTCAAAATATAAATACTACAAGTTTTATGGATGTGCTGTCCTATTTCTGAAATCTTGATATTGTTAAAAAGAATGAGATAGCTCTTCCTTGGCACTGCC
Source organism: Stenella coeruleoalba (assembly GCF_951394435.1). Taxonomy (NCBI): domain Eukaryota; kingdom Metazoa; phylum Chordata; class Mammalia; order Artiodactyla; family Delphinidae; genus Stenella; species Stenella coeruleoalba. The sequence goes on along the minus strand of NC_137147.1, from coordinate 85,695,967 downwards.
TGCGGAGGTGGCGGCCGTCTCCTACTTGGCATCATGGCTACCCTCATGAAGCCCAAGATTGTCAAAAAGAGGACCAAGAAGTTCATCTAGCACCAGTCAGGCCAGTGTGTCAAAATTAAGTGTAACTGGCAGAAACCCAGAGGTATTGACAGTGGGGTGCTCAGAAGATTCAAGGGCCAGATCTTGATGGGAGCAACAAGAAAACAAAGCACATGCTGCCCAGTGGCTTCCGGAAGTTCCTAGTCCACAACATCGAGGAGCTTGAAGTGCTGCTATGCAACAAATCATACTCTACTGAGACTGCTCACAATGTCTCCTCCAAGAACTGTAAAGCCATTGTAGAGAGAGCAGCCCAGCTGGCCACCAGAGTCACCAATCTTTGTGCCAGGTTGTGCAGTGAAGAAAATGAGTACACAGCTCATGTGCACGTTGTATTTGTGTCAATAAAACCATAAAACTCAGACAAAAAAAAGAGTAAGATAGATCTGTATAAGCTGTTTTGCAAACACCTCTAAAGATAAATGATGAAGTGAAAAAGGAAAGTAGGAAACAGTGTATATAGTAGGATCGGTTTTTATGAGAATATATGTAAATATAAAGAAATATATATTCTGATTTTTTTCCTGAAAAGAAATACTAATTATCTTTAATTTAGTTGATTGTGGGGAGAGGGACTGGCATCAGGAAGAAAAGGTATCACTTTCCATATTGTATCTTTGTCTTTATATGTCTTTGCACTAAAAATGTTATTTTAAATTTTAAAAAATTTCCATAGCAAAAGCAGAGGTATGCTCACCCCTGCAGACTGATTCAGCTGATTTTTGCTATCCCCAACCTTCTTCTTAGCTGGATTGCTATTTATTATGTATTTGCAGGTATTTCTCTCTGTGTGTGTGTGTGTGTGTGTGTGTGTGTGTGTGTGTGTGTAAATATATATAAATAGCTTAAGTTTAAGTCAAAGACATTTGGAGACATGATGACAAAATCAGTTGAGTGAATTTCTCTGTTCCTGATCAATCTAACCATACTTTTTTTAACATTTCATCTGTTTTTCACAGATGTTTGACACCGTGAAGCGATTAAGAGAAAAATCTTGTTTAATTGTAGCAACTACATCAGGATCAGAATCTATTAAAAATGATGAGGTAATAACATTATAATGATGATGACGTTCATCTCTGTCTTTGAACTTTACTGGTATAAGGGAGCTGCTTCTTTTTGTGAGAAGGAACCTGTTTATTGTAAGGTATATAAGATGTCTACTATTGTTCATTGTGTTTCTGTACCACAGGGATTAGTGGTAGTTGACATACATAGTTATCCAATATAATATATATATTTCACAAAAGTAGAGGAAATTGATGTTCAGTGCAGCGCTGTTGAAAATACCATATTTTATTAATTTTGAAATATTTTAATGTCTGAAATTGGAATATGTCTTATAATCCTTGCCTTCTTATTATTTAATCAGCAGCATTCTTAGTGGAACACAAGATTATGGTGCATCTAAGATTTAATGAAACGCAGTAATCTTTACGTTATGAATTTCCATAATATAACGAATCAGGTTTTGATGATTCTAATCTCAAAATCATTAGAATATTATTACTTGTGGTTATTAACTATCTTTCCTAAAAGAAAAACACTGGACTTAAGTTAAAATAAATAAAAAGACACCAATGCATTTCAGTAATGTTGTTAAAGTTCTCATTCTTAGCAATGTGTTAAGTAGTAACTGTTAGACATCAAGTTGGCTTTAAATTGATTAAATGTCAGTGGTTAAATGATTGACAAATGATTCAAAATTATTATTATTATTATTATTTTTTGTGTGTGGTACGCGGGCCTCTCACTGCTGTGGCCTTTCCTGTTGCGGAGCACAGGCTCCAGATGCGCAGGCTCAGCGGCCATGGCTCACGGGCCCAGCCGCTCCGCGGCATGTGGGATCTTCCCAGACCGGGGCACGAACCCGTGTCCCCTGCATTGGCAGGTGGACTCTCAACCACTGCGCCACCAGGGAAGCCCTCAAAATTATTATTTCATTTAATTTTGTTTCTTAATATACCTGCATTGAATATAAAAAGCAGTTTATTAGATATTTAAGATACTTGGCATTTTAAGTTAAAAAAATGTTTTAATAAGTTAAATTATTGAAGTAACCAGTGGAACAATTAATTGTAAGATGTGATGGAGCCTGTATGTTAATTTTGAGTCATCAGATTGAATCTGAGTTTACTCTAGGAAATTTTGCCTGACTGAACAGTATATGTAAATTTTCACAATGGATCTTACCTAATTTTTCTGGTCTTTTAATACCCAGATTACTCATGATAAAGAAAAAGCAGAACGAAAAAGAAAAGCTGAAGCTGCTAGGCTTCATCGCCAGAAGATCATGGCTCAGATGTCCGCCTTACAGAAGAACTTTATTGAAACTCACAAACTCATGTATGACAGTACGTCAGAAATGTCTGGGAAAGAAGACTCCATTATGGAGGAAGAGAGGTAAAATAAAGCAAAACTAAAAATTAGCAACCCAGTTTCTTGTAGGAAAAATTACATATTCACTTTAAATAATATTTTTTCAAAATATATTTCAAAGTAAGAGAAATCACACTATTTTTAAGCTAGCAAGGGCACAGTGAAGCCTCTTACTGGATGTAATTTTATGTTGATAAACTGTTCAAGTGCACAATGAAGTTAGTCGGGAACCTTTATGCACAAAAAGGCATGACGATGGAAACAGCAAAGATAGAAATCATCTCCTGTTATCTTGTACGTGCGGACTTCTTTAGGTACACATTTATGTATCAGTTCATATATTCCACATCATTTTTATGAGTTCTGGTAAAAATGACTGCTGCTATTACAGATTGAAAAAAAACCCTTCACTTGAAAAAGATGGTCCATGTTAATTTTTCCTTTTTTCTAAAAAAGAAAGAAGGCAACGCCTATAGTTTTAGTCATGGAGAGCACATTGGAATGGGAATTAGTAAACCTCGTTTTCTGACTATGACACTATGCTGTGCTCTTGGGGAAATCTGTTAACTTTCTGAGAGTAGTGTTTTGTGGGCTGTTATTTAGATACAGTGAGAAAAGGGAGGAGGCAAAATAATGGTTCTTTGAAAAGCATTCCAATTTAAAATATTGAAAATCCCTTCTATGCTTATTTTTAAAAACAAGCTTTCACTGCTCCTTAAAACAATGTGTGTTGTGGATACTTTTAGGAAATTGTGCTTCTGCAATAACAGTAGACAGTAAACATTGTACTTTACATAATATGTCTGTAATCCTGAAGCTGAGTATGCTAACAAAGAACCACAAAGAATACTGACTCTATATCTTAAAGATTAAAATTATGGTGGTAAACTATCCTGGGATGACAACATCCCAGTAATAAAACTAGAAACTAATACAAAACTTTAAACAACAAGCAGAAGTCCCAACCCTCTTGATATTACCTATGAACAATATAACATTTAGAAAGTAATGAACAAGAGACTACTGTATATTTATTCAAACAAGAGGATGTAAGCAGAAATGTACTCAGAATTAATTAATGGCCCTAGTGCTTTCATAATATATTTTTATTGCCTGATTGATTGTACACATAAAATTGTGTATGTGTTCTCACTGAAAACAATTCACATAACACAGTAAGTCTCCTTTGACCGTCCTCTGCATTCCTGAGCTTTCTCCACAGATAACCATTGTGATAATAACTATGGTTCTAGGTGTCTTTCTATGCATTTGTAAACATGTGTACGTGAATAATAATGAGTCTTGTTTTGTGTGTTTTAGTGGCTTTTTAAAATTTTACCATCCTTTTTTGTTCTGTGGGTTGCTTTTTCATTCAGTGTCTTTTAAATCTTTTCATGTCAATACAGATAGACCTTTAGAGTAGATTCTACATCATTCTTTATGACTGCTGCATAGTATTCCATAGTATGGATATATAATATTTTATTTATCATATTTTGGACATTTAAGTTGTTTTTCCCTTGTTCCCCAGTTTTCCCATATTACAAACAATGTGTCAGAACATTTTTGTATGTTCCCCCTTACACAACCCTACAAGTACTTCTCAAGGGTGGAATCTAATAAATGAAAGGGCTGGGTCATAATTATTTAAAATTTTAATAGATACTGCCACATTGCCCTCCAAAGTAGTTTCACCAATTTCTACTCCCAGCAGTGTATGAAGAGTTCCTGTTTCTTTCATTCTCACCAATACTTAAAATTATCAGTACTTGAAAATATTTGGTATAATCAAAATTATAAATTTGTGCCCTTCTGAAATTCCCTGATTGGTTAGTACTAGGTTGAGCATCTTTTCTTATAATTATTCACTAGCCTGTTAAATTTTGTCTTCTGAGAATTGCCTCTTATTATCCTTTGCCCATGTCTATTGGATACTTTACTTTTATCTTACTGATTTCTAGAAGTCCTTTAAAATTATGGATATTAAAGTTTGTTTCATGTTTCTCATATGTTGTTCCTGTTTATTTAACATTAATTATGAAATTTTAGCCATAGCAAAGTTTTCAGTGTTGATAAAGACAGATTTGTCAGTCTTTTCGAGTTTTAACTTTTTGTATCTTGCTTAAGAAGGCTTTTCCTATCCCAAAGTCACAAATATATTCTCTTACATGTTTTAAATGTAATTACATTTTTCATTTACATTACATTTACAAATTTACATTTACAAATTACATTTACATTTAAAATTTTAATTACAGTTATATTAACACATTTTCCTTTTAAAAATCAAATGTTAGAGATAAAGCTAAAGTTCCATTTGAGTACTGGCCCAAATCCTGCACCCCTTTCTGCCCTTCCTCAGAGATACTCTGGTTATAAGTTTTATGTATATCTTATAAGAATTTTTACTGTGCTATTAGATACAAATATATGTAACCATAGAAATTATATAGTGTCATTCAGCCTTTTGTTTTATTTGCATAAATGTTATTATGCATGTATCATTCTTCAGTTTCCCATTTTCATTTAATATTATGTCTTGGAAATCTGTATATGTATATTCTTACATACAAAACAAGCTCAGGGACTTCCCTGGCGGTCCGGTGGTTAAGACAACGTGCTCACAATGAGGGGGCCTGGGTTCAATCCCTGGTCAGGGAACTAGATCCTGCATGCTGCGACTAAGAGCCCGGATGCCGCAACTAAGACCCAGGGTGGCCAAATAAATAAATTAATTAATAAAATAATAAAAAAAACAAGCTTAGCATTCCTCATTCTTGGCATTTGGACAGCAGTTCTTATGCCTAATGAATTGCAGGGCATTTAGCATTTCTGGCCCTTTATCCACTGAAGTGCAGTAGTGCCCCCTAGTCCTTATGATAACCAAAAAGTTAACTTTACTCACATGTTGCTGAACCCCTCCTAAAAAGTAGTAAGTACCACAGCTAGCTGAGACCCACCTTTTAAAAACTTCATACTATTCTGTATTATGTAATTTCATGTATACTGATGATAACCATTTAAGTTATTTCCAGTTTGTTGGATGATATATGATATCTCAGGGAGCTTCTTGCATGGATAGCGAGGCAGTATTACACGGCATGGCCTGTGAAGTCAGATCATCTGGGTTAAATCCTGGCCCGGTTACTTCCTAGATGAATCATTAGATAAGTCTCTTACCATCTCTAGGCCTCAGATTCTTCATCTGAAAAATAGAGATAATAATAGTACCTGCCTTATAGGATTGTTGGAAGGATTAAATGAGGTAACAAAGTATTTGAAACAGTGCCTCACATTACAATTAGTGCTTTGTAAGTATTTGCTCTTATTTATTATTGTACACATTGAATACATCTTATGAATTGCTAAGTCACTAAGATGTATATTTTAAATTTTAATAGCTACCAAAGTAGAACAGAAACTTCAATGCCTAATAAGAGGGAATGGATAAAACCATTATGGCACATCTAGTGAGAGTACTGTGCAGCCATTTAAAAATAATGTTTCTGAAGCAAATTTCATGACATGAGAAAACAGCTAAGATATAAGTGAATAAAGCAGGACACAAACCGTATATGTAATGTGATCTTAATTATGTAAAAAATGTTATAAATAGAAAGCAGACTGGAAGGACATGTACAAGTCGTTATTTCTAGGTTGTGAGAGTATGATGCTTTTTATTTTCTTCTTTATATTTTTCTAGACTTTCCAAAATTTCTTAATAAGTATATATTACTTTTATAATCAGAAAAAACAGATTCACAGCTTCTTGGTACAGTAAGTTAACTATAATTATAATATGCATTCTACTTTGTGATCTGCTTTTTCTCTTTTTGCACTTATCAACACAGAATGTATTTTCTAGTAAGCAAATTAACTGATAAAAGTCAGAAAAATCAAGGGGGAAGATTTTAAGCTAATATTGCTAAATATAATTTTTATTTTATTTTTTTTATTCTTAAAGTTCTTGCCCTAAAGTTACTTAAAATCTACCAAAATATAAAGACAAGTGACCAAAACATGTGTCCTCATTTCTGGTCGTTTCTCTTGCTAGCACCCCAGCAGTCAGTGACTACTGTAAAATTGCTTTGGGTCCTAAACGGGGTCCGTCTGTTACTGAAAAGGAGGTGCTGACATGCATCCTCTGCCAAGAAGAACAAGAGGTGAAACTAGAAAATAATGCCATGGTATTATCGGCCTGTGTCCAGAAATCCACCGCCTTAACCCAGCACAGGGGAAAACCCATAGAACTCTCAGGGGGTATGTATTGTTTAATAAATGTCTTTTTGAGCATTTCTTTTCATACTTGTGTAATTAGAAAAAATACTATCTGAAAGAAGTTTGGGAGTGAGATTGTATTTAGCCTTATTTGGTCAGATCACATTTTACCCATTTATAAAATGGACGCTAGATTTTTACATGCCATTTTGGCTCCTTTGTCTGTTTTTTAAAATTTTGGTTAACACATGGCCACGTTGCTCATTCTGTCTCTTTCTATCTATCTCCATTTCTTTTTGCTGAACCATTTGCAAGTAGGAATTCATGACATTTCCCTAAATATTCCCTAAATATTTCCACATGTATTTTCTAAAACTAAAGATAATCTATTATATATCTAGCATACCAGTATAACATTTAAGAAAATTACTAATTCAGTAATATCATCTAATATAAAATCCATATTTGAATTTCCCCAACTGCCCTCAAAATGTCTTTTTTTAGCTAGACTTTTTTTTCCATTTAGGATTCAGACATGTTTCCTATGTTGCTTATTTTATGTCTGTTTTAATCTAGAATAGTCACTTGCCTTTTTTTTTTTTCATCATAAGTTTTTTGAAGAATGCAGGCCAGTTTTCCTGTACAGTGTCTTACATTGTGGATTTGTCTGGTTGTTGCCATGTGGTTAGGTTCTTGTTAAACATTTTCTTGGCTGGAGTACTTATTACATAATATGTTGTAATTCTTATATCACATCAGGAGTTAGCTGCTTTATTTTTTAAATACCCTTGGAATAATAATAATGATAAAAAAGGTTAACATCTAATGAATACTCACCATGTGCCAGGCACTGGTTAAGTGCTTTATGTGTATTTACTCACTTAATCTTCATAACAGCCCTGTGATTTAGGTACCAGTATTGGCTCCATTTACAGATGAAGAAACTGAGGCACAGAGAAATTAACTAACTTGTCAGAAGCCACAAATTATAAATGGTGAAATCAGGTTTTGAACCCCATAGTCTGTGCTCTTAGCCAGTAGATTATATTGCCTCTAAATATCCCTTAAAGTTACCCAGTCAAATCACTTTTAAAATACAAAAGTAAACTGTGCTTGAATCATAGAAAATTGCTTCAACAACCAAGATAATGCAACTTAAAGCCTAATGTTAATACATCAAGAATAGAAGTTGTGGGCTTCCCTGGTGGCGCAGTGGTTGAGAGTCCACCTGCCGATGCAGGGGACACGGGTTCGTGCCCCGGTCCGGGAAGATCCCACATGCCGCGGAGCGGCTGGGCCTGTGAGCCATGGCCGCTGGGCCTGCGCATCCGGAGCCTGTGCTCCGCAACGTGAGAGGCCACAACAGTGAGAGGCCTGCGTACCGCAAAAAAAAAAAAAGAATAGAAGTTGTCATTAATCCATACTAATCACACCTGGAAGTCTAGCTTTATATTTTCCTCTTTTTACTTACTCTTAAGAATATATATACTACTGCCATGATATTGTGACACTTTTATTGGACATTCCTAAGAAAGTTTATGATTAGAATTTTAGACCTGATAACCTCTTTTTTTGTTTGGTTTCTTTTTATGATTGTGGGGCAGATGAATACATACCTCATATTTTTGTCTTTCTGTATCAGAAACCGTGGACCCACTTTTCATGGATTCAGACTTGGCATATGGAACTTACACAGGAAGCTGTGGTCATGTAATGCATGCAGTGTGCTGGCAGAAGTAAGTTGTCCTTCTGACATGTTCTTGAAAGAAGCTAGGAATATTGAAGTTCTCTAAAGGCCACAAAAAGGCATGTTTTCTCGTGTCTTCTTTTTTTCTTATTTGAATAATTGAAGCAGTTTTAATTACTGATTTTGTTTGCATGATACTCATTATAGTATCACCCTTAGAAATTGGTGTGTAAAGTTATCAACTTAAAATTTTCACTGTACTTGCTTTGCACAAACTAATTAGTCTCTTTTGATCAGTATTTGTATAAAAGAAGTAATAATCTTTATAAAAATCTCATTCCCCTCAAAACATAGAAGGAAAAGTACCTTTGAGGTAGAATAGGGGACATGAAGTTCTAGTTGTATATCTGGAAGAGATAAAAGTTCAGAAATATAATTCCTGCGAAATATTTTGTGTAGGGTTTACCTTTTTGGCATCAGATTAAAATACATAATTTTCCTGTAATAGCCCTTACTACTTCAGTTGGTCATTGGAAACTGAGGGAGGTAGTATCTGTATTGTATCTCCATGCTGTTGAGGCAGGAGACAAGTTATAATTCAGTAAAACTATTTTAAATTTGTTTCTGCCCTGATGTGTCCTCCAGTTTGTCCCCAAAAGAATGGGCGTCCTATTTCTTCTATAATTATAATTTGTGTATTTTTGCATGTAGATTCTAAAGATGTTTATTGAGGCAAAAATTCCAGATTTTTTTCAGTTGAATTAGAGCAAAGATACATGTGTAGTTTTGAATGGACCTATGTCTTGGAATTTTGCAGGTATTTTGAAGCTGTACAGCTGAGCTCTCAGCAACGCATTCATGTTGACCTTTTTGACTTAGAGAGTGGAGAATATCTTTGCCCTCTTTGCAAGTCTCTGTGCAATACTGTGATCCCCATTATTCCTTTGCAACCTCAAAGGATAAGCAGGTATATTTTAATTTATGTTTTGGTTAATTTTTTTTAAGTTGTCTTTAATCCTTTTGTTGTGACTGTTTTAATTAGATTGCTAATTCCTTTTTTGCTATTTAATTAATACTTTTTCATTTTATAACTTGTATTCAACTTTAAAAATATGATAAAAGCCCCAATTTTTGGTTTCTAAAGGAACTGGAACATTCATTTACTCAAGTCTACATGTTTTGTATCTGTCTTCCAACAGCCATTAAAGTAATAGAACTTTGATCTCCATCTTAGCACTCACAGAAGGAAGAAAGTTGCAAAGAAGATCCATTCCTTTCTTATAGTCCTTTGCCAGCATTAGAGTTGCTATTAGGAGTTTGGTTGCTCTGCAGGTCTTTGTATTATTATTTCTATTCTATTTTTCTGAAGATCCAAATGCTGTAGTTGTAGAGACATGGACAAAAGGTTAACTATAAAGGTAAATAAACACGATAGGTTCATCTATGGATAGTTTTTTAGTGTTTAGAATAAATTTTTAAACTTTTATATTCTGACCATCTGTGAATAGAATTTAATAGCAGATTTATTAGTTTTTTTATGACAACTAGAACATGTAATTGTATATTTCTGTATTCTCACTATTCTACATGATGATAACAGTACTATTTATTATTATTTCAGTTTTTTTTAACTCAGTGACTTTGTAGTGATAGACCTAAGTTTTTCTAAAGAAAATGATTTTATTGATAAAACACTTTTAACTTGTTTTCACAGCATAAGAGTTCAAAGGTGATAGGTTTGGCAATCAGCGTCAGTAAGTAGTTGCTCTGTCTCTCCTATTCCATGTCATTAGAAAACATAATTTTGAATTGTTTTCTATTTAGTGTATTGGGACATAGAATGTCATCTTTTAGGAAGAAGGTGACATCACAAAGATTTATCTTTTATTTATTTATTTATTTTAGTTTTATTTATTTTTTGGCTGTGTTGGGTCTTCGTTGCTGCACATGGGCTTTCTCTAGTTGTGGTGAACGGGGGCTACTTACTCTTCATTGTGGTGTGCAGGCTTCTCTTTGTGGTAGCTTCTCTTGTTGCCAGGCACGGGCTCTAGGCACGCAGGCTTCAGTAGTTGCAATGTGTGGGCTCAGTAGTTGTGGCTTACGGGCTCTAGAGCGCGGGCTCAGTAGTTGTGGCTCACAGGCTCAGTTGCTCTGCAGCATGTGGGATCTTCCCAGACCAGGGCTCAGACCGTGTCCCCTGCATTGGCAGGTGGATTCTTAACCACTATGCCATCAGGGAAGTCCTCCTTGATATCTTTAAGAATAGGATGCTTCAGGGCAGTCCTTTCTAAAGTTAGACTGATCCTTACAACTAGGTCTCTTCAAACCCTGTGACACTTTTAGTCTGTAGTAACAATTTTGTTACTTAGGATCTGAAATACATAATTATAAATAACATTTTTATTAGGCATTTGAACTTACCTGTATAGTTGGAATATATTTGCCTCTTTTGTTAGAAAATCAACATGAGTATAACCTAAGATACTAAAGTTAAGAGCATATAAAAAACTTTATCAAAACTAATAATAAGCTAGCATTTTTAAAGAAAATTGGTCATAACAAATCAGAGTACACTTTCATTTCTGAGAACTGAAAAAATTCTTAGATCAAATTTGTGCCCAGAGATGTGAATTTTGGCACAGTTCATTGTATATTTTAACTTCACTTAAAGCTGTCCTTTCAGTAAGCAAATCTCTACTTTATAGTCCTTTTTAATAGCACTGTTGCTGGTCCCCCTTGGTTGTTAATAGCAGTTTGGGTCAAACCCCTGCCCTTACGGAATTTATATTACAGAGAGGAGAGACCAATGGTAAACATAAAAATACAGAGTATTGAGTAGTGAGAAATACAGAGAAAAACTAAATTGGCAGCATAAAGGGCTAGAGACAGACCAGTGCATGAGGTTCTCTACAGATTGAGTCGGCAGGGAGCTCCTCTCCGAGACGGTGACATTTGGATAGAGACCTGAATAAAGTGAAGGACAAGCAGTGCTACTCTCTGAGAGAAGAGAATTCTAAGAACAGGCAATATCAAGAGCAAAGACCCTGAAGTAGGAGCACATCAGCGTGTTGAAGGTGAAGCAAGAAGGCAGCAGGTTCAAGGCACAGGAAGAAGGCAGTACGCTTGGAATGGAGCAAGCAAGGAACCAGATCCTAAAAGGGCTTATGAGCTAAGATTTGAAGTTAGAACTGTATTTTATGTGTGATGGAAAACCATTGGAATGTTTTGGATAGGGAAGTGATACAATCTGATTTACATTTTTAAAAGATCTTGCTGGCGGTTGTGTGATGAATGTATAGATAATAAAGAAGCACTGCTGTGGAAGCAGGAAGAACAGTCTATTGAAGTAGTCCAGGTGATGGATAGTGTAACTTGGATTAGGGTAGTAATGATGGAGATAGAAAGAAGTGATCAACTTGGAATACATTTAGAAGATGAAACCTGCAAGACTAGCTGATAGATTAGAACGTGGTGTGTGAAGGAATCAGATATATCAGTGGTGATACCTAGTTTTTGACTTGAGCAGCTAGAATGGTGATTTCATTTACTGACATTTATTACTTCCAGGTGATGGGTGTATGGGTGGTATCTTGTTCTTTGTACTTTAAAATTTTTCTTCCCTCCCAAAACTACATTTTTAGGCACCAGTGTTTCTATGACCTAGGAAGCTAATCTGGAGGAGTTTGACTTTCATACAGCTGTTTATCCATGGAAAGACCCTACAAATTCAGCTTTTCAGTTTGACTTTGTGCCAATGGCTTTAATAATTTTTAAATATCATTTTTCAGTGAGAATACAGAAGCTCTTGCTCAACTTTTGACCCTGGCACGATGGATACAGACTGTTCTGGCCAGAATAACAGGTTATAATATGAAACATGCTAAAGGTTTGCTTAAAATTATTTTATATTTAGCTGTATGAGATTCAAGTGTCAGAGTCTTTATTTTTTTGAAAGTACTTATTGCTCTAAAATATGGTTTGTACATACAGATTTGTTAAATATTAGGAAATAGGTTTTTTTAGACCAAGGCTAAGTTTGGCTTAAATCACTTTACTCAATTTAATAATTTTTCATACTATGAGGCAGTATGGACAGTAATTAATCTGGAGTCACAATGCTTGGATTTAAGTCTTAGATCTATCACTTACTATCTGTGTGATCTTGGACAAGTTACTTAACCTCTCTGTGCCTCAGCTTTCTTATTTGCAAAGTGGGAATGATAATAGTACCTATCTCATTGATTGAAGGATTGAGTTATCCTACATAAAGTAGAACAGTGCATGGTACATAGTAAATACTATATAAGTGTTAACTATTATTAATACTGTTAATATGTTGTAATTAATATTAATAACAACAAACATTTGGAAATTATTACCCCATTTATATATTCTTCACAGTTGAGAGATAAGACTACCTAAAGGCTCAGAGAAGTAAACAATGGCAGGCAGATTGGGGTGGAAGTAAAAATCTGAGGAATGTTTAGTACAGGCAGTGAGTTTCCTGGGGTTTTTTTGTTCCTCCTTTATTTCCCAGTTTTGACCCTGGGGTAGCCTGAGTCACAGAACTATGCAGTGGACATGAACAGTAAAAAATCCAGGAGAGATGCCATCTTTCTGGCCAGAGGACTGGAAAAGAAGCCCCTCAGAGCTGGAGAGTGTAAAGGGAATTCTTTTTTTTTTTCCGCGTCTTTATTGGAGTATAATTGCTTTACAATGGTGTGCTTCTGCTTTATAACAAAGTGAATCAGTTATACATACATATATATCCCCATATCTCTTCCCTCTTGCATCTCCCTCCCTCCCACCCTCCCTATCCCACCCCCCCAATCCCACCCCTCTAGGTGGTCACAAAGCACCGAGCTGATCTCCCTGTGCTATGCAGCTGCTTCCCACTAGCTATCAGTTTTACATTTGGTAGTGTATATATGTCCATGCCACTTGTTGTGTTTTTTTCCCTCTCTTTTGGCTCTTTCCCAAGGCCAGCTTCAGTCATGGAACTGCACTGCCATGGTGGCCACATAAATATCTAAAATCCCAAGAGAAAACCAGTCTTACTTGTCAAAAGATCTGGGAGAAATGGGACCACTATATTCCAAAAAATTCTGGGTGAATCCTCATTATTTTTTTCTTTGCCTCACAGCTTCACCGCAAGGTTAGCCCCAGTCAGCACAGGGGACTAAAACTGAGAGAAATTGGTCATTTTGACCAGAGGAACTGGGAAGAAGGGCCCCTTGGAGCTAGAGAGTACAGGGGGAATCCCAGAGAGGAGAGAGTTGTAGAAGGGAATCTCCTACTTTTGAGACAAACACAAGTCCTGAGCTCAGCTCCAAGCTGCACGTGTGTGGAACAGGCCCAAAAAAGCATAGCAACAGCTTTGAGACTGAAGCTGCATTAAACCACCACTCAAGTTCCAGACTAAGCCCTGAGTAGTACATGTACTGGCAGACCCAAACAGCATAGCAAAGGCTCTGAAAACTAACATTGGAACCACCACTTACAGGGAGTGAGACAGAACTTGTTGAACCTGATTTGGGTTGGGTTGACTGCCTACTAGAACAACAACAAAAAAGGTACATTTTTCCAGAGAATGTTAATGCGGACCAGCAATGTTCAATATATTCACAATGTAATATTCAAAGTATCCAAGACACAATCCAGAATTACTGAAGCTACAGAGAACCAGGAGAATCTGACCAACTCTCAAGGAAAAAAACAGTCAACCAACTGCCAATCCTGAGATGTTTTAGTGTTGAACTTTTCAGACAAAAAGTATAAAGCAGCTTTATAGTCATGAAACATGAAATAAAGGTGAACACTCGTGAAGTGAATGGAAAAATAGGAGTTCTTATCAGGAAAAAATAGAAACTATAAAAAAAGAACCAAATGGAGATAACAAAATTGAAAAAATACTATATGAATTAAAAAATTAACTGAATGGGGGCTTCCCTGGTGGCGCAGTGGTTAAGAATCCGCCTGCCAATGCAGGGGACATGGGTTCGAGCCCTGGTCTGGGAAGATCCCACATGCTACAGAGCAACTAAGCCCGTGCACCACAACTACTGAAGCCTGCGCGCCTAGAGCCCATGAGCCACAGCTACTGAAGCCAGCACGCCACAACTACTGAGCCCGTGTGCTGCAACTACTGAAGCCTGCGCGCCTAGAGCCTGTGCTCCCCAACAAGAGAAGCCACCTTAATGAGAAGCCCTCGCACCAGAATGAAGAGTAACCCCCGCTCGCAACAACTAGAGAAAGCCCGCGCACAGCAACGAAGACGCAGCGCAGCCCAAAAATTAATTAATTAAATCTTTTAGAAAAAAAGAATACAATTTTAACTGAATGGGCTCAGTAGTAGAATGGAGACGGTGAGATAAGAGTCAGTGAATTTGAAATTAGATCAGGGGAAATTACACAATGAAGAATGGACAGAAAAGTGATGCAGAAAAGCGATGCAGTATCCTTAGGGACATATGGAACATTTTTTTCTTCCCTTTAGCCCAACATTTGTGTCATTGAAGTCCTGAAAAGAAAAAGGATGGTACAGAAAAAATAGTGAGGAAATAATAGCTGGAAACTTTCCAAACTTAGAGAAAGACTTAAATTTATAGGTTTAAGAAGCTCAGTGAACTTCAAACTTAAAAGCATACCTAGATAGATCATACCCAAACTGCTGAAAACCAGAGATGAAGAAAAGAATCTCAAGAGCCACCAGAAGAAAACAAGTCATTTCACATATGGGAATAACAATTCTAATTTGATAAGGAAATGGAGCCACAAAGAGGTTTAGTATTTACCCAAGGTCTTAGTAACAGTCACTGGCAGAGCTAGGATTCATACCCAGGCAGCTTGGCTCCAGATCCTTGTTCTTATTCACTAACACATGCTGCCTTACTAATAGAATACTATGCATTTGTTAAAAATAGAAATATAGAGGGTCAGTTACTGATGTGGAAGACATTTATGATCTGTTAGTGAAAAAACAAGATACAGAACAGTACTAGAGATGTTGTCCTTTTTAAAAAAAATCTACACGTGTAACATTTATATGGAGAACAGAAGAATATCACCCTAATGCCATCTGGTTATCTAGGTGGAGAAATTGTGAATGATTATTTATTGCTTACTAACATTTTCTAAGTTTTCTAAAATGATCATATATAATTTACAAAAGCTAGAAAAGTGTGTGTCAGGCTAAACTCCTGTGATTTTTCTTTCTTTTTCCTTTTAATTTGTAAGGAGAAAAGCCAACAATTCCAGTCTTGTTTGATCAAGGAATGGGTGATTCCACTTTTGAGTTCCATTCTATTCTGAGTTTTGGAGTTCAGTCTTCGTAAGTATCTAAACAAGAGCAGTTTGTAAGTGGTTGTGAAAATAAGAGTGAAGAACAGTTCTTTCCTTCCTTCTTGCTTTATTTGTAAAATTGTTTTCTTTATCCCATTTTTATCTTGTTGCTTTCTCCCTAGAGTTTTATTTGTACTAATGAAATTAAGTGGTTTGAGATATTAGAGTAATATGTATTTAATATGTATTAGGGTGAACCATGCCTATAATTAACTGTTTTTGACCAACAAAAATACTATTTTTATATAGTCCAACCTACAACAAGAACAGAATTTAAGAGACTTAAGTTAAAATCACATCTGACTTGCTCTGTGACTTCTGAAAAGTCTCAGGTCACTCCAACCCTACCACAATTCATTTTCTTGTTTGTAAGATTGAGACAGTGGTCTTCTAACTTACCTCATAACGTTAATGGAAAGATATTTATGTGAAGGCACTTTGAAAAATATAATATATCCAAATCAGATATTACTTGTTAATGAATATCATCTGAGGTACATTTTTCTAGTTGTGATCCTTGTTTACATTATGTATCCCATTGCTACTGAAAATATTTGTTACTTGCAACAAATAGAAGTTCAGGAAACCAGAAATAATCATTGCTAGTACATATATTATAATATACACACACAGACATACACACACCCCTATCAGCGCAGAAGTACTTCTTGGTCCCTTATCCATACACTAAAACTTATGTCAGATCTGTTTCCTCTGAGTTTTTTTTTTTTTTTTTTGCGGTACGCGGGCCTCTCACCGTTGCGGCCTCTCCCGCTGCGGAGCACAGGTTCCGGACGCGCAAGCTCAGATTCTCCACGGCATGTGGGATCTTCCCGGACCGGGACACGAACCCGCGTCCGCTGCATCGGCAGGCGGACTCTCAACCACTGCGTCACCAGGGAAGCCCTCCTCTGAGTTTTAATCCTCTCTCCAGTCTGTTCCTTAATTTGGACCTGGACCCTTTCTGCTGTGAACATTTACTGCATCTTTTATAAGAAATTATCTGGGTCATTACCATTTTGTCGGAGACATTTTTCTACCTGTAGGAGTTACAGTTCTGCTTTTCCCATTTCTTCTTAAGGAATAAATCTTCTTCAGCAGCTCTTATCTCTAATTTGACAAAGGGTAGTTTACTTTGTCAAAAGGAGTTAAATTCTTACTTTGGTACTTAATTGGACTTCTCAATAGGTAGCCCCTTTTACTAGACAATATCAATATAAATTTTTCTTGTTTTATTTTTAGGATAAAGTATTCTAATAGCATCAAGGAAATGGTCCTTCTCTTTGCCACAACAATTTATAGAATTGGATTGAAAGTGCCTCCTGATGAAACGGATCCTCGAATCCCCATGATGACCTGGAGCACATGTGCTTTCACTATCCAGGCAATTGGTAAAGCCTATAAGAGAACTAGTTTGGAGCTTTATAGAAACAGAATTAACATTGATTGACCAAAATTCCTTTTTTTCCCTGATGGCCTGGAATACTTTGACTTGTTTAAGGACTCTTAGTATATCAGTAGATTAGGTGACATGATGCCATTTAGCCTTAGAATATTTTGTATTAATCTCTTAACTACAAAAATGAGCATATAAACTAAAAATACTTGAAAGGGACAGCATGAAGCAAGCTATATTAGAAAGGTGGCAGAGTTACAACACTGGAAGATCAGAGAAAAACAAAGGAAGAAGAATCAACCCAGAAATGTCCAGTATTTTTATTTCTTTTACACTTTGAGATAAAAAGAAAGGTAAACTAAAGTCATCTAAAAAATTACCAGGAAAGAGAAAGGAAGACTGAGGGGGTCAGGAGAGACAGATTAGCAGCAAGAAACCTACCAAGTCTGAAGGGAAGCCCACTGTCAAGTTCTCTGCCATGTTGAAAGCTTCTAGCTATCAAATCAACATGTTGTGCA
This sequence comes from Stenella coeruleoalba, assembly GCF_951394435.1. NCBI lineage: Eukaryota > Metazoa > Chordata > Mammalia > Artiodactyla > Delphinidae > Stenella > Stenella coeruleoalba. The sequence continues at coordinate 85,678,329 of NC_137147.1, read as the reverse complement.
CCAGCGGTCCCCAACCTTTTTGGCACCAGGGACCAGTTTCATGGAAGACAGTTCTTCTGCGGACTGGTGGCCTGGGCGTGGGGGAGTGGTTCAGGTGGTAATGCAGGTGATGGGGAGCAGCAGATGAAGCTTCGCTCACTCGCTGCTCACCTCCTGCTGTGCAGCCCGGTTCCTACCAGGCCACTGACCGATATCGGTCCGCAACCTGGGGGTTGGGGACCCCTGTTGTACACCTTAAACTTACACAGTGTTATATATCTCATTAAAGACAGGGGTAGTGAAGCAGTGAAGAATTGCTTAGATTTTTAAATTAGTATATTTGCCCATGACAGTCACAAGATAGAGTACTACATGAAAAAGAGTTAAGAACTGTAATTCTTTCATGTCATCTTTATCCAAGCCAGTTTCAGACTCATTTTCCAGTTTTTCTGGTAGTTGTTTTTAATGGTTCTACCACATTTTCTTCATTTAAATATAGTTTTGTAATAAGACACTATTTCATGATTTGAAGTAACTAACATGAAGCCACTTCTTTTTTTTTTAATAAATTTATTTATTTATATTTTATTTTTGGCTGCGTTGGGTCTTCGTTGCTGCACACAGGCCTTTCTCTAGTTGCAGAGAGAGGGTGCTACTCTTCGTTGCGGTGCACGGGCTTCTCATTGCAGTGGCTTCTCTTGTGGAGCATGGGCTCTAGGCGTGCGGGCTTCAGTAGTTGTGGCTCGTGGGCTCTAGAGCGCAGGCTCAGTAGTTGTGGTGCACGGGCTTAGTTGCTCTGCAGCATGTAGGATCTACCAGGGCTCAAACCCATGTCCCCTGCACTGGCAGGCAGATTCTTAACTACTGCGCCACCAGGGAAGTCCAAAGCCACTTCTTTCACAGAGCGTTCCTGGACATCAGCATCAGTCTCTGTGAACGGATTTTAGAAGTTATTTCCAAACCTGTCAGACTTAAATTGTGGGTAAAAAATAAATACACAGGTTTATATTTACTATGATTAAATAAAATGAGAAAAGGAAAAGATGAGGTTTAAATAGAATCTGAACAATATGATATGAAATGTAAAGCATTCTTTTGGAGTCATAATCTACTAAATATCTTCAGATTTCCAATGAAGGTACTTTTACACTTTACTATTTTGGGAACACAAGCATTAGGAATTGGAAATTTATATTTAGGCATTGAACATTTTAAAAAGTGACAGTTTTTTTATAGAGTAGATGAGAAATTCATTGGAGAATAGGACTGAGTCTTCATGTGTGTTTCTGTAACATAGTAATTTGAATCTATTTGATTAATAGAGTGTTATATAGTTTTCACTCTAGGGCTTTTTCCATGCAGTGGATATAATGCTGTACTTTATTCCTAGTACATAAACAGCTAACTTTTCTCACTCCCTGTGGGTGTGGAGAGACATATACAGGATGTGTTGGCACAGTTATGAAAAATAGTTGAGGAATCAAAACAGAGGGTCTGACAAAGAGAATGGAAGAAGAGGACAAATATTGTCAATCGATCACTTTGTGAATAAGATATCTTATGCCGCATAACAGGAGGGGGCCCTTCTGAGATAAAGGCACTAATCTCTGAAGAATTTAGTACTTCCTCGCTCAGATTATTTAACAAAACTTCTTCCCAAGCAATACCCAGGAAATAACAAAGTTTTGCTTAATGACTAATTCCAAAGTCCATAAAATGTCAGTTCAGGAATTGTTTCAAAACCAATAGGGTGGTTATATGATCCACACATCCTCCAAATTTTAAAAATGTATATATAAATCATGTGATATTCATTTTAATATAAAATTTACAAATATAAAATCAGTACTGAACTGAAAAGATATATTAATAGGTTTTATACTTGCTCAAGTGACTTTTGTAACACAATATATAATATTCAGTTAAACATCTGGTATCTAATGGTAAAAAAAACTACCAGCAAATTGAGGTTACATTTAGAATTAAACATGGTGATACTTGATTTAGTTCATACTGACCTTTTAACTATCGCATTTTGTGTTTAATGGTGTCTAGATTAGCCAAAATTTTGTCCGTTTTTAGCCAGTTCTGGTTTTCTATTTTTTCTGCTTTCTTCAAAGCTAGAATAAGAGAAAATACATGATAAAAAAATGCAAAAAGAAAATAGGAAATAAGCCTTCCACTCTCACAGATGTGTTTGCTACCAAGGATCAGTGAAAATAAGAGTAATTTAGTAATAAATACCCTAGCCAACAAGGCAAAATATATTTCTGAACCCATGCTTTTTTGGTATTTTCAGTTTCATCTTTTTATCCTATAAATCTAATTGTTTTTTAATAGTACCTAAAAGAGCAATAACGTTACTTACGTCTGTCTTATGTATTATTTTTTAACAAAATAGGTGTTATTATATTAAAAAAATTACTTATTTAAAAATTTTTTGCAGAGAAGGACAAATACTGTATGTTTTTATTTATATGTGCTATCTAAAATATAAAACAAATGAACAAATATAGCAAACAGACTCACAGATACAAAGGACAAACTAGTGGTTACCAGAGGGGAGAGGGGTAGGAGTAGGGGCAAAATAGGTGAAGGAGATTAAGAGGTACAAACTACTAGGTACAAAATAAATGTTACAAGGAAGTAATACAAAGCACAGGAATATAGTCAGTATTTTATAATAACTTTGTATGGAGTGTAATGTGTAAAAATATCAAATTACTATATACCTGAACTTAATATAATATTGTAAGTCAACTATACTTCAATTAAAGAAAAAAAATTTTTTTTGCATAGGAATTTTTTTTTTTTAAAGGAGGATAAATGAACCAGAATGCTTTGTTTTTCCCAGGTATTCTTTTTTTTCTTTTTTTTTTTTTTTTTTTTTGCAGTACACGGGCCTCTCACTGTTGCGGCCTCTCTCGTTGTGGAGCACAGGCTCCGGACGTGCAGGCTCAGCGGCCATGGCTCACGGGCCCAGCCGCTCCGCAGCATGTAGGATCTTCCCAGACCAGGGCACGAACCCGTGCCCCCTGCATTGACAGGCGGACTCTCAACCACTGTGCCACCAGGGAAGCCCCCAGGTATTCTTTATTGATTGCTGCAGGGACTTTATTATTTGTAGTAGCAATTTGTGAATGATCTACATTTGCCTTTGTAGTATTCTCTCACTCAAAAGTTTGGAAATTTGGGGGACTTCCCTGGTGGTCCAGTGGTTAAGACTCCGTGCTTCCAATGCAGGGGGCCTGGGTTTGACCCGGTGCCGCATGCCACAACTAAAAGAGCCCACATGTAGCAACGAAGATCCCGTGTGCTGCAACTAAGACTCAGCGCAGTGAAATAAATAAATAAATAAATATTTTTAAAAATTGGGTGGGGGGGAAATTTTGGCATAGACTTAAACATGAAATTTTGAAGGGGAAAAGTGCAAAGCATCTGGTCAAAAATAAGATTAGTTAAAGAATATCTGATAGAAACCAAGTATACAATTGTAGCAGTATTCAGAATTTATCATTTTCGTTTTTCTTACTCTTTGAGAAAACCTCTTGGGAGATGAAGGAAAACCTTTGTTTGGAGCACTTCAAAATAGACAGGTATGTGTATTCCAGCAGGGTACGTGTAACTCTTGGTATGCTTTTTTAGGGAGTCCGCAGTATATTTATCATTTAAAAAAATCTTTATTCATTCCTTTTTCTGTAAAAGTTAGCAGAATTCTGTTAAAAAAAAAAAGCTACTTCAGTCTCATAGGAGACTGAAGGGCCAACATTGTACACTTTGGAGAGTTTTCTCAATCTTAGTGGTTAAATGTAATTCACAGAAAGATTTCTGATGATACTTGGTTACTTTTTATCCCCTTCTCTGTTTATTTCCAAATCAGAACCCTAGTGTCTCTTACATTTTTCCTTCTTACTAATTTTGTACCATCATGTAATATTAAGTATTAATGCTGGCTTAGCTCTAGATAAATCATCATACTGAATTCAAGAATAAAACTAAACCATGACTCCTTGATGGGCAGATCCTGACTCTGTATAACTATACTCCTGCCTCAGGCCCAAGCCTCATAACATTGGGGACCCTGAAAAACAGTGCTTAAGAAATGTGCTCAGTAGCCCTGTGAAAACAAACTGGGTAACAGGATTCCCTAGACCACCTACTTCCTAGCCATTTCTCTCTTATTATCTGATAGCTGACACAGGGGACTTGGAGTCCACGATGTGCTTCCCTATAGTTCCCATCCTTCCATCTGGGAAGCAGAAGATCTGTTCCCTGAATTCAGTGATTTTCTGCCATCATTTTAGAATTTCTGTAAATACGTTTGTTTGCACAGGCCTCAATAGAATAATTTAGGCCAGATATTTAAGAGAATGACTCTGGGGAAAATGAGTACTTAAATGAGAATTGAGATGATTATATCTTTAATACCTCTTTGTCATGGGAAGATCTATTAAAAAAATTCGGTGAAGTCATAAAACTTTTTAGAAGTATTAAAAATATTGTAACTAAATTTGCAAGAATGTAAAGTATATAGTAAGTCTGCACTAATTCTTGCAGACTGGGATTGGTTTTTACATTGAATGACTTAGGTCTTTTATCTTCCCTTATCTTTTTATCTTCCCCTCTCTTACAATCTAGCATAATGGTCTAAAAGCATTAATGCAGTTTGCCATTGCACAAAGGATTACCTGTTCTCAGGTCCTGATACAGAAACATCTGATTCGTCTTCTATCAGGTAGAGTCTTCTCTGAATTATTATTATTATGTTATTTATGTGTCTTTTCCCATTGCATTTCTGGCAGTGTATTTTATTAGGAAACAACACACTGCACTAACTTTGGATACTCATTACCACAGCCTTACAAAAGAAAAAAACAAAAAGAAAAAAAACACATGGCTGCCCCTTTAATACCTGCAATCTTATTTTTAAAGCCAAGTGTTTTCAAATGTTGTCAACGTGTATCGGTTATACCCACCTAGGGGCTTTTTTGAACCAACATCCACAATCACTAACATCTGGTATCTCAGTCTGGTTAGAAAAGGGAGCAGTGATGTGGCTAGAACATTTAAAAATATGTTTAGTTTTGCTGGTGTGTATCAAAGTCATATAAAAATAATAGAAGTGCTAAGTGTGGTAATCTCAGACTGTAGGTCCATGCATGCCCTTTTCTTTGAGAGACAGGCTATATAACAGCTGAGTTGGGGTTTTTTTTAGATTCTAACAAGCTAGAAATTAAGCCCATATGGTACTCAATATAAAAACAAAAAGAGGGATTAGAGGTCATACAGTAGTAGAATGATTTGGCTTTCATTTTGGTTGTCTGCATTTCCATTTAGGTATTTGTACTACAAGAGCTCCTTTGCGTCTAAATAGGTCAGGCTTAAAAAAGACTGTTTTTATAAGTCTTTTTATTCGTAAGTTCAATATGTCACAGGTAAAGAGGTTTAAGCTTGCACTTCCTAGGTATGTTTCTACCAAATAAGAGAGTCATTCAGTCTTTTTAAGCTTTAAAGCCAGGCATAGTGTTTTTCTAGCTGATCTAACAGGCTTTTTTCCCCAAAATTGACCAGTTACTTTACCTTGAAAGTCTGTTGAAACAGGTCACCTTCCTCCTTGTTGATTCCCACAAGCTTCTTAGGGAGCTCTTCCTGGGCAGCTTTCTGTCACTCTAATGACATGGGGGTTCCATGGCTCCATCCAAATCTGCCACCTAAATTTCATTAGAACTTTTACCCTGCCAAGTTTTATATCTTCAAGTTTATTTCCAGCTATCTCCTGAATTAATCTCATGCTAATAGGAATCTAATATTAATGCTGTTCCCTAGCTACACACTTAAATTTTTTCTGTTTTTTCATTTACTTTTTCTCTTATTGGTCAGTTGCACAGGCCCAGAATTTTGCACGTGTTACACATGCTTCTTATTCTTAGGACCTCTTCCTATTGTTAACAGTTTATCCTATTTGCACAGTAATATTTTGGTCTTGTTTTTTAATTTTTTGGCATCTCTTTTCATTTCAGTTATAATTTGGATACCTTGTTTTACCAGCACTTCCAAATAGTCTCCCTGCTTTTACATTCATCACACGTTATGGGATTTATAATGTTTAAAACACGTCAAAATAAGCACCAAACAAAGAGACTATTTAACATCATCACAGATAGCAGAAACTGAAATAATAGTGCATAATCTCTAATTGGCAGTAACTAATAGAATTGATGTGCTTTTGCTCTGTAATGTAGCTTTGTGCCTTTATGTAAAAGTTTGGTATGTGAAAATTTATTAGCAGGAACATCTTTATTTGCAAGGTGTTAGGGCTATAAACTCTGTATAGAGGTAGAAGATATGGTCTCTGCCATTTGTAAGGCTTATGATTGAATTAAAGAAGCAGAACCTCTGTGAAAACTCACATTATAATGTAGCCAAATGCCAGATATATGGTAAGAATACATGCTTCAAGAATTGAGACAGGAAGGGATCACTGTGGGGCTCTGCTGTTTTTTTCCTCTAACAGGGTCCATAAAGATAAGCTGAGAGGAACAGAGACAGCATTCTAAGCCCAGGGCACAATTTAAACAGATTGAGGAGGTAGGAAAGCATGTGATATGTTCAAGTTAGGCAAGTTTGATAGGAGTAGTGGCACCTGTAGATAGATAGAGAAGCATGAAGTTGTTTTGATAAAAATAGAGGATCTTAAATGCCCCAATGAGAAGTTTGAACTTTATTCTTCAAGTTATTGGGAATTTTTGAAACATTCTGAGCAATAATATTCTAAAATTAATTTGATATTGTATAGGTTGGATTGGAAAAAGGAAAAATTAAAGGTAACATGCATCTGCATGTAGTAGCATAAATTAGGGAGGGAATTGTGATGGGTGGAGGCAAGATTTTGAATTAAAATGAGTAACTAGATTATTGAGAGAAATAGGGAAGTCCAGAAAGTCCACAATAGAGAGCTGTTTTGTGTGAAAGGTGATGAATAATGTTGTAACATGTTGATTCTGCAGTAGCAACAGGACATACAATGCTCACTGCCATGTATGTGCCAGGCATTGTACAAGGATCTTTTTATATAATCATGTCTTTGAACTGCCATTCTTCAAGGAAATTATCATTTTCCTGATTTACAGATGAAGAAACTGAGGCACAGAGAAGTTATTTGACTTGATTGAGGTCATAAAAAGAGGCAGAACTAGTATTTGAATCCAAGCCTGACCATAAAACCTATGCTTTTCCTGCTATATCACATAAGTTTTGCTGAGATATTTAATTTAGCATAAATGGAAGATTTATTTATTTACTTATAGCTATTTAGCTATTAACATAGCTAGTTAATGGCAGAGCCCTGTTATCACTTTGTTTTTTAAGGCCAATATTAATAGCGTTTATCGATTACTGTATGCCAAGCTCAGGATAAGTACTTTTAATGCACATGTTAACGAACCTCTCAACAATCTTGTATACACTGTAGACTTAAGAGAAGTCAAGTACCTTGCTTATGACAAATAGTCGCAGGAAGTACTGCATCCCATTTCTGTCTGACTCCAAAGCCCATGCTCTTAACTTTTATGGTTTTGTTTAGAATCTTGGATTTGGGGTTGAGAAATTCACCTAGTCTGAATTTTTTTTTTTTTTTTTTTTTTTTTTTGTGGTCCGTGGGCCTCTCACTGTTGTGGCCTCTCTTGTTGTGGAGCACAGGCTCCGGACGTGCAGGCTTAGCGGCCATGGCTCACAGGCCCAGCCGCTCCGCGGCATGTGGGATCTTCCCGGACCAGGGCACGAACCCATGTCCCCTGCATTGGCAGGCGAACTCTCAACCACTGCACCACCAGGGAAGCCCCTAGTCTGAATTTTAAACAAATAATAGTTTTATTGAAATAAATTAATTCCCTCATTTTTATATATACAAAACCCTTAATGTTGTTTTGAATTCTTGATTTCACTTCCTTGTCACTCTTTCTCTGACTTCCAAATTTAGAGACTGATCAAATCAGAAAGACAAAGTTTTTGAGCTGTCTGCATTTCCTTCCATTCATCAGCCCATATAAACCATTATCTAATTTTAATTCAGGAGGATCATCTCCATACTCCTTTCATTTACAGTGCTTTTCATGCTCTCCCTGCTCCAAACCCCAAATTGTTCACGTATTTTATGTATCACAGAACATTTAGAAATGCGTAGTTAGGGGGGAAAAAGTGGTAGGGAACATTGTATAAAAGGAATTCTTTTTCATTCAGCAAATACTTATCAAACAATTTCTTACTTCAGTCATCCTAGTTTATTTACCCTTTGCCCCGTATCTTATATTTCAACCATTAAATTGCATCCAGGGCTTTTTAGAGCCTTTTCTCAGTTTAGTTTATCTTTAATTATGGTTCCTATATCTTAAAGGTGTGATATACCAGTTTATCAGTTTCTGTATTAAAACCCTGTTAAATTTTTGTTTTAGATCTTGCATTATATTTAACTACATTGCTTATGACTGACTGAATTACATTAAGGTTTTTTTGTTTTTTAGTTGTTCTTCCTAACCTCAAATCAGAAGCTACACCTTGCCTTCTATCTGTAGATCTATTTCATGTTTTGGTAAGTGTTCAGTAAATTTTTTTTTTAAGTCACTCAAGCTTAGAATTTCGTGTGTTTTCCTCATTGAAATTTATGCTCTTTGTTCAAGATTATAAATTATCAGTGTTCAAAGTTCAGTCTCTTTTGTCCATTCCCTTTACAAATAGATACAGATTTGACTGAGACCATGAAAATCACTTTAAAAATGAAACCACATTTACCCTTTACTTTGTAATAGTCTTATTCTAGTTGATTATATTTAGTTAGTGTCTATACAAACAAACTTTTTCTAATAATGTATTTTCCCCCTTCCTCTTTTTCTCATCTTGTTTACATTCTAAGCAGTGAATGATGGGGTGAGCTGTCTTAAAATCATTAATTATTCGTGATAGGGACCAGGCCATGGGTGCATCCAGGCTTCCCCCAAAACACCTATGGTTAGGTGGCAACTGTTTTTTGAGTTTCTTGCACAGCTTTTCCATCCCTGTGAAGATTCCATTCCTTCAAAGCGAGTTCTCTAGAAAGAGCCATGGTGAAGTTGGGAGCATGGAGTTTGTGGATGCAAGGTTAGCCAGTATCCTCTACCCAGTGGTTGTCTCCCTATCTTTTGGAATCTCTTGGGGGAACCTTGAAAAGAATGCTGGTAAATGGGCCCGACCACCTGAGATTATGATTTGATTGGACTGGTGTGGGGCCTGTGTATCAGTGTTATTTTAAGAGCTCCCCAAGTGATTGTAATGTTGAATCTTCTAAAATCGCAGGGTTGAGACCACTACCTAGAACTAGAATAAGTAGACCCAGCAAAGGGTTAAATCTGTTTGGTGATGACATTTGTCCTCTATTTGTGGTATATTATATTATAAAATATCTTGTTGAATAATTAGGAAAAATATGGTGGTTATTAAAAAAAAACACAAACAGTGCAGGATCTGGTGTTCTTTACATTTAGTTATGAGATTAACTTGTGTTGGTCTTTGTTGTTACCCATGTTGATGTCCATTTTCTCTCATAGGTGGGTACTGTGTTAGCATTCCCATCCTTGTATTGGGATGATGCTGTTGATCTGCAGCCTTCATCAATTAGTTCTTCCTATAACCACCTTTATCTCTTCCATTTGATCACCATGGCACACATGCTTCAGATACTTCTTACCACAGACACAGGTAAAGCTCCCATCAGTTGTTAACTGTAAATAACATTTGCCCATGATTTATTGGCAAAATAAATTATGTTTGTGATTAATCATTTTATATATTTCTAAGTTCTGTATTATGTCTCTTTTTGAATGACTGTTCATTTGTTTCTTTACGGATGCTGTTTAAACGGAAAGGTTAGAAGAACTGTGACAGGAATAATTAGGTCAACCACTTGATTCTCTAACTTGCAGCTGCTCTCTAGGTATACAGGGAGACCATTTGGATCTGCTTTTCCCTTTCTTTTTTTTTTTTCAAATTCCCCAATCTCAAGGTTGAGGATTAGTCTCTCCATTGTTTGTTCCTACCTAAATACTTTCAGCCTTTCGATAAGCCTGTCTACGAAACATTCTTGATTCCTCCAGCTAGAATGATAGTACTTTGTTCATTTTATAGCAGTTATCACATAGTGTCTTATTTTATAGTTATATCTTACTGTTGTTCCACTCCTTTCCCTGCTTCTCCTTTCTCCCTGCTCCTCCATGCCTACTGTTTCTTTAATAGGGAACATTCAAATTTCAAAATCTTCCCTCATAAGCTTCAAGTGTCTAGCAACTTTTGTTATACCCAGTAAGAACTCAATAAATATTTTTTGGATGAATGTTCATTTGAGGATACATGAGTAATATCATGGAATTGTGGTATAGTTGTCCTTATAGACTCTGCTCTTAATAGAAAACAAAGTTGGGTTTTGAGTATCAGTGATCAATAAAGGCTACTGAAAGTTCAAATAATTTAGAGGACAGATAATTAAAGTGACCTTAGAACGGTATCTAGCAAAATTACATATGCATTTACCTTTTGACCCACCAATCCCACTTCTAGGAATCTACCCCAAAGCTCTACTGGCAAAAGTATGAAAGGATATAAGCACAGATTATTCATTGTGGCATTATTTGGAATAGCAGAAAACTGGGAGATTGGTTGAATGACCTATGGTATATCCATATAATGGAATGCTGTGCAGCTATAAAACAGAATGAACAAGATCTATTGAAGAAGTGATCTCCAGGATATATTATTAAGTGAAAAAAGTAGGGTACAGAACACTGGTTTTAGTATATACCTTTGTGTGAGGTATTTTATGTGTATTCATGTGTTTACATTCTTACATATATTCATACTTGCTTATTTTTTTAATAAATGAAACAACAGAAGTATAAACCGAAAACTGATTAAAAAGAATTGCCTCTAGGACAAAGTAAAGAGTACAATACTTTGAGCAAAGACTCTTATGAATGTCTTTTTAATATAGTTGATTTTAGAACCCTAATTATACTTAACTAAAAAAAAAATCTAAATGGTGAAAATAATTTTTTGACAATTGAAAACAACAAATGAACCTAACAAGTGTATCAAGAAAATAATTGCTTAAGTGACTTTAAAAAACAGTATTTCAACTGTACTTCCCTAGTAGGATATATTCTGATAATGGAAGAACTACAAAAAAAATCTTAAATTGAACTCAGTTAGTGGTATCAGTAGTACTAATATTCTTATTTTGAAATTATTTTAGGCGGTTTTTAAACCAAATAAGGATTGTGTTAATGTCATTGGGAACCAGATTTTCAGTATAAGAAGGAAGACACACAAGAATAAATTCAGAAAAGTTAAGTAAAAACCAAATAATCTCCCAGTCACAATCCCTGCAAGTTATTTTTTGGGTGTCAGCAGACTGATTGTAAGTTTATATGGAGAGGCAGAAGACTCAGAATAGCCAACTCAGTATTGAAGGAGAAGAACAAAGTCAGAGGACTGATACTACTTGACTTTAAGATTTACTGTAAAGCTACAGGAATCAAGACAGTGCGGTACTGGTGAAAGAACAGACCAATGAATCAATGGAACAAAACAGAGAGCCCCCAAATAGACCCACATAAATATAGTCAATTGATCTTTGATGAAGGAGCAAAGACAAATGGAGGAAAGATAATCTTTTCAACAAATGGTGCTGGAACAACTGGATATCCACATGCAAGACACAGACACAGATCTTACACCTTTCCCAAAAATTAACTAAAAGTGGATTATAGACCTAAATGTAAAAATACAAAACTATAAAACTCCTGGAAGATAACATAGAAGAAAACCTAGGTTACCTTGGGTATGCAATGACTTTTTAGGTACAACACCAAAGGTACAATCCATGAAAGAAATAATTGGTAAGTTGGACTTCATTACAATTCAAAACTTCTGTTCTGCAAAAGATTATTATCAGGAGAGTGAGAAGATAAGCCACAAACTGGTTGAATGGATTTCCAAAAGATGCATCTGATAAAGAACTGTTATCCAAAATATACAAAGAACTCCTCTAAGATTCAACAGTAAGAAAACAATCTCGTTAAAAATGGACAAAAGACCTGAACAGACACCTTGCCAAAGAAGATATCCAGATGGCAAATAAGCATATGAAAAGATGTTTACAATTAGGTGTCATTAGAGAATTACAAATTAAAACAACAACGAGATAGAGATACCAGTATACATCTATCAGAATGGGCAAAATCCAGAACACTGACAGCACTAAGTACTGGCAAGGATGTGGAGCAACAGGAGCTCTCATTCATTGCTGGTAGGAATGAAGCCCATGCCACTTTGAAATACAGTTCAGCAGTTTCTTAACCAAACTAAACATGCTGCTACCATGCAGTCCAGCAGTCACACTCCTTGGTACCTACCCAAATGAACTGAAAACCCATGTCCACACTAAACCTGCACACAGATGTTTATAGCAGCTTTATTCATAACTGTTAAAACTTGGTAGCAACCCATATGTCCTTGTGACTGGATAAATAAACTGTGGTACATCCAAGCAATGGAGTATTCTTCAGTGCTAAAAAGAAATGAGCTGTGAAGCAATGAAAAGACATGGAGGAAACTTAAATACATATAACTAAGTGAAAAAAGCAAATTTGAAAATGCAACATACTGTGTGATTCTATGACATTCTGGAAAATGCAAAACTATGAGATAGTAAAATGACCAGTGGTGATTGGCAAGGGTTAGGGGAGAGAGAGGTGAATAGGCAGAGCACAGAGGGTTTTTAGGGTTTAATGAAACTACTCTGTGGGATACTATACTAATGGATACATCTTATACATTTGTCAAAACCCATAGAATGGGGCTTCCCTGGTGGCGCAGTGGTTGAGAGTCCACCTGCCGATGCAGGGGACGCGGGTTCGTGCCCTGGTCCGGGAAGATCCCACATGCCGCGGAGAGGCTGGGCCCGTGAGCCATGGCCGCTGAGCCTGTGCGTCCGGAGCCTGTGCTCCGAAACGGGAGAGGCCACAACAGTGAGAGGCCCGCGTACTGCAAAAAAAAAAAAAACAAAAAACAAAAAAAAACCTGTAGAATGTACAATAGCAAGAATTATCTCCAATGTAAACTATGGACTTTGGGTGATAATGATGTGTCAATATAGGTTGTAACAAATGTGCCAGTCCTGGTGAATGGTACTGATAGTGGGAGAGATCGTAGGTGTTTGGGAACAGTGGGTATATGGGAAATCTGTGCTTTTCTCTCAGTTTTGCTGTGAACCTAAAGCTGCTTTAAAAAATAAAGTTTATTAATGTAAAAAGATCTTGTTACCTGGGTGTGTGAATTTGTCAAAATTCATTAAATGGTGCATTTAATATTTGTGCATTTTATTGTATGTAAAATTTACCTCATACTGAAAAAAACAGTCATATACAAATATTGAACTCTTACATTTAAATTGGAAATATCAGTATGAGTTCATGATATATTTTCCTTTAAAAAAAAAAAGTGTATTTTCTAAAGAGACCTTAATTGAAAAAGGAAAAGAACTGGCAATAGTCAAGGTAAGAGACTCAGGGTAATTTTAACTGTGGCCTTTCAGATGAATTAATGGATAAACAAAATATTTTTAAAACAAGAGAGTACTACTCAAATGTGCTGTACCCATCCCTCGCAGCAGACTGAAGATAGGCATTTTTATCCCCATTTTAATATAATAAAACTAAAGTTCAGAGAACTTCAATGGCTTACACAAAATTTTAACTTAAGTGGGAGAGGTGGCAGTTGCTGGAAAGGTTTAGGATGGTCCTACTAAAGGTTAAGGATAGATTATGGAGGAAATAACCCCACAAGATTCTTTTTATGTGTCTCTTTGCTTGAGCAAGAAGGCAGAACAGCAACCTACTTTCCTTTCTAGAGGTTGAATTTCTACCTGCTAGACAGGACAGCTAGGAACCCAGAGCAGGTAGATGACCACTAATTTATTTACCTGGTCATGTTATAATGAGGTAAACATTTATTAAACATCATGTTTAGCAAGGCTGTGATTCTGCCCTATTTGTTTCTCTAGCTAACATACTGTTAAAGTTTATGTAACAGTTTTAATATTCAGGATCAACAATTTAGACTGAGAACAAGGGAAAGAACCTCAGTTGAGTTGACATTGCTTATTTTCCTGGAACCATGAAATTGGCGTTTAATTGATAAATTGAATAGCAAATTCATAGATTTATCTTTCAGAATTTCTTTTTCAGGTCTCCCCCTTGCACAAATTCAAGAAGAGAGTGAAGAGGCTCGTTCTGCATCTTCTTTCTTGGCAGAAGTTTCTCAGTATACAAGTGGGTGAGTAACAGTCCATTAGTCCAGTCTATTTCAGTATTGTTTTTATAATTCCACATCTTTGTTCAGTTGTTTGGCAGTATAACTTTTTTTTTTTTTTTTTTGTTATGGTACGCGGGCCTCTCACTGCTGTGGTCTCTCCCGTTGCGGAGCACAGGCTCCGGACGCGCAGGCTCAGTGGCCATGGCTCACGGGCCTAGCCGCTCCGCGGCATGTGGGATCTTCCCGGACCAGGGCACGAACCCGTGTGCCTTGCATTGGCAGGCGGACTCTCAACCACTGCACCACCAGGGAAGCCCAGCAGTATAACTTTTGAACCATTTTAATTCCAGTTTTAAAAAATCAGTTAAAAGGCTTTTGGAATAACAACAAGTAAAACCTACCCATTCATTTGTTTCTGAGTCTAAAACAAGTTTTGACACATCTTTACTCTTGTAAACTGTTATGGGAACATAGGCAAAAGATGATAGAATTTTAACAATATGCAGCAGTTAGAATTTAAATAAATGTAAAAAGTTGAAAATAGGTTGCCCTTTTAAAGCAATTCATACAGTTAATACACTTAACTACCTAGAGGTTTTTTAAGGCTGCTGTGAGTAATATGTGAAATATATTGGCAATGCAGAGGTTAAAACCAAAAGTACAACAGAGTGCTCTGCTGCGCTTCATCTGCTGCCAAGTTCTGCTCTTTGTTTTCATCTTCTTCGCCAGTCAACCTTTTTCTTTTAGTTTAAGTACTGAATATGTGTGCGTGTGTATTTATTTTTATGTTAATAGACTATTTTTAGAGCTGTTTTAGGTTTACAGAAAGCTTGAATAGAAAGTACAAAGAGTTCCCATTTCCTCCCTCCCCCCACCAATTTCTCCGTTATTAATGTCTTGCATTTGTGTGGTACATTTGTTAAATTGTTGAACCAGTATTGATACATTGTTATTAACTACAGTCCATAGTTTACGTTAAGGTTCACTCTTTATGTTGTAAAATTATAGTATTATATAGATTAGTTTCACTGCCCTGCAAATCACCAATTTTAATACAGAAATCAGGAAAGTATTAACTTTTTTTTTTTTTTTTAGCTAACTTGGCTTATTTGGTTAGTTATTGCTAAATATATTTGCTCCACATTTCATTACAAGGGTTAGGAGAAAGAAAAAAGTAGTTCTTTGCCTTAAACATCTACCTGGTAAAAAATGCAAGATTTGTGGTTTTCTATAGCTAGTTAAATATTTTGTTTTAAATATTTAAAAATTAAATGGATAAAAAATTATTTAATGCTTAGCTATGTTTTTGAAAGGAGATGTGTTTACAGTCTAGATTTTAGTCTGATCTGTATTCTGTTCTCTTCTGGAATTATTGCCTCTTAGCTGCATTGGGTGTGGTATTCCTGGCTGGTATTTATGGGTCTCGTTGAAGAATGGCATCATCCCTTATCTTCGCTGTGCTGCATTGTTTTTCCACTATTTACTTGGAGTAACTCCACCTGAAGAACTATTTACCAGTAAGTAGGAAAATGAAATCACAGAGTAGTAAATAAAAGACTTTTTTTGTTACCTTCAACCTCAGGAATACAAGGTGAGAGCAGGCAAAACCACTTCATTCCTCACCTCTTTCATCAGTGTTCATTCCAAACATGTGTGTGCCCCTGCCCTGGTGTAGGTAAAAGGTGAGGCCAGAAACCAGATTAGCCTCACAGTCTGCAAAACCTATTCATGGCTCCTATCTATGTACAGTTTTTGTACTTGAGCTTACAAAATGCCTGCGCGCAGAGTATAATGGTTAAGGTATACAAAAAATTAGAAAGATTGATTGCTTTTAAGGGAAAAGAACTGTTTGGCTAAGTAGGAGGAAATTTTTATTATATACTCTGTTTCTTGAATTTTGAACATATGACTGTATCTATTATGAAAGAGTTAAAATGCTGCTGGGAAAGGACTGTTGTAATAAACCAAGGCTATGTGTATTTGAGTAACAGAATCATTTCCGTTCTCCTTTACTTGCCTTAAATCTACATCAAGGTAGAGAAGGTTTCCTTGTGGCTTTGTATGGGTAAAAATCAGAAGGTTTGTATGATTTTGGAAGAGTCATCAAATTTGCTCAGAGATTCTTTCTTTTGTCCTTTTCTCAGGTCAGCCTTAAGAAGGTTCTATATCTTGAACTCAGTTCAGTAGGGTTTGTTAGATGTAGGTTTGTTCTGATTCTGTATAAATATGATGCTACTTTCCAAGTGGTTGTCAGTACAGATCTGTTGTTTTCATTTTTTTAAAAATCATATATTATCTAGTCTGTGCTGTAGTATGGCAATGGATAAGATAAAGTCCTTTCTTTTATTGAGAGGAGATGAAATATAAACAAACAGATAAATATATATAGTATAATGTGAAATGGTAATAAGTGCTGCAAAGAAAAATAAGCAGGTCATGGGAGTAGAGAATGCTGGGGTAGAGTCATGAAAGCCTTGTTTGTGAGGAGATATTGAGCAAAGGGATATTGAAAAAGGAGATAGGGTTGAACTGGGCGGGTGATTGAAGGAAGAGTATTCCTAAGCAGAAGGAACAATAACTGCAAAGGCTTTGCTTGACATAGTCAAGGAATAGTAGAGATGAGTGGCCGAAGCCTATTGAACAGGGGGAGGGTGGTAGGAGATGAGGTCCAGATCAGGTAGGGCCTTTATGCCACAATAAGGACTTTTGTATTTTGTATTTTTGTGGTGGTTTGCTGTTGGAGAAGTCTGATCAGGAGAATGACTCAATCAGATTTAAACGGATCACTGTAAAATAAATTAATTAATTAAAAAAAAAAAGGATCACTGTGTCTTGTCACCCACAGTTTCATAGAGTACAAAGTATACTCTGTGTAGACAGAGTATAGAAATGAGCATAAACAGTGTAGAAACTCTACTGTTGACCAGGTAAGAATAATGTACTTATTAAATGTATTTTTATTTCCTTGCAGATCCTGCAGAAGGAGAGTACAGTGCACTCTGTAGCTATTTATCTTTACCCACAAATTTGTTCCTGCTTTTCCAGAAATATTGGGATACTGTAAGGCCCCTCCTGCAGAGGTACTGTGGGGTTAAAATATCATTATTGGGTTATTATACAGTTTGAAAATGTTAAATTAAAAATATTTGCTAAGCTCTTAGATTGATTAGCATCGTTTGAAGGGGTGACAAAAATATACGAGATTCCTAATTCACACACATAAGGAGTTGGGGATAAGACCAGCAGCAATGGGCAGCTGGAATTTCTGCTTGTTCTACCATGACTACCATTCATGGTTCTTATTTTCCCTACAGCTGCTATCTCATCCCAGTTTTAAATGGGGTGGGGGGTGGGTGGAGTGAGGGTAGGTCCTGTTGTAAGCAGCAGTACAGTCACAGTTAAACACTGGAGGAACCCAAAGTGGGGCTACAATAGTAGCATATCTCATATGGTAGCACATATCTCAGCAGGGTGACTGAGGAGGAAATAAAGGTCATTTGGTAGATCAGAGATGTATCTAGTTAAATTTTCTGTGGAAAAGTGTGTCTTTTTTTAATTAAAAATTTCTTCCTACCCCATTACTTACTGGCCCTTCTGATCACTCTCTACCCTCCAAACCTCCAATCTCCTTACCCTATCTTTGCTGCCACCATTTTCCATCTTTTTTTTTTTTTGAGATATAATTGACATATACCATCATTTTAATAATTAGTTCTCATCGTGTTACTCTTACTTTATTTCCCCCATTAAAGATTCTGGCATCCAATTCCAATACTTGTTGCAGGGGGGCGGGTTGTTTTTCCCACGCATCCAGCAAGTAATTCTGCAACATCATCTGGGTGTCCTGCTATTCAGCTCAATCCTGATGCTGTCTTCCTGGAGATGCTGTCAGATTCCATGGGTTAAGGGCTCAGTCCATAAAACTGACGACCCCACCTCCACATACTTCAGAAAGAGCCAGTCACAGTCCAGGTTGTCACCTGTGCTCACCAAAAGACTATAGTTTGATTAGTCTGTAGAGCAGCTCACAGAACTCACAGAAACGTTTTACTTACTAGATCATCAGTTTTTTATCAAAGGATATAACTCAGGGCCAGCCAGATGGAAGAGACACATAGGGCAAGGTATGAGGAAAAGGGAGCAGAACTTCCACACTCTATCTCTGAGCACACCACTCTCCCTGAATCGACACGTGTTCACCAACCTGGAAGCTCTCCAAATCCTGTCCTTTAGAGGTTTTATGGAAGCTTTATTACATAAGCGTGATTGAGTAAACCATTGGCCGTTGGCGACTGATTCATCCTCCACCCCTCTTCCCTCCCCAGAGGCTGGTGGGTAAGGAGTGGCTGAAAGTTCCAACCCTCTAGTCAATGGTTAGTTCTCCTGGCTACCAGCCCTCATCCTTTTGTTCAAAAGCCACTTTGTTAACATAACAAAAGACACTTTTTCACTCACATCACTTCGGAAATTCCAAGGGTTTTGGAAGCTCAGTGCTGAAGTTGTGCTGAGTCAGTCTGTGCCAGGAACTGGGTCAGAGACCAAATATATTTATTATTGTTAAAAAAATTAAGTTTGAAGATCTAATTGGCTTTATTAAATGATTTATGAATGGGCAGCATCCCATCTAGCAAGTAGAAAGGAGCCTTTTATAGTCAGCAAGGAGGTGGGACAAGGAAGTCATAAATGAGAAAAGGATTATTTCAGGCAAGGTAACCTTCCTTTGCGGGACAAAAGGATCTGTTAGGCAGATTACCTCACTGCTACTGACCAGGAAATTCCAGACCGATGGGTAAAGATTTCACTTCTGGGGAAGGTTGAAACTGCAATTAGGTTTAGGTGTTAAGTCTTGGTTTGATGGACGTGGGCTTAGCACAAGTAACTTCCATTTGGGGCTTGTCTCTTTTTTAATGTTATCAGTCACAGTATCACACCCTTGATTTCCTTTAGTCTTTTCAATTTTCTACCCTTTTTCTTTCTCCTTTTTCTTTGATCAGTGTCTTTTTCCCTGCATGCCCATGTCAGGATTTGTGTGAATGTCCGCCCATCTCCTGACACCTTTCTCTGTGCTCTCACCTCTTCTTTTGGGTTCTTTTCTGTGTTTTCTCATTTCTCATGAGGTATTCTGATTTTCAGTGTGATAAAAATGAATCCAAAAAAAAATCAGTATCATGCTTTGTGTTGAATGCAATCACAGTAGGTTATACTAATTTTACTTTTATATTGTTGGAGTCGATACATTTTTAACTTGCCATTTTAGTTTAGTGTTAAAAATTCAAACTTTGAAACAAAGTCTGTACCATTCCTGGCTCTGCTTGCCTCAGAGCCTTTCCTCATTGTCTTCTCTGAAAGGCAGGGGACTGACCTCTGTAGGCCATGTTTCCCAGTCTCCCTCGTCTGTTGGCTTCAGCCTGTGGGAGGCACTGGCAAGATATTGGAGGTCAGGAGGAAGAGAGAAACCTGTGTTTAGACCACCTCTCTCTGCCTTGTGGGGCATCCCTGACAATGGCTACTGTCAGTTTTACTGATGTTCTACTGGATGTCAGAACATCTAGTTCCCACCAGACAAGTCTACTGTAGTTCTAGCATCCACCAGTGACCCTGAGCTCCAACAAAACCACTCAAAAAATATTATTTTGTTCCTCCCGCCTGGGAAGGATAGTAGCTTCCTGTTATTGGCTAATCTTTGGGTTGCCTTGCCTTATTTGACTCCTGGTTGGCTTCTCAGCCCTTCTGTCACCTTTATTTCCAATTCCTAGTATTAAATTCCCTCTTGTTAAAATACTCAGAGTGGTTTCTGTTTTTCTAGTAATAGATAACCTTTTAAAAAAGAAATTAATAAAAGGGGGGGTAAATAGACAGAAAAAAGAAGGGGAGAAAAGAAAGGGAGAAGAAAGGGGGACAAGATATAAGGTAAAAGAAGTCTAGCAGAGGGCACATGGAAAGAAGGGACAGAGAGGTTTGGAGAGGATGGCTCCATGAATATTCCACTGAAGTTGTGATGACCCATTTGCTTTTTCTCTCTGCTCCCCATATAGATGGTGTACAGACCCTGCCTTACTAAACTGTCTGAAGCAAAAAAGCGCCATAGTCAGGTTGGTTTTACTTCTCAGTCCTTCCCCATCTACAAGTTGTGTTTCCAAAAGTAGTTGGTTGATGAGGATGCTTTCTAGTCTGTTGTCTTCATTCTCAGCACATTGTTTCTTACATTTCTGTTAGGTCTTTGCCGGAAATTCGATTCTTCGTACAGTTGATTTTTTTCTTGGAGTGGCTGTCCTTTCTCTCTTAAATTGTTTGACACCACCAGCACCTTAAGCTAGTGCATACCTGTTAAAAGGCTTCTTGCAGCTGCTAGTGTATTAAAATGAGAGGGTAGTGACAGTATTCATATAAACCACTTTTTTTCCTTTTGAGAATAAAGATATAAATAGAACTATTCCCTCCTCCCCATCTCTTCCTTTCTATAAGCTTAGAGACTACCCAGCAAAACTTTTCTTCAGCCCCCCATCTCCCTTAAGTTATGGTTTAATCAAAATCCATCTCTTCCTCAAGGACAGTTTTTATTTATTTATTTATTTATTTATTTATTTATATTTTTTGGCTGTCTTGGGTCTTTCTTGCTGTGCGCGGGCTTTCTCTAGTTGTGGTGAGCAGGGGCTACTCTTCGTTGTGGTGTGCAGGCTTCTCATTGCGGTGGCTTCTCTTGTTGCGGAGCACAGGCTCTAGGTGCGTGGGCTTCAGTAGTTGCGTCAGTGGGCCCTAGAGCACGTGGGCTTCAGTAGTTGTGGCACGTGGGCTGAGTAGTTGTGGCTCACGGGCTCTAGACCACAGGCTCAGTTGTTGTGGTGCACGGGCTTAGTTGCTCCGTGGCACGCAGAATCTTCCCAGACCAGGGATTGAACCCATGTCCCCTGCATTGGCAGGCAGATTCTTAACCACTGTGCCACCAGGGAAGTCCCCCTCAAGGACCATTTTAAATGTTACCTTCTCCCTGAAGCCTATCCTAACACATCCTCTCATATGTGTCTGTTCATGTGTGTGTATGTGTGTCCCAGCCAACACTGTAAATCACTGAACAGTAAACTCAACAGTGGCCAGAACCGCATGTTTATCTTCTTTGCGTCCCCTCCAGGGCCTGGTTTGTATTATGTACAGTCTCTGATTTTTATTCAAATTGCATTGCGTCAATAAACAAGCAGAGGAATTGACCCCAGCCTTAAATACTAACACCAGCACAATTTTTTTTTTATGGCTAAAGCAAACATTGTGAGACAGTGTGCATTTGCTACCTTCTTTTCTCATCTGTTTTCACCCCTTGAGTTCCTTTCAGCTTCTCCTTAGATGTGCATATGCTGCTGCCTAAGACTTAACCCAACTTTAGTGATTTAGAGATTATAGATCCACCTCCTGTGCTCAGATGCAGTAGTATTCACATCACCAAGAAAAGAAGAGTTTAAAATATGAGTACATATTTTAGCACTATTAATCTCACAGAAGTCGCTGTGTGCCTTTTAGACATCTACTGTTTCCCTAGCATGGTACTAAACTAAAATACTCTGAGAGAGTTAAAAGATACAATACATACACCTTTTGGTCATGGGTAGTTTATAGTCTAATTATGTACATAAATGAGATACAGTATAATAATATATGGAATATACTGTTAATGCTATAAAAATGTAAAGAGTAAATATTCTTAATGATGTAAGTTTAGTCTTAGAGGAGATAATTTTTAGCTGAACACAGAAGAGATTATAGTAGAATTTGAATTGACTGGGGTTTGAGAAGAGAATTTCATGTTATTCAGATGACCTTCCCCAGGACATGCATGCAAGGCTTTTGTCATATTACTATGGTGAGAATGAATAACATTTGCACGCATGTAACAAGTACTAAGTATATTATGTTTCACTTCAATATCTTATTGAGTTCTCAACAGCCCTTTGAGGTTCCTTGATACTATTCATTTCTTAAATCAACATGAGTATTTAATGTTTCTCTCCTCACCCACCCCCCCCCACCCCGGAAATATGTTACTAAATTGAGGGTGTGCCCTATGATTGAGAAAGTATATATGTTTATTCTCAGTTTACTGACCAGGAAATACAGGATTAGGTTCAGTGACTTGTCAGATGTTAGAGAATTTAGGATATGTAACCGAGCCTGTTTGATTTCAAAGTCTGTGTTCTTAACTACTACTTTATATTACCTTCCTAGACAGTATAGAAATATAGCTAGAACAATTTAGTCTTAGGAGATAGTAGGAGTTGGGTTTGGAGAGGAAACCAGCTGATGAAAGATCTGGAATTCTAGGCTGAAAAGTTTAGACTTAATCTAGTCAACAGTAGGAATTACTATGGATTGCAAATATGAATCCTTAAACTGTTTTTTTGGCCACGTCACACGGCTTGTGGGATCTTAGTTCCCCGACCAGACCAGGGATCAAACCCATGCCCCCTGCAGTGGAAGCACAGAGTCCTAACCACTGGACCACCAGGGAATTCCCCTCCTTTCATTATTTTTAAAACATTCTTCCTTCTGTTATTTGGTCTGTTTTTGATCTGGGCTTATTTACTCATAAAATAAAATTGCCATTTAAATTATATTTCTAGGTACCCTAGAAAAAGAAATAGTTTGATAGAGCTTCCTGATGACTATAGCTGCCTCCTAAATCAAGCTTCTCATTTCAGGTAAGAAGAAATATATATTTAAAACTTTTTTGAGCTTACAAACTCACCACCACTAGCAAACTTTTTTTAAAAGTGACCACTGAGCATCCTCTGTAACAGTGATTTTCAATCTTTTTTTTTTAATCGAGGTGAAAATCACATAACATACAATTTTGTATAATTCATTGGCATTTAGTGTATTGCCAATGTTGTGCCACCACTGTTTCTCTCTAATTTCAAAACTTTGATCACCCCAGGGAAACACCTTGCATCCACTAAATAATCATTCTCCATCCCGCTCTTTCCCGATTCTGTAGTAACTGATAATCTGCTTTCTGTCTCCATGGATTTGCCTATTCTAGATATATTATATAAAAGGAATCATACAATCTATGACCTTTTGTGTCTGGCTTTCTTCACTTAGTATGTCTTTGAGGTTCATTCAAGTTGTAGGATGTATCAGTACTTCATTCCTTTCTTGGCTAAATAATATTTCATTGTATGTATATACCAAAGTTCATTAATCTATTCATCCATTGGTGGGCATTTAGGTTGTTTCCCTCTTTTGACTATTATGAATAATGCTCCTACAAACATTCATGTACAAGTTTCTGGTAGGACATATATTTTAATTTTTCTTGGGTATATATACCTAGGAGTAGAATGCTGGGTCATTACGGTAATCCTATGTTTAACATTTTGAGGAACCATTAAACTGTCTTCCACAATGGCTGCACCATTTTACATTCCCACCAGAATGTATGAGGGCTCCTATTTCTCCATATTCTCACCAGCACCTTTTATTTTCTCGTTTGTTTGTTTGTTTGTTTTTTAATTAAAGTGATCCCAGTGGGTGAAAAATGGTAGCTCACTGCGGTTTGATATACATTTCCTTAATGATCAAGGATGTTGAACATCTTTTTGTGTGCTTGTTACAGATTTGTATATGTTCTTTGGAGAAATATGTGTTCAAGTTTTTTGCCCATTTTGTTTATTTATTTTTCATTTATTTTTTTATTTTTTAATTGGGGTATAGTTGTTTTACAATGTTGTATTAGTTTCTACTGTACAGCGAAGTGGAGTTCCCTGTGCTATACAGCAGGTTCTCATTAGTTATCTATTTTATACATATTAGTGTATATATGGTAATCCCAAGCCCATTTTATAATTGGACTATCTTTTTTGTTGTTGAGTTGTAAGAGTTCTTTTTATTTTCTGGATATTAAACCCTTATTAGATTTTAATTTGCAAATATTTCCTCCTATAAGTTGTGTTTTCATATTCTTCATAGTGTCCTTTGATGTATGAGTCCATCTTATGTTTCTTTCTTTTGTTGCTTGTGCTTTTGGTATCAAAACTAAGAATTTGTTGCCAAATCTGAGATCATGAAGATTTATTCCCATGTTTTTTCCAAATAATTTTATAGTTTTAGCTCATATTTAGGATGTGAATCTGTTTTGAATTAATTTTTGGAATAAGGTAAGAGGTACAACTTCATTCTTTTTTCCATGTGGTTTCCAGTTGTCCCAGCACCATTTTTGGACACTGTTTTTTCTCCCTCATTAAATAGTTTTGGCACCTGCTTTGAAAATCAGTTGGTCACAGATGTTTGGGTTTATTTCTGGACTCTCAATTCTGTTCCATTGGTCTATAAGTCTATCCTTATGCTAGTACCACATTTTTTAATTACTGTACCTTTGTAGTAAGCTTTGAAATTGTAACATGAGAGCTTTCCAACTTTTTCTTTTTCAATATTGTTGTGACTATTTCGGGTCCTTTGCGATTAAATTGGAATTTGAGAATTGGCTTTTTCATTTCTGCAAAAGAGCAATTGGGATTTTAATAGAGATTGCATTAATCTATAGATTGCTTTGGAGAGTGTTGCCTTCTTAACAATATTAAATCTTCCAGTCCATGAACATGGATGCCTTCTATACTTAGGCCTGCTTGAATTTCATTCAGTGATGTTTTGTAGTTTTCAGCGTACAAGACTTTTCCCTCCTTGATTATATTTATTCGTAGGTATTTTATTCTTTTGAAAGCTATTGTAAATGAAATTGTTTTCTTAATTTCCTTTTTGGATTGTTCATTGCTGGTGTATGTATGTATGTATGTATGTATGTATTTATTTTTGGCTGCATTGTGTGTTTGTTGCTGCACGCGGACTTTCTCTAGTTGTGGTGAGCAGGGGCTACTCTTTGTTGCGGTGCACGGGCTTCTCATTGCAGTGGCTTCTCTTGTTGCAGAGCACGGGCTCTAGGCACATGGGCTTCAGTAGTTGTGGCTCGCGGGCTCTAGAGCGCAGGCTCAGTAGTTGTAGTGCACGGGCTTAGTTGCTCCGCGGCATGTGGGATCTTCCTGGACCAGGGCTCGAACCCCGAGTCCCCTGCATTGGGAGGCGGATTCTTAACCACTGCACCACCAGGGAAGCCCTGCTGGTGTATTTAAACACAACCGATTTTTGTCTGTTGATCTTGTACCCTGCAACTTTCCTGATTTCCACTAGGTTTTTTTTGTTGTTGTTAATGGTTTCTTTCAAAGAGCATATTTAGGAGAGTTAATTTAAAGTCTTTGTTTATTATGTCTCATGGCTGGGCTTCCTTAGGGATGATTTCTGTCAGTCTCTTTTTGGTTTCCTGTGAATGGGCCATACTTTTCTGTTTCTTTGTAAGCTTTGTTGAGAATGGGACATTTTGAGTATTGTAACATAATAACTCTGGAAATCAGATTCTTACCACATCCCAGGAATTACCATTGTTGCTTGATAAGGCTGTAGTTATCTGTTTGTTTTAGTGACTTTTCCAAACTATTTTTGCAAAGACTCTATTCGTTGTGTGTTCACTGAAGTCTCTGTTCCATTATCTCTGTGGTCAGCCAGTAACTGACAGAGATTTCCTTAAATGCCTGGACACAATAAGAAAAAAAAAAAAGAGAGAAGAAAAGATATAAAGACTATCTACCTCTTTAACTCCCCTCTACTACCATCACCGCCAAGGAAGCTGCTTCAGCCCACGGGAGCTGAAACAATGGTTAGTTTCTGTGCCAGCCCCTCAGTGAACTGCCAGGCAAAACTAAACATACAACCCTAATTTTTGAACACAAGGTCCCTCTTGCCCACCTTGGCACCAGCATGCTGCACCAGGATTGTGGGCAGCCACGCCCATAGCTACCTGCTGTGGGGCTGGGGGATAAGGGATGGTAACCACTACACAGAATGCCAAAATTCACTGAAATTTACTAGCCTCATTTTTGTCAAGCACTCCTCTGGACACTGCAAGTGTTTGTCCTGACTCTGAGTTCCCAGAATAATTGCTTCAGACAGTTCTTGCCAGATCAGTAGTTGTTCTGGTACAGGAACCTCACTGTTCTCAACTTCCCAAGCAAGTAGCAGTCTTAGAAATATCTTTTATACATGTGTCTTTAAACACTGTTTTACATGCATTACAGTGTGGTGACCACATTCATTCACTGAAATGACACTGAAGAACACTTTTTTTTCCCAAACACAATCTTATATGGAAGCTCATTGTAACAGTCAAACAGATAACATTGTGACTCAAAGTGCAAGCCTGGGTACTGGAAAGAGGAATAGCCTTTTAGCCCCTTAGCCTTTTCTGGCACCATGTTCCTCCTACCTCAATCAGATTAAACACTACTCTAAAGCAGTGTTTCCTAAACTTCCTTTTATCTTCATCTTCCCTTTCACTGATCACTTTCAAATCAAAAAAATACTGGCTGATAAAGACGAGTGAGAAGCAATAAAAACAAGTTACATTGTGCTCATTGCTAATACCATGTATGAATTACCTTTATAAGAGAACAACATGAGCTTAAACTCATGATGCTCTGTGATAAAATTATGTTCAATAAGGTTAACAGTAATTTTTGTTTTGCGTTCTGTAATATGATGCAATTTATTTGAATAGCATAAATTAATGAGCAGCACCACCACCAGTGAAATGTCACTGAATGGAGAAATCATATTTGTATCTGCTTCAGCCATTGGTTTGTGAATATTTCATATTTGAATCACAATGCATCATCTTGAAAATAATAAGACAAAATTATTATTGATGTAGTTCTGTATCCTTGACAATCCAGTAGCATCACACATCACCCATAGCAAACCAAACTGATAATGATGACGTGGAACTAGCAGTAACTAGTAATTAAAAGGCAAGAATCTCAGTAGCTTGAAAATCAAAGCCTATTCAAGACTCCGTTGATAATGTACTGGTGACAAGGCATTGTTTTCCCAAATTACAGAAATTCCAAAGCTCAGTTAGGCGTTTTGTAATGTTCCTGAGCTTTGTGCAACAGCTAAACTTCTTACTAAACTTAATTAGAGCTCTCAGTAAACACAACTAACTCTCAAATTTAAGGATACTAATTAATAATTCCAGTTAACTGCCTTGATCTATAAGGTGACTTAGTCTTTATAACTATATGTTAAATAACTTGCTGTCATTTGAAGGACTCAAAAGGAGAGATTGCATTTCAGGGTCATCTTAAGGGCTTGAAGAGCCCTTCTTTGGCCCACTCTGAGAATCACCACCCTACAGAATGACTAAGGAAATTCTCTTATTTAGTTATAACCATTGCTTTGAGCCACAAAGCCAGGGGGTTTAACTGGCCCATCAGGGGCTTGGGCAGCCCATAGTTCAGCCTCTATTACCAGTTAGAATTGACCTCAATTTCAGCTCCCTTGCTGCTTGTCTCAGGCAGATTAAGGTCAGCCAACTAAAGAAGTGACTGAATCACTTTACCTCTCAGCCCTCCAAAAATTAGCTGGATGATTTCAGAGACTGCGTCCAGCTCCAAATTCAGTGATTTTCCTAATCTT
The DNA here is from genome assembly GCF_951394435.1 of Stenella coeruleoalba. Lineage (NCBI taxonomy): Eukaryota > Metazoa > Chordata > Mammalia > Artiodactyla > Delphinidae > Stenella > Stenella coeruleoalba. Next base: position 85,650,504 of record NC_137147.1, on the reverse strand, counting down.
GGGGCTGCATTGGTATCACAGATACCCTGTGAATAGATATTGTTTTCTAGTCATTCAAGGGTATCATGCTGTTGGCTCTGAGAAGAGTGTTAATCATTAATCACAGTGACGATGCTCCTGAATGATATTAGTACTTACTGGTTTCAAGTAAAAATAATAATAAATCTTATGCTCTCTTCCAGTTTTATTGTTACTACTAGTTTCCATTAAGACTGAGTCATCTCTAGTGTAGGAGGGTGGCTGGTCAGTACTGTATTTCAGGGGCATCACTCCCATTTTCCTCTATAGGATGGGACTCAGCCATCCTGTGCTAAAAGTTAAAGAAGATGTTGGCTTTATCCAAAAAGAGCAACACCCAGGGAGTGAAAATAACCCTCTCATCTACAGGAGACAGGAATGGAATACCTATGCAGGGAGTCCCTCTGCTCGTGTGTAGAGAATAGTGATTTTCTTATCTTGCCTAAGAAAGTGGGCATCAGAGAATAAACTGTTAATACCATATTAGAGATTTGTTTTGGTGCTCTTTATTCTGACCCAATTGTGGACATCAATGGCTCTCTCCTGGGGTTGCATTTATTTTTTTCTGTCCAAATTGATGCTTGCTTTATGTCCATTATACAGCAGAGATAGGAGTATAAGAAGCTCCTTTTACAAAGATAGCCATTATCACTTTAATTCAGAGAGTGATACCCCTCTTGGGGGCATTATAGCAAGGCTCTAGCATGCCACTGTGTCAAATGGCCAGATCTCATAGTACTACTTGGTTCAAACAAGTAAACTTTGTCACTTTTTCTTTCCCAAGACTTGGCTGTGTTTCACAGGTGGAAAGGTGCGTCAGCTCAAAGACTGCAGTCTCCCCTTTCAACCCTAAAGATCTCAATACTTCAAAGAAGTGGGGGAAATGTGTTTAAACCCTTACTGAAAATTGTGGTTAAAACAACAACAGTAATTGTATACCTTCAAGGTCATTGCTCCAACATTGAGACACAAGATTGACTAAACCAATCCAGAGGGGGAGCTGACTGTAAATTGGTCGTGTCAGATGAAGACTGGATTCTCTAAATGCATCTCAATCTCAAGGCATATTTAAGTGCCACACTTTGTGGGAATTCGCAGAACACTGCATATTTAAAAATAAATTTTCTTACTATGAATTAATCAGAAGACTTTTTGTTATCTTCTTAAGGAAAAGTATTAAAAAGGAATCATCTAATTAAATGTTTCCTTGTGTTTTAAGAGCTTTCTTCGCTGCAAAGCAGCCAGTGATGAAAACACTGCTAATACATCTAAAACACTGCTAACTGATTATATCATGCTTTTATTATTTCTCCACCATACTGAATGTTTTCTTCCCTTTTGAGGTGCCCACGGTCTGCAGATGACGAGCGAAAGCACCCTGTCCTCTGTCTTTTCTGCGGAGCCATACTGTGTTCTCAGAACATTTGCTGCCAAGAAATTGTGAATGGAGAAGAGGTGGGAGCTTGCATTTTTCATGCCCTTCACTGTGGAGCTGGAGTCTGCATTTTCCTAAAGTAAGTAGGAAGCTTCATAATGAATGTAGGGAATCTGAATCCAGTCTGGAGGCCATCATGGCAGGACAGTATGTTGATAGGATATGATCTCTCAGAAGTTAGAGCATAGACCTGTTATTCACATGCAATTGCATTTGAAAAGATACTTAAGTATCTTCTCAAATGTAAATAATAGTTTAAAAAATATGAAGTAAGTAGTTTGAAAAATAAGGAGTTAAAAATTGGAATCTGTTCACATTTTCATTATTTGTGGAAAACCTTAAATATGGTAGACTTGAAATGAAACTGAGTTATTTGTATTGAGGTGGATGGACCTATAGTCTGTCATACAGAGTGAAGTAAGTCAGAAAGAGAAAAACAAATACCATACACTAACACATATATATGGAATCTTTAAGGAAAAAAAGGTTCTAATGAACCTAGGGGCAGGACAGGAATAAAGATGCAGAGGTGGAGAATGGACTTGAGGACACAGGGAGGGGGAAGGGTAAGCTGGGATGAAGTGTGAGAGAGTAGCATTGACATATATACACTACCAAATGTAAAATAGATAGGTAGTAGGAAGCAGCCGCCGCATAGCACAGGGAGATCAGCTCGGTGCTTTGTGACCACCTAGAGGGTTGGGATAGGGAGGGTAGGAGGGAGATGCAAGAGGGAGGGGATATGGGGATATATGTATACGTATAGCTGCTTCACTTTGTTATACAGCAGAAACTAACACATTGTAAAGCAATTACACTCCAATAAAGATGGTAAAAAAAAATGGAAACGTGAAATATGATAGGCTTTATATTGATTACTCTGGTATTGTGTAAAAATCAGGTATAGTGAAAGAGTTTAGAGTCCTAAAACTTGTATTTTCAAAGGACATGTACATTGTTACTTTATGTTGTCCTTTGAATGTTTTAATTTGCTTCACTTCTTCTACCAACCAACCATTGTTTTCCCTGGTGTCTTAGCAAATGACTGAGAACAGACCAATAGTCTCTCATATTTATGAAAGAAGAGTGCAAGTTTCCTGAGAGAGAGAAAAAATTCAAAGTGGATGCATGTGCTCTTTCTTTCCATTCTCCCCATGTAATCTAGTTTCTGTTTACATAAACCCAAACATCTCACTCACTAGGGAATATGTAATCACTGCCAATCAGCATCTGTTGGAACAAGGAGAATAAGTGTATGCAAGCAAAGCCCAAACACCTATTTTCTTCTAGGGTACCTACAGCGATTAAACCCACTACCTATTCCAACTGTTTATTTTATAATTTCTCTCTAGAGTACTTATCTCTTATGTACACGAACATTATTTTTTATTTTTCCATTTCTCTGCTGTAAGAGTCCCAAGTACCTTCAGGGTTACAGTGGTTCTTCATAATGTGCACTGTTGGAGGCTGGCTCTAACCAGAAAAGGCTCGACACTTCCATAGATGACCTTCTTTCTGGCCCAGGGTTATCAGACTAGGAGATGTGGTTCTATTCTTCTGTTAAGCTCCCTCCCCCGCTCCAGGTCATAGGTCAGGAAATAGAACAGAAACAACCCCAGCCACCATCTTCCAGGGTACCTATGGTTCACATAGGACAGTCTCCTTCCTCTCTTCAGTATATTTAGTCAGTATTACTGACTGATCCCATTTCCCTAAGTCCATTGATCCTTTCCCATAGCTTCAACAAAAATAGCAATGTTCATTCTCTTTTATTTAGACAAAACACGATTTAGTCTGTTTGTCTATATTGTCTTTATACTGAATTCTTAACAGATACCATGTCTTTTCTCTAGATTAACTTTGACACAGTGCCTGTCATTTGCATACATGCACTTAGTAATATTTCTGTTGGTTGTTTTGTCCCTTAGAATCAGAGAATGTAGAGTAGTCCTGGTTGAAGGTAAAGCCAGAGGCTGTGCCTATCCAGCCCCTTATTTGGATGAATATGGAGAAACAGACCCTGGCCTGAAGTAAGTTTTTAAAATTTTACTCACATTATTGTACATGGATGGTGGCAGCTCTTTAAACACAAAAGCTAATACTGAGAGATATTTTTAAATAGCTATAAATTGAAAATATTAAATATGATGCCATCCTAAATGTAACACATAATTTTCAACAAGTTTGTGCTTCTCCAAAATTTTTAGACCCCCGCCATCCTAATGTTTGAATGCTCTATTATTTTTAATCAACCTTTCTTCAGAATTACTTAGAAGGTTTAATTGACGCTGATGTATAAAAGAAAGAAATCTGTAGTATCCAGTGAGAGAGTTTGGTTTAAAATGGATATTCATTGTTTCCATTGCAATACTTGAAACTTTTTATTAGCCAGCTATGTCAGCCTTCTTTGCTTTTAAACATTAGCAAAAATGCTTAGAATCCTGTAATTTTCTGTATCCTTCACTGGTGTTAGGAACTGGAGTACCACTCATGGGTATGAGAAAAAGGAGGTAAGGCCACAATGGTCCCAAAAGTACATATAGTTAAAGATTAGATCCCCTTACCATAAGCTCTTTTTGTTTAACTAAAAGTTTGTTCTTTTGAAATTTTGGGTTGGCCAAAAAAGTTTGTTCGGGATTTTTGTAACATCTTAACGGAAAAATCCGAACTTTTTCATCATCCCAATATATTATTCAGAATGAATCGGCTTATTGGATGAGGCTTAGAACCTCTTTGTTCATACGGAGATTTGTTTTTATTGTAACAGCTTTTGACCTGTATAGAGAAAGTCTTTGGATTCAGGAAGAAAAAGGTGGGTGGTGGAAGTAGTTAATGATTGAGGATAAGAGGCCTGTGTTGTTCCAGAAAGGTACAAAGAAGCAGAATTTTTAAGTTAGTTAGGCAATATGAAAATACCTAACCAGCTGAGACATGTTAGTGCCCCAGGGATGAGAGTCTCACAGTTCTCCATCATTGGCAACAGCCAGACTTCAGTCATTTTGGATTAGCTGTTATACAGTGTTACAAACTGTGCAACCTTAGAATTGGTGTGGAGTAATTTTATTTAAGTACTTGCTAATCACCAGCAAGTTTGTTGTGTCATAAAGACAATAATAACTAAGTATTTCTGAGGAGCAGCGTATAATTTGAGGGCTTAGTGTTACACCTCAGACCTAACCTCTACCGTCCAAAGATCAGAAATCAAAGCTGGATAAACTATAAGAGGCCAGAAAGCCATTAAAGACCTACTCAGGCTAACCACTCTAAAAAGAATAGAACTGCTTCAAGTTATAAACCTTTCTAGCCATTTAAATGGGATCCCATAATGCCCATGGTATACTTGACCTATTTTTCTGAATAATCAAGGAGTAAGTTTCTTCTTCATTAGCTAAGTAACTTATCGAGTTTATAGTGATCAGTGGTGAAGGGAAAATATACCTTTTAAAACCTTGTCCTGGTGATTCCTTCCCAGTTCCAAGAACATCTCAAAAGTTCAGACTAATTTAAACAATAAAGATGTAGTAGTTATTTGATTCAAGCTTACATGTTTTTTTCTCCCCCTGAAGGAGGGGCAACCCCCTTCATTTATCTCGTGAGCGGTATCGGAAGCTCCATTTGGTGTGGCAGCAACACTGCATCATAGAAGAGATTGCTAGGAGCCAGGAAACTAATCAGATGTTATTCGGATTCAACTGGCAGTTACTGTGAGCTCCAACTCTGCCTGGGGAGAATCACGAATGAAGACAGTAATGAAGACTGATTCAAAATTATGGAGACCTTATTGAGGGCTGGGGAAGGGTTGGAGGGTCTTTTGCTCCATGTCCAGATTCACATACATCAATAAAATATTCCTTAATGGAATATTTCTTTCAATTAATGAACATATGCTTAAAGCAAAAAAAAAAAAGACATAGATTAATCTATTTTATGTTCCAGAACACTAAAGAAATGCTTCTTCACCCCCAAGTGTCTGATTCTGCTAATAGTTCCAGAAAACTTATTTCCCTTCGTAATCTGTCCCACTTCACTTCATCCACCTGATAAATGAAGTCACATCAAGCAGTTGTGGGCATTCTTATATGTTGGTTGACTCTTCTACAATTTGTATTTGGTGTTTCCCCCCCAAATTTAATTTAGCTAATGGATCACTGACAAGATTTAATAATCTGTGTTAGTCTTCCTTGCAGCTAAAGAGAAATTCAGAAACCATGCAGTGTACTTCAATTGAGAAAGTTTTCCAAAAAGTAAAAATTTTATAATTTCTCTCTTAAGGAAATGCCCCTAAAGTGCCACTTACTGTTTCAGCCAGAAATTAAACTATATTTCTATATGGACAAAGTTTCCATTTCTAAGGCAAATTTCTGCCAGTGTGGAAAAGCTTTTTTTTTTCCTACTGTAGACCTCAAGAAGAGTTAGGATAATGTATTTATTATTTATCCCTGATGAAACAAAGCCTGCAGTCCTCACCTCTGATGGTGAGGATTAGCTTTATTGCATTTTGAAATTATACTTTCCATTTTCCAAAGGCAAGTTTTTCAAATAAGTTCACTTATCTCTTGATTGTGACATGACTCTATTTGACTCAGAAACCTGATGCAGTTCTGATGTAAACTATCTATAGAATGAAGCTAAGAAAATTCCCCCAATGAATGGATCATGGCAGCTGTAAATTAGAACAATCAGATTTAAGCCTGTTCTGTAACATTCTGTGTCTTTGTAAGACAGATCCTTCATTTGTTATCTGTGTGCAAACTTTTCATAAACTCTGGATATATGAATAGTATAACCAACAAAAAAAGCCATGTGGTCAGTAGTCTGTGTCCTGTTAAAACATGCTGTGGTTGAGCCATCTTGTTCATAAATAACAGAGCTCTCCGGCATCTGTGCATAGACTTCTTGGTTTTTGGCTTTAACTTTTTATATCAAGAACTTATGATATAAAACAGCAGGCAGAAGATAGATTGAAATCTTATATTTTAGCTTCTGTTGTCTCTGGGGTAATGTTAGGAGTTCGAAAGATACATTCAAAGACCGTCTTATTTTGCCTTTGGTGACCATGGTCATGTATGTGTATAAATGTTTTCCTACCTTCTTTTTGCTCAGCAAAGGCAAGCAAATAAAAATATATTTGCAAAGTGATTGATGATGTACATTTTGGGTTAGATTTTTATGGTATTCTTATGTAAAGTAAAGAAATTCTGGATTTTACAATAAGGGATTGGCATGAACAGGCATCAGAATCACAATCATGTTTCTACCTGAATAATTATTATTCAGAAGGTATCAGAAAATAGATACAACTCCAATAAACAGTTTCTAACTATTGATGGGTGAGGATTACAAATTTCAGTATTCGGTTTGTCAAATTTGCCAGTATGATTAAATGATTATAACATTTCCTTTTACTTCTTATATAATTTTGTTGGGTGGATTGTCTGACTGGGAAGTCTGAGCCAGCCTAGGCAACAGAAGATGCTGACTTCTGCCCTAATTGATTGGTCCCAGTTTAGCAAAGATAAATTGATTTTTTATTTCTAACCTTTTTCTATCCACTTCATAAATTCTACGGTTAAGCTCTCAAGCTGCCAGAGGGACTGTCCTGCAATGGCCAGTCAGATCTTTACTGCCAAAGAACCCATTTCCTATTGAGTTCCATTTCCTGAGATTGATTCAGATCTCTGCACTGTAGATGAACATACATCTCTCAGTGCTGCCCCCAGCCCAAGGGATTTCTAATTATATTCAAATATCCTAGTTGTTTGCCTTCATCATTGGAAACAGTTTAATTAAGCATATGAAGTTTACTTAAAAATGAGCAAAAAGTCACTTTATTTTCTTTAGTGTAGTATGTGGAGGAACTGGTTCAACAGGATGGCTCCAAAACTGTGTTTTTTGAATGTTTGGTGAGGGGCTAGCAGAAATTTTAATGATACAGTGACGAAAAACATATATCTGTATAACTAATTTATTATCGTGGTGTATGGGCTGAGTTCACCCTTTAGTGGTCATTTGTCATTTCATAACAACTATGCATTTTGGTTCACTGTGATGATGATCTATATTTAGTGACTGCCACATATTTATACCACTGATTCAAATTCCATCCATGATACAAATAATGCATATATTGATATCTTTTATTGCAAAATGTAAATTTAAAACTTGTATAATGTTCTGTGCTTTTTGAAATAAAATATCTTATATGTGTATATTTAAAAAGAAAAAAGGGACTTCTCATGTTTGGGGATTTGGGTTTGAAGTATAAAAAAGTATACCTAGAAAGGAGCTATAGCTAAAAGTTATCTTTGTCAGCCCAGACAAATTCTTTAAAAGACATAGGTATTTAGTGTAATGGTCTCCAAACATTTTGACCATACAGTCTATCAGTAAATAATTTTTAAGATGCATATTTTACATATATATGCATATGTTCAACTGTAAGAATTAAGATTACAGATGGGGGTGGGAATAAGCCAAAATCAGATAATTTTACATTATCAAAATAATGCAAAATTATTACAACCAACAAAAAATGGGAGCAAAGGGATGAGTAGGTGGAAAGTTAAATAAGCTCACTGAGGGCTTCCCTGGTGGCGCAGTGGTTGGGAGTCCGCCTGCCGATGCAGGGGACACGGATTCGTGTCCCGGTCTTGGAGGATCCCACATGCCGCTGAGCCTGTGCGTCCAGAGCATTACATAGAAGTAAAAAGATAGCACTTGAAGCTGAGAAATCAAGAAATAAAAACTACACAAACTGACAATAGGATAAAGCTAGCAGCTACATAGAAGGGGCAGTAAGAGGTAGTTTCAAAATTGCTTACATATTAGGGAAGCAACAGAGAATTTAAAGAAAGAGTACTGAGAGTATTATATAAAATCAGAATAAAGTTTACAACTAGAACTACACACAATATCAAAAGGGGGGGGAGGCAAAGAAAATAAACTACATAGTGAAACAATATAAAAAAATTCAGACCAATCAACAAACATAGATGGGCTTAACTCACCTACTTTTTAAATAATCACCTGAGTTAACAAATAGATTCAGATGAAAATTAAAGAAATGAACCTAATTTAAAAATGGAGGCTTCCCTGGTGCCGCAATGGTTAAGACTCCGCCTGCCAATGCTGGGGACACAGGTTCGAGCCCTGGTCCGGGAAGATCCCACATGCTGCGGAGCAACTAAGCCTGTGCACCACAACTACTGAGCCTACGTGCCACAACTACTGAAGCCCACGCACCTAGAGCCCTGGCTCCACAACAAGAGAAGCCATTGCAATGAGAGGCCCACACACTGCAATGAAGAGTAGCCCCCACTTGCCTTAACTAGAGAAATCAGGCACACAGCAATGAAGACCCAATGCAGTCAAAAATAAATAAATAAATAAATTTGAAAATGGGCAAAAGATTTGAACAGATTTTTCTCCAAAGAAGATGTACAAATTACCAGTAAGTATATGAAAAGATGTGCATTAGTCATTAGGGAAACACAAATCAAAACCACAATGAGATACCACTTCATACCCACAAGGATGGCTATTTTCAAAAAGACAGATAATGTGTTGGTGAGGATGTGAAGAAATTGGGACCAAATACAGGCAGTCCTCACTTTGTACAGTAGTGAATTACTGCATATATGTCCATGCAAGCTGAAACCATACAGAGCAATCTTAGTATCAATGGGAAAGATACCATTGGGGATTCCCTGGTGACGCAGTGGTTAAGAATCCGCCTGCCAATGCAGGGGACATGGGTTTGAGCCCTGGTCCAGGAGGATCCCACATGTCGCAGAGCAACTAAGCCCGCGTGCCACAACTACTGAAACCCACGCGCGTAGAGCCCAGTGCTCCACAACAAGAGAAGCCACTGCAACGAGAAGCCCATGCACTGCGACGAAGAGTAGCCCCCGCTCCCCACAGCTAGAGAAAGCCAGCATGCAGCAACAAAGACCCAACGCAGCGATAAATAAAATTAATTAAAAAGATACAGTTGTTCCATGGCCTTTAAAAATTTTGCTCAAATCAAACTCTGTTATAAATGTTATAAATGACAGTATAAAAACAAACTGTCAGTTATAAATGTATTGGGAAATGAAAATAGTAAAACATTTATGTAGTACAGTATAACTTATAACATTAGAAACATTGAAAATTCAAGTTTTTTTTTTTTTTTTTTCAAAAACATCTAGAAAATAACGTCAAGCATGTCTGCCTCTCTGTATAACTTATACAGAGTGAGCATCTTTTCTGTGCCTTGGCAAATTGTCATGTTTCTAAGTTTGGATCAGCTTCCAAAATTTTACCCTTTGTGTTCCAAAGTTGTGAAATACTTCCAAGAGTTCCTTTAGTGTGAAGATTTTTGGCAGTGTCATTCCTTCTGGGACATTCATCTTAACCACTTTTTTTTTCTTTTTTGAAATTTGCCTTCACTAGCTTCCTCTGACATGCATTCTCTCAAATATCAGTGGTGTCAACAATTCCATAGTTAACTACTACTCCTATAACTCCAGTATAACTTGTATAACATCTAGATTTTACCCAAATTTCACTTCCAGCATTATCACTTTAGTTCCTTTGCTGCATTAAAAAAATTTTTTTTTAATTTACTTATTTTTTATTTACTTATATATATATATTTTTGGCTGTGTTGGGTCTTCATTGCTGCGCACAGCCTTTCTCAAATTGTGGCGAGCGGGGGCTGCTCTTCATGGTGGTGCATGGGCTTCTCATTGCGGTGCCTTCTCGTTGCGGAGCACAGGCTCTAGGCACTCGGGCTTCAGTAGTTGTGGCACACAGGCTCAGTAGTTGTGGCTCGTGGGCTCTAGAGCACAGGCTGAGTAGTTGTGGCACACGGGCTTAGTTGCTCCGCGGCATGTGGGATCTTCCCAGACCAGGGCCTGAACCCATGGCCCCTGCATTGGCAGGCGGATTCTTAACCACTGCGCCACCAGGGAAGCCCTTTGCTGCATTTTTATCTTTGTTGGCCATTCCCTCTTTTGATTATCCATTTTTGTAAAATGTCACATGGGTTTATCACTGGGAGACAAGGAGACAGCACGACTACACGCTTTGCTCTCCGTCCCGAACTGAGCAACAGATGTGCAATGTCCAATCACCAACAGACTCTGGGGAATTCTCTGGCGGTCCAGTGGTTAGGACTGTGTGTTTTCACTGCCGAAGACCCTGGTTCGATCCCTGGTCAAGGAACTAAGATCCCACAAGCCACTTGGCGTGGCCAAAAGAAACAAAAGCAAAAAAACCAAAGACCAACAGACTCTGAAGGAAGTTACATAATTGGTCACTGATCATGACACACATCTGTTATTTAGTGATTTGTGGACTGAAGAACTAGCCACGTAATTTGCACTTTATGAAATTACTCACAGTTAATATACCATCATAAGTGAAATTTGAACCGTGTTGTTGAGGACCAATGTTAATTAATTAAAACATGGTAACTGAAAATCGTGCGTGTAGGAACTGTACAAGCTGAGGATGTCATTTACTAAAGCAGCAGCTTTCTAAAGCAAAACTACAGGATATAAAAGGATGAATAGACACATTAATAGGGGAGACGTTAACAAACATCTCCCAAACCTAGATAGATTAAAGTGGACAAAAAAAATTAAGAATATAGTAGACCTAAACAACATAATCAGTTTGTTAGTTGGGTCCTGCAGTACGCAGATACTGAAAGATTTGGGAGCACAAAAGGTTTAAGTTGCTGCACTAAGCCATTCAGTCACAACTCGGCAAGGGAGTACCAAGAAGTGTCCAAGTAGATCATCTAAATTCCACGCATGTTCCTCCCTTCTCTCTTAATCCAAGAGCAGCCTTACCTTCTGTTCATCCACATCAATTGCCCCTGCCAAGATGGTGACTCCTTTACTTGCTTGCTAGTTGCATGCAGCCCAAAAGTCCACAGCAATAGTTTGTAGTCTAGAAGGACACTTGCTGTATCCCCTGGCAAGAGTGGGCCACTTTTAGGGACCAAGATGTCTAACCATGAAGAGCCCAGAGTTGCAGGGACAGAAAGCACAGAGGTCTCCAGGGAGTCATCAGGAATGATGTGGATTGGAGCCACTGCTTGGATCCTGAACCCCAGGTATTCTTCCTACTGGAAACACAGCAACATATAAAGGTTTCTGATTCAGTGCATTCAGTCTGTTTTGTAAATAAGTTCATTTGTATCATTTTTTAGTATCATTAATTTTAATATTTTTTCTTTAGATGCATTTGACATTTACTGTGTAGATAATACATGTATCAATGTTTTTTCTTTTCGTTTCCAGTATTTATACCTTATTTCTTCTCTTACTAAATGGACTGGAGTATATGTGGGGACTTAGTAGCAAGAGTGGAAAGTGATCATAGAGAGCTTTCTAAGTGGGGCTTCCCTGGTAGCTCAGTGGTTAAGAATCTGCCTGCCAATGCAGGGGACATGGGTTTGAGCCCTGGTCCGGGAAGATACCATATGCTGTGAAGACCTAACGCAGCGAAAAAAAAAAATTTTTTTTTTAATGTCTGAAACATTTATATTAACATATTTCCATACAAATAACCCAAAGAAAGTTTGGTATTAGTTGTTTTTTTGGTTGGTTTGTTTTTTAGTACTGCAGGTTCTTATTAGTCATCAATTTTATACATATCAGTGTATACATGTCAATCCCAATCGCCCAATTCAGCACACCACCATCCCCACCCCACCATGGTTTTCCCACCTTGGTGTCCATACGTTTGTTCTCTACATCTGTGTCTCAAATTCTGCCCTGCAAACCAGTTCATCTGTACCATTTCTCTAGGTTCTACATACATGCATTAATATACGATATTTGTTTTTCTCTTACTGACTTACTTCACTGTGTGTGACAGTCTCTAGATCCGTCCACGTCTCAACAAATGACTCAATTTCGTTCCTTTTTATGGCTGAGTAATATTCCATTGTATATATGTACCACATCTTCTTTATCCATTCGTCTGTCAATGGGCATTTAGGTTGCTTCCATGACCTGGCTATTGTAAATAGCACTGCAATGAACGTTGTGGTGCATGTGTCTTTTTGAATTATGGTTTTCCCTGGGTATATGCCCAGTAGTGGGATTACTGGATCATATGGTAATTCTATTTCTAGTTTTTGAAGGAAACTCCATACTGTTCTCCATAGTGGCTGTATCAGTTTACATTCCCACCAACAGTGCAAGAGGGTTCCCTTTTCTACACACCCTCTGCAGCATTTGTTGTTTGTAGATTTTCTGATGATGCCCATTCTAACTGGTGTGAGGTGATACCTCATTGTAGTTTGGATTTGCATTTCTCTAATAATTAGTGATATTGAGAGCTTTTCATGTGCTTCTTGGCCATCTGTATGTCTTCTTTGGAGAAATGTCTATTTAGGTCTTCTGCCCATTTTTGGATTCAGGTTGTTTGTTTCTTTAATATTGAGCTGCATGAGCTGTTTATATATTTTGGAAATTAATCCTTTGTCTGTTGATTCGTTTGCAAATATTTTCTCCCATTCTGAGGGTTGTCTGTTCTTCTTGTTTATGGTTTCCTTTGCTGTGCAAAAGCTTTGAAGCTTCATTAGGTCCCATTTGTTTATTTTTGTTTTTATTTCCATTACTGTAAGAGGTGGATCAAAAAAGATCTTGCTGTGATTTATGTCAAAGAGTGTTCTTCCTATGCTTTCCTCTAAGAGTTTTATAGTGTCCGGTCTTCATTTAGGTCTCTAATCCATTTTGAGTTTATTCCTGTGTATGGTGTTAGGGAGTGTTCTAATTTCATTCTTTTACATGTAGCTGTCCAGTATTCCCAGCACCACTTATTGAAGAGACTGTCTTTTCTCCATTTTATATCCTTGCCTCCTTTGTCATAGGTTAGTTGACCATAGATGCGTGGGTTTCTTTCTGAGCTTTCTATCTTGTTTTGTTGATCTATGTTTCTGTTTTTGTGCCAGTACCATATTGTCTTGATTACTGTAGCTTTATAGGATAGTCTGAAGTCAGGGGGTCTGATTCCTCCAGCTCTGTTTTTTTCCCTCAAGACCGCTTTGACTTTTCAGGGTCTTTTGTGTCTCCATACAAATTTTAAGATTTTTTGTTCTAGTTCTGTAAAACGTACTATTGGTAATTTGATAGGGATTGCATTGAATCTGTAGATTGCTTCGGGTAGTATAGTCATTTTCACAATATTGATTGTTCCAATAGAAGAACATGGTATATCTCTCCACCTGTTGGTATCATCTTTAATTTCTTTCATCAGTGTCTTATAGTTTTCTGCATACAGGTCTTTTGTCTCCCGAGGTAGGTTTATTCCTAGGTATTTTATTCTTTTTGTTGCAGTGGTAAATGGGAGTGTTCCTTAATTTCCCTTTCAGATTTTTCATCATTAGTATACAGGAATGCAAGAGATTTCCATGCATTAATTTTGTATCCTGCAACTTTACCAAATTCATTAATTAGCTTTAGTACTTCTCTGGTGGCATCTTTAGGATTCTCTATGTATAGTATCATGTCATCTGCAAACAGTGACAGTTTTACTTCTTTTCAAATTTGGATTCCTTGTATTTCTTTTTCTTCTCTGATTGCTGTGGCTAGGACTTCCAAAACTATGTTGAATAATAGTGGTGAGAGTGGACATCCTTGTCTCATTCCTCATCTTAGAGGAAATGCTTTCAGTTTTTCACCATTGAGAATGATGTTTGCTGTGGGTTTGTCATATATGGCCTTTATTATGTTGAGGTAGGTTCCCTCTATGCCCACTTTCTGGAGAGTTTTTTTCATAAATGGGTGTTGAATTTTGTCGAAAGCTTTCTCTGCATCTATTGAGATGATCATATGGTTTTTCTCCTTCAATTTGTTAATGTGGTGTATCACATTGATTGATTTGCGTATATTGAAGAATCCTTGCATCCCTGGGATAATTCCCACTTGATCATGGTGTATGATCCTTTTAATGAGCTGTTGGATTCTGTTTGCTAGTATTTTGTTGAGGATTTTTGCATCTGTATTCATCAGTGATATTGGTCTGTAATTTTCTTTTTGTGTAGTATCTTTGTCTGGTTTTGGTATCAGAGTGATGGTGGCTTCATAGAATGAATTTGGGAGTGCTCCTTCCTCTGGAAGTTTTTGGAAGAGTTTAGGAAGGTTGAGTGTTAGCTCTTCTCTAAATATTTGACAGAATTCACCTGTGTAGCCATCTGGTCCTGGGCTTTTGTTTGTTGGAAGATTTTTTCTTTTTTTTTTTTTTCGAGGTACACAGGCCTCTCACTGTTGTGGCTTCTCCCGTTGCAGAGCACAGGCTCCAGACACGCAGGTTCAGCGGCAATGGCTCACGGGCCTAGCCGTTCCGCGGCATGTAGGATCCTCCTGGACCAGGGCACGAACCCATGTCCCCTGCATTGGCAGGCAGACTCACAACCACTGTGCCACCAGGGAAGCCCTGTTGGAAGATTTTTAATCACAGTTTCAATTTCATTACTTGTGATTGGTCTGTTCATATTTTCTATTTCTTCCTGGTTCAGTCTTGGAAGGTTATACCTTTCTAAGAATTTGTCCATTTACTCCAGGTTGTCCACTTTGTCGGCAAAGAGGTGCTTATAGTTGTCTCTTAGGATGCTTTGTATTTCTGCCATGTCTGTTGTAACTCCTCCTTTTTCATTTCTAATTTTATTGATTTGAGTCCTCTCCCTCTTTTTCTTGATGAGTCTGGCTAATGGTTTATCAATTTTGTTTATCTTCTCAAAGAACCAGATTTTAGTTTTATTGATCTTTGTTTGCTATTGTTTTCTTTGTTTCTATTTCATTTATTTCTGCTCTGATCTTTATGATTTCTTTCCTTCTGCTAACTTTGGGTTTTGTTTATTCTTCTTTCTCTAGTTCCTTTAGGTGTAAGGTTAGATTGTTTATTTGAGGTTTTTCTTGTTTCTTGAGGTAGGCTTGCATAGCTATAAACTTCCCTCTTAGAACTGCTTTTGCTGTATCCCATAGGTTTTGGATCATCGTGTTTTCGTTGTAATCTGTCTCTAGGTACTTTTTGATTTCCTCTTTGATTTCTTCAGTGACCTCTTGGTTATCTAGTAACGTATTGTTTAGCCTCCACGTGTTTGTGTTTTTAATGTTTTTCTCCCTGTAATTGATTTCTAATCTCATAGCGTTGTAGTCAGAAAAGATGCTTGATATGATTTCAATTTTCTTAAATTTACTGAGGCTTGATTTGTGACCCAGGATGTGATGTATCCAGGAGAATGTTCCATGCGCACTTGAAAAGAAAGTGTAATCTGCTGTTTTTGGATGGAATGTCCTATAAATATCAACTAGATCTATCTGGTCTATTGTGACATTTAAAGCTTCTGTTTCCTTATTTATTTTCATTTTGCATGATCTGTTCATTGGTGTAAGTGAGGTGTTAAAGTCTCCCACTATTACTGTGTTACTGTCGATTTCCTCTTTTAGAGCTGTTAGCAGTTGCCTTATGTATTGAGGTGCTCTATGTTGGGTGCATATATATTTATAATTGTTATATCGTCTTCTTGGATTGATCCCTTGATCATTATGTAGTGGCCTTCACTGTCTCTTGTAACATTCTTTATTTTAAAATCTATTTTATCTGATATGAGTATTGCTCCTCCAGCTTTCTTTTGATTTCCTTTTGCATGGAATACCTTTTTCCATCCCCTCACTTTCAGTCTGTATGTGTCCCTACATCTGAAGTGGGTCTCTTGTAGACAGCATATATATGGGTCTTATGTTTGTATCCATTCAGCAAGCCTGTGTCTTTTGGTTGGAGCATTTAATCCATTCACGTTTAAGGTAATTATCGATATGTATGTTCCTATGACCATTTTCTTAATTGTTTTGGGTTTGTTTTTGTAGGTCCTTTTCTTCTCTTGTGTTTCCCACTTAGAGAAGTTCCTTTAGCATTGGTTGTAGAGCTGATTTGGTGGTGCTGAATTCTCTTAGCTTTTGCTTGTCTGTAAAGCTTTTGATTTCTCCATCGAATGTGAATGAGATCCTTGCTGGTTAGAGTAGTCTTGGTTGTAGGTTCTTCCCTTTCATCACTTTAAGTATATCATGCCACTCCCTTCTGGCTTGTACAGTTTCTGCTGAGATATCAGCTGTTCATCTTAATGGGTGTTCCCTTGTATGTTATTTGTCATTTTTCCCTTGCTGCTTTCAATAATTTTTCTTTGTCTTTAATTTTTGCCAATTTGATTACTATGTGTCTCGGTGTGTTTCTCCTTGGGTTTATCCTGTATGGGACTCGCTGCTCTTCCTGGACTTGGGTGGCTATTTCCTTTCCCATGTTAGGGAAGTTTTTGACTATAATCTCTTCAAGTATTTTCTCTGGTCATTTCCTCTCTCTCTTCTCCCTCTGGGACCCCTATAATGCGAATGTTGTTGCATTTATTGTTGTCCCAGAGGTCTCTTAGGCTGTCTTCATTTCTTTTCATTCTTTTTTCTTTATTCTGTTCTGCAGCAGTGAATTCCACCATTCTGTATTCCAGGTCACTTATCCGTTCTTCTGCCTCAGTTATTCTGCTATTGATTTCTTCTAGTGTAGTTTTCATTTCAGTTATTGTATTGTTCATCTCTGTTTGTTTGTTCTTTATTTCTTCCAGGTCTTTGTTAAACATTTCTTGCATCTTCTTGATCTTTGCCTCCATTCTTTTTCCGAGGTACTGGATCATCTTCACTATCATTCTGAATTCTTTTTCTGGAAGGTTGCCTATCTCCACTTCATTTAGTTGTTTTTCTGGGGTTTTATCTTGTTCCTTCATCTGGTACATAGCCCTCTGCCTTTTCATCTTGTGTATCTTTCTGTGAATGTGGTTTTTGTTCCACAGGCTGCAGGATTGTAGTTCTTCTTGCTTCTGCTGTCTGCCCTCTGATTTCTAAAAATTATAAAAACACCTACCCACTTGATAGTCTGCTTTGATTAATAAGACAAAATAGAGCGATGAGACCATTCTAAGTTTTATTTCAGTACAGCTGGCAGTGGAATACTATGATCACTATGGTGCACTATTAGCATTACCAGGCAGTTATTCTACCTTAAAACACAGAAAGCTGTCCAGCTTTTGGAGCAGCTAATCACTGAACCAGATTGAAAGCCACTGTACTGAACTTTTTCCAGACTGTCTCAGACACACATCAGGAATCACAACATCACCTCACCACTTTCTCTTTTGAAAACTGTGAGTATCCAACGATGCTTTGTTAATTGATGACCTTGCAACAAAGAGGAAAGCTAAAAGACTGAGCAAATATGTAGAGAATTTACTGTTCTACTAGAATAAAACTTTTAAAAAGTTAACTGTTGGGACTTCCTTCTGGCGCAGTGGTTAGGAATCTGCCTGCAAAGGAAGGGGACGCGGGTTCGAGCCCTGGTCCAGGAAGATCCCACATGCCGCAGAGCAACTAAGCCCGTGCGCCACAACTACTGAGCCTGCGCTCTAGAGCCTGCGAGCCACAACTACTGAGCCCTTGTGCCACAGCTACTGAAGCCCGCAAGACTAGAGCCCGTGCTCCGCAACAAGAGAAGCCACCGCAATGAGAAGCCCACGCACTGCAACGAAGGGTAGCCCCTGCTGACCGCAACTAGAGAAAGCCTACACGCAGCAACGAAGACCCAGTGCAGCCCAAAATAAATAGATTAATTAATTAAAAACAAAAGTTAACTGTTAACATTTAATGATATAGTGTTGTATTTCATAAAAGTTAGGCATAAATAGGAAGTAGATCAAGAAATAATTAGAATTACTTTTTAAATACAAATTTAGTGTTTTCTAACTTTACTAGTTTTAATCAGTGTCAATTTTCCCTAACATTTTGTCTATTTTAATAATCACCAAACACCAAACATCAACAGGTTAAAAGACAGTAGGCTCATATATCCAAAACTGAGATTACTTTGCCCATCTACCCCCCCACCTCCTGCCAGTTTTCTCTTACTGATTCCTTTTTATTGGAAATCTCTTTAATTAGAAATAGTCTTTTACAGCAAAATAAAGGATGAAGTTTTCAAAAATACAAACACTTGAGCTAGTTAATGTATTTGGTGTGAATGCATTTCTATCAAAATCAGAGTGCATCTGTCACTAGCTTAAAGAGGTCACTCTCTCAGAGGACCCCCCAAAATTTGGCCTGCAGCCTATAGATTACTGACCCCTGTTCTAGAGCATCTATATAGCCTACATAATATACCTTTAGCAGTTATTGTGGTGCATTGCAATGGGATTTGCATGTTCGCTAATCCACTATGAAACTCTCAAGGACAGAGACTGAGTTTATTCATATTTGTTCTCCCAGTACCTAGCAGAGCGGTTGGCATTAATTGGCTCTAAAATATTTTGTTTAGTGGATTAAGTAACATTCAAATAGAAACTGGTTAGATTGACCAAAAATTTTAAAAACAGGACTGTTTGCTGGTTTGTGGAAACACCTGAGCACCAGTCCACTATGAGCGTTGTGTTTTAAAAGACTGTGCAGAGTTTTTAGAAACAGCTTTATTGAGATATACAGTCAGTGCTCTGGACCTCTGTATCCTTGGGCACTGCATCCGTGGATTCAATTAACCACAGACTGAAAATATTTGCAAATTCCAGAAAGCCCCAAAAGCAAAACTTGAATTTTCTGCGTGCCAGGCAACTATTCACATAGCATTTATATTCTACTAGGTATATTATAAGTAATCTAGAGATGATTTAAAGTATATGGGAAGATGGTTTTGGGGGACCCTAGCCTGCCATCTTCTCAGTCTGCTGGCTTTCTGAATAAAGTCGTATTCCTTGCCTCAAAAAAAAAAAAAAAAAAGTATATGGGAGGGTTTGCATAGGTTATATGCAAATACTATGCTGTTTGATTTTTTCTTCCAGTTTTATTGAAATATAATTGACATACAGCACTGTATAAGTTTAAGGTGCGCGGCATAATGATCTGACTTATATACGTCATGAAATGATTATCACAATAAGTTTAATGAACATCCATCATCTCATATAGATACAAAATTAAAGAAATAGGGCTTCCCTGGTGGCGCAGTGGTTGAGAGTCTGCCTGCCGATGCAGGGGACACGGGTTCGTGCCGCGGTTTGGGAAGATCCCACATGCCGCGGAGCGGCTGGGCCCGTGAGCCATGGCCGCTGAGCCTGCGTGTCCGGAGCCTGTGAGAGGCCACAAAAGTGAGAGGCCCGCGTACCGCAAAAAAAAAAAAAAAAAAGAAATAGAAAAATTTTTTTCCTTGTGATGAGAACTCTTAGGGTTTACTCTCTTTTTTTTTTTTTTTTGTGGTATGCGGGCCTCTCACTGTTGTGGCCTCTCCCGTTGCGGAGCACAGGCTCCGGACACGCAGGCTCAACGGCCATGGCTCACGGGCCCAGCCACTCCGCGGCATGTGGGATCTTCCCGGACCGGGGCACGAACCCGTGTCCCCTGTATTGGCAGGCGGACTCTCAACCACTGCGCCACCAGGGAAGCCCCAGGGTTTACTCTCTTAACAACTTTCATACATAACGTACAGCAGTGTTAATTAGGGAATTCCTTGGCGGTCCAGTGGTTAGGGCTCTGCACTTCCACTGCAGGGGGCATGGGTTCAATCCCTTGTCCGGGAACTAAGATCACCCAAGTGGAGTGGCGCGGCCAAAAGAAAAAAAAAAAGACCTAAAAGACAAGAAAGCAAAAAACAAAACAAAACAAGCAGTGTTAATTATATTTATCATGTTGTACCTTATATCCCTAGTAATTATTTTTCATATAACTGCAAGTTTGTACCTTTTGACTGCCTTCATTTTCCCTTCCCCCTACACCTTGCCTCTGGTAACCACAAATCTGATCTCTTTTTCTTTGAGTTTGTTTGTTTGCTTGCTTTTGAAGTATAATTGATCTACAACACTATGGTAGTTCCTACTATGCCATTTTATATAAGGGACTTGAGCATCCTCGGGTTTTGGTATCTGCAGGGGGGAACTGCAGGAGGGGTGGGGGTCTGGAACCCATCCTCCAGAGATACCAACAGATGACTATAATTCGCCTGCCATACAATCCACCCATTTAAAGTGTACAATTCTGAGATTTTTAAAAATTGAGTTATAATTCACGTATTATATTAGTTTCAGATATACGACATGAGATTTGTTTTTAAAGAGAGAGAGGGAAAGCAAAAGGAAAGGGAGGTCTCTTTTCCTTGAGTTGCACACTGGTTCATACTGTGGTATTGTAAAAATGATGTGAATAACTCATCTAGATTATTTCCTGTTTGGATTTAGGGGAAGAATAGAAAGTAGTAAATCAATGAGTATCTAAATATGGATAGACGCCACAAATGGAGGAAAAGGGAAAGAAGAAAGGGATTCTCCAGTACGTTATTTATTTTGGGCAGGAGAAAACAAGCTGTGTTGAAAGAGGCATTATGTTCTGTGGGGAACTCAGTATAAATCTGAACTTTGCTCATTATCCTTTTTTTTTTTTTTTTTCCTTGCGGTACGCGGGCCTGTCACTGTTGTGGCCTCTCCCGTTGCGGACGCGCCGGCTCCGGACGCGCACGCGCAGTCTCAGCGGCCGTGGCTCACGGGCCCGCCGCTCCGCGGCATCTTCCCGGACCGGGGCACGAACCCGTGTCCCCTGCGTCGGCAGGCGGACTCTCAACCACTGCAGCACCAGGGAAGCCTCTGCTCATTATCCTTGAATATGCTCTAAGGCTGATCCTAGATTTTTGCAAATCTTACTGTAGTAGTTCTCAATTGCTGCATGACAAATTTCCCCAAAAACTTAGTGCTTAAAGCAACAGTAAACATTTATTATAACACATAGTGTCTGTGGGTCTGGATTTTGGGTGTGGCTTAGTTGGGTGGTTCTGGCTTGAGGTATTTCACAGAGTGGCAGTCAAAACGCGAGCTAGGTCTGCCGTCATCTGAAGGCTTGGCTGGGGCTGGAGGATCTATTTCCAAGAACAGTTCATTAAGATGGCTGGCAAATTGGTGCTGATTATTGGTGTAATGCCTCAGTTTTTTGCCAGATAGCCACTCCAAGAGGTTGCTTGAGTGTCCTCATATTACGGCACTGGCTTTCCTCTAAGTGAGTGACCCAAGAGAGCATAAAGTGGAAGCTGCAAAGTATTTTATAACCTAGACTTGGAATTTACACACCACAATTTCTGAAAAAGCCTATTGGTTACACGAGGCAGCCCAATTCAGTATGGGAGGGACTAGACTATACAAGGGTGAAGATACCAGGAGGCAGGGATCACGGGGTGCCTAGAGGCTGACTACCAAATTTATTTGTTTTTTAATATATATATTTGAGATACATATATCTCAAAAGGAGATTCCTAAATTCAGGTACCAGCTCTTGAATATTACCTTGCCATTTATCCTAACTGAACAAGTATCTCTTGGGACAGACCAATAATTCTTTATTTATTTTTAAATTAATTAATCAATTTATTTTTGGCTGCATTGGGTCTCCGTTGCCGTGCACAGACTTTCTCTAGTTGCACCAAGAGGGGCAACTCTTCGTTGTGGTGCGCGTGCTTCTTATTGTGGTGGCTTCTCTTGTTGGGAGCAGGGGCTCTAGGCACACACGCTCAGTAGTTGTGGCTCGCGGGCTCTAGAGCGTAGGCTCAGTAGTTGTGGCGCACGGGCTTAGTTGCTCCATGGCATGTGGGATCTGCCCGGACCAGGGCTCGAACCCGTGTCCCCTGCATTGGCAGGCAGATTCTTAACCACTGCACCACCAGGGAAGTCCCCAGACCAATAATTCTTTTTTTTTTTCTTTTTCTGCGGTACGCGGGCCTCTCACTGTTGTGGCCTCTCCCATTGCGGAGCACAGGCTCGGACGCGCAGGCTCAGCGGCCATGGCTCACAGGCCCAGCCGCTCCGCGGCATGTGGGATCCTCCCGGACCAGGGCACGAACCCGTATCCCCTGCAACGGCAGGCGGACTCTCAATCACTGCGCCACCAGGGAAGCCCCCTTTTTTTTTTTAGAGAGGAAGCCAGTGGGGCCAGAGGATTCGGGTGTGGTTCTTTTATTTATTTATGTGTTTGTTTATTTTATTTTTGGCTGTGTTGGGTCTTCGTTGCTGCACGCGGGCTTTCTCTGGTTGCAGTGCATGGGCTTCTCACTGCGGTGGCTTCTCTTGTTGCAGAGCACGGGATCTAGGCTCGCAGGCTTCAGTAGTTGCAGCATGCAGGCTCAGTAGTTGTGGCTCGCGGGCTCTAGAGCGCAGCCTCAGTAGTTGTGGCGCACGGGCTTAGTTGCTCCGCGGCATGTGGGATCTTCCCGGACCAGAGATCGAACCCATGTCCTCTGTACTGGCAGAAGAATTCTTTTTTTTTTAATGGTGTGTTAGTTTCTGCTGTATTACAAAGTGAATCAGTTATACATATACATATGTTCTCATATCTCCTCCCTCTTGTGTCTCCCTGCCTCCCACCCTCCCTATCCCACCCCTCTAGGTGGTCACAAACCACTGAGCTGATCTCCCTGTGCTATGCGGCTGCTGCCCACTAGCTATCTATTTTTCGTTTGGTAGTGTATATATGTCCATGCCACTCTCTCACTTTGTCACAGCTTACCCTCAGTAGTTGTGGCGCACAGGCTTAGTTGCTCCGCGGCATGTGGGATCTTCCCGGACCAGGATCGAACCCATGTCCCCTGCATTGGCAGGCGGATTCTTAACCACTGTGCCACCAGGGAAGTCCCGGGACCAATAATTCTTAAATGGGAAAGACCAGAGAAGAAAAGGGGCCCTGAGAAACTGTTTTCCTTGGGCACTCCAATATCCTAGGGTTCCTATACCTGTGGCATTAACTTTCACTATGTATTCATTCTTATACTTCCTACTCTGAGATATACTGTTGTACTATTCTCAAGATACTCATCATACAACACTTCCCTTTGCACTGCACTTTTTTCCCCCTTCAACTCTTTCTTGATATACAGCTGCCGGACTGCTTTCTCACATACTCTTCTATTTATCTTATCCTTCATGGATTTGCAAATGAGAGTTGGTCATAAGATAACAGTAAGAAGAATAATCGTCTTTCCATCATTTGGAGAATCCAGCTGTATCTACTGACTCATTTAAAATAAACACAATAGTAGTTCTATGAATAAATTCACTAAAACGCTTACCTATGATAGCAGAGATTATATCTGGGTAGCTTGGAGAGACACATTATATTTGCTAAGTGAGTGAAAAATATTCTCTTTGAATAGAGACTATCTATCTGAAATCCTGCTAGGCATTATTTCAATGAATCTGGACTTTGTTTCCCCTATAAACTTCTTTAATTTTAAAGAAAAGTATTTACAGAAACACTAACCCTTTCCAATTCAAATTACTTGCCCTGCCAATACTCTGAAGTGAACTATATTCTGTTAGACAAAGTAATGGAAAAAGCAACTTGTGGTTTTAATCAGTGGAAAGAAAACAATTTGGCAACTTCTTTAAGTTTGAATAGAACAAGATGAGCTGCATCATCAAGTGCCTTTAATGTACATTTTGTCCTGCTTTTCATCCAAGGATCTAGACATGACAGACAGTAGAAGTGCCTGCTGTTTTTCAAAGAATGTCAAGAGGCTGTGGCATTTCCTGAACAAGAAGAAACAGATTCAATAATAGTTATGAGATTGAATATAGGATTCGTATTTAACCATTCTATATTCTCAATCAGCTTTAATCATAATGTCACTTGAGTGAAGAAAAAGATTTAAAGTAAAAGGAAGCTCATAATTCA
Organism: Stenella coeruleoalba; assembly: GCF_951394435.1. Taxonomy (NCBI): domain Eukaryota; kingdom Metazoa; phylum Chordata; class Mammalia; order Artiodactyla; family Delphinidae; genus Stenella; species Stenella coeruleoalba. The sequence goes on along the minus strand of NC_137147.1, from coordinate 85,626,318 downwards.
TCGCAATCTTTCAGTCCATGGCAGACTCCTGAGATTATCAAGTAGGAAAAGCATTGGACACGGGAGTTTAAGAGACTGGAGTTTTGGTTCTTCTACTCATTAGTTTTATAGCTCTAGGAAAGCTGTTAAGCTCTTTGAGTTTTTTCTTCTGTAAGTTGGTGGGTAAGGATGGGAGAGGGGTTTGATCATAAGGTTTCCTCTTTACCAAAGAGTTTGATATACCAAATACAAATTATCCCACATAGCCTCGTTTCTCCGCCCTCCTCGCTTTTCTTTGAAAGTCTTCGAGGGACTCCCGCATTATCTCGCATTATCTTGCTCAGAATCCCATACGGGACCTCACCGGGGCTGCTCACTGAACCCTTCACTGGCGGTGTTTCAAAAAGGGAGTGAAATCTTGTTCTTCATTGATGTGAAAACCGTAAGGATACGCCGGGCTCCAGGCTGACGTTCCTTTCTGGAGGTCTCGGTCTTCTTTCTTTCTTACACTTTCAGGCCTTTCCCCAGTACCCACCGATGATTAACTTCGTGTTAGGCGGTTCTGGGGACAGCGCCAATTTGCCAGATCCTGGCAGCGCTGCTTCTGAGGAGGTGGCATGGCAGGGCCTCATGATTTGGGGCCCTTTTTCGCGACCGAACTCTTCGGTGTGTGTAAATTCGTATCGTGACAAAGCATTTACGATTTTCTTCCGAAAAGACCAACCCTGGCGTCACAACCGTGCCTCTATAACCAAGGTAACTGCTTGAGCTAGGAGGAACCACTGTGTACCAACCACTAGTCTCAGAAGCCCTACTTCTCTGCTCCAGACTGGCGGGTAGTTGCCGCTGCGGCTGGAACTACGAGGACCAGAATTCCTGCGCGCACGCGCGCTGCCATTGTGATGCTCCTTTCCCGGTAACTCGCCCTCTCAGGCAAACCTGAAGATAGCGGCAATTCTCCGGTGGGGGGCGGAGACACTCTTTGCCTGGCTTTCCGCCCCTTTCGTGATAGGCAATGGGACCAGCCAACCAACATGGCGGGCTTGGGACGCGCTCTCCAATCAGCACCTGTGGCGGAGAGGTGGGCGTGCGCACTGGCAGGGTAGGTGGGCTAGGCTGTGTCGGGTTGCGAAGGGGGAGAATAACGTCGGGTCGGGTCAGCGGGCGCTGCAGTAGTCGCCGCAGCGGCGATGGGAGCGGTGGGGACCAGGCGGCGGCGGAGGCGGCAGGAGGAGGAGCAGGAGCTGGCACAAGAGCAGCGGCTGGGGGCGGCCAGCAGCAGCAGTAACAGCAGCAGCCGCCGCCGCCAGTAAACGCGGACGGTACCCGAGGGGACTACCCAGCCGGCCGGCCCTCGAAGCCGCGCTCGGGTCCCGCCGCACTGGGCGGCGGGGGATGGGCAGGCGGCGGTCGTCCCGCCTGCTGAGGGTTGACCTCTGCCGGTCCCCGCCCTGAGCTGAACCCGAGCCCTCCGCCCGAAATCCCTGCGTCCGCCACGGCCCAGGTAGGACACACCCCCCGAGCCCCCAGGACGCCGCTGGGGGAGCCCAGCGTCCCGCCCTCCCTCAGTCCTGACCCCCTCCTCCGGCAGCACCCCTCGCCCAGTGACCGATACTGGTGCGGAGGGGAGGGGTACCGGAGACTCCTCGGTCGCTACCCACGCCCTGGGCTTGTGCCAGACCCAGTAGCTCCAAGTCGGAGACTGTTTCTCCCCCGTTTCCCTGGAGGGTTATGCCCCGTATCCCCAGAGGCTTTTGGTGTCTTCGCTGAACTTGGAGGGTCATAAAGCTTCGTTCTGTTTCTCTCTCTGTGGGTGACCCACATACCACTTGTATTCATGCTGCTTTAGGTACCAGGACTGAACACAGATGATTCTCAGGATATATTCTCAGGATATACTGAACGCTTCTTTCCCACCCCGCTTCCTCAAATCTAATAGAAGAGGGCATGGGACTATAGAATCTGTTTGTTGTGTAGTAACGACAGTGGAGGCCATGACTTTATGGTACTTAAGGTGCGAAGTAGACCTGAGGGATTTGCTCGTCATTTGCTTTGACTAAGATGATGTTGACAACCCGGGATGCTGTGGGAGGGACAAAAGACTCCACACGTATTTACTGTTAAATCAGAAGTAAATAATACATTGGGATGCCAGGATACTTTATCCACAGTGAACTTAATTTTGTTTCAGTCGTGGTTGCATTAGAGGTAAAAATGACATTGAGTTGTACTTTGCTTTAAATTAAAGTTGATAGGTGGCAGCAATCCGGTATTAACTCTTTTCGTCCCTCGCTTTAGAAATTGTTCTATGTTTGAACATTAAAGAGGGCAATTTTATAATAACCTGTGTATTATGTAGAGATGTTTTGGTTTTAAATAGAAGTTAAGTTTTTTAAGGCGTGTATGAGGATCATAATATTATGAATGGGCACATGTACACACCCGGAGGATCCACTCTGTGTTTTGTTACAGTGTTTGGTTCTGAGCCATTAGTAAAAGTTTCATTGGCTTCTAAATACTGGTTTGCTAGGATAGACCATGAAGATGTATTTGCTGTTTTCTTTTGGCTAAATGTAATAGAGTACCGTTCATTTGAGGGGGAAGAGGTGATGGGAGATGGATTTTAAAGCTGAATGTTATGTATTTCTTTTCTATTTATTTAAATAAAGCAGTAATGATGGCAAATATTACTTATATGACTAAGCTTGAAGAATTCATCCTAAGTCTAAACATTTTTCAGATAACAAGTGTGTGGACTTGGATGATGTATTGTGCTCTTTTGAAATTGAAAATGTACTGAAAGGAATCTCTCTAATTTAGAAGCTTATGTTTTCCTGTATGATACATTTTTATTAAGGCACTAAAGGGGATGTTTGAAGCATGGTAATAAAGGAAAGTCTTTCTAACACTTTTCCTTTATGATAGAATGTTAAAAAATGCTTTTTCTTCTTTTAGTTTTAGACACATAAAAGAAATTGAAGTTCCTAGCTGCATTAATTTAATTTGTAATATGAAATTGAAATAAATTTGGTCTTCAGTAGTGGTCTAAGAATGGAATATCTTGCTCATTATCTTGTAGTACGGTTAATACATAATTTAGCAAATTCTTTATTGTACTGTGTATGACTTCAGATATTTGTGTCTTCTTTTGACTTTCTTTTAAATACTGATTATTTTAATGCCTCAGGAAATCTTCGTGAGAGTAGGCTTATGTGCTTTAGCAAAATGAACTCACTTATGCAGGGCTTCAAATATCTCTAATGTAGTGTTAGAAGTGAAGTTTGTATAATGCAGACAACTTTTGAGGGTATTTTACATTAAAAAAATACACTAAAATGTGAGTTAGTGATAGATTGTTGGTTTTTCATTGTAAACAAATATTACAGAGCTGAATATGCTATGATCATGGAATATAACTTTGGTGGCGGGGGCAGGCAATTCTTTATAAGTTTTATAACTTAATGTATAGAAATGACAACTTAATTGCAATTCATGAGAGACTTTGAGCTGGAACCACGCAAATTAGATACTCTCAGATTCCTAATCCTCATAATAAATGTTTGTTGCCTGGGAAAAAAAAAACAAAAAACAGTATAAAACAAGAGAAAATGTTTAGTGAGCATTATTAAACTAGTGACTTCTGAATTGATTAGCAAAATAAAATAGCCTTTAAGAACTAATGGAGAATATAGCTTGCTTCCTTTCCCACTTAAAAAAAAATCTCCGATAGAAAAATTCTTTTATAGGTATGTGGCATTCTTTACAGTTTGAGTGCATGTTACACAGAATTATTCTAGCCATGTATTCCTTTGCTATTTTTGGGGCTCTTAAGAAAGACTCAAAATATAGCTGGAGCTATGTCAATTTATATGATTAGTAATAAATATGGCGGGACATCCAATATTTATAGGTTTTGAAATATGAAATTAAACATTTGTACTGTTTTACTTCGTTGTCATATTTTTTGTTACTCAGTATATTGTGAACAATAGTGATGATGGTGGTAGATTTTTTCCCCTAGGCTTCAGTGGATAGAATCCTTGGGTTAAAAATACTTTTTTTTTTTTTTTTTAACAGTTTTTGTGCTGTAAATACTCAGTGCTTTCAGGTTAAATATCATACATCCATATTTGATAAAAGACCCTTTAAGTCTATATGAAAAAAGTTGGGTTTTTAGAGCTGAATTTTGAACATAATTCCAACATATTACTGCTCACAAGTTTCTGTCCTCAATATCTTGTAATCCTTGGTTGTAAGTTTAAAATATAGATTGACATATTATTTACCTAACATCAATGTCAGTTTTGCCAGAAAGTTTCGTCTTTTAAACAGGTGATTTTTAAGCAGACTTCTTGGTATATTTTCATTTATGTTATATGACTTTAAGTTAAGCATAATGATTCCTTGTGGTTATTATTTTATGTGTTCTTAATACTTGAGTCTATAATACTTATCAACTTTTGTCAACATTTTGGATTTTTTCTGTGATTTTTTCCTTGATATTTTGGGATGTTGATAGCTGCTTTTTATTGTGTTAAGCAATTTACTTTCACTTCAATTAGAGTAGCGCTTCCCAAGGTAAAAAAATTAAGTGTTCTTTGAAAAGCACCTCAATACTCTGTAAATGGCCTATATGGGAAAAGAATCTAAAAAGGAGTGGACATATATATAACTGCTTCACTTTGCTGAACACCTGAAACTAACACAACACTGTAAATCAACTACACTCCAATAAAAATTTAAAAACAAAAAACAAAACAAAAAAACCCTGGCTTGTTGTAGTGTTTTCTGAAGAATGGGAGGTAATAGATTCTTAGCTCCCTTTGATAATGTCAAGATTTAACCTAACCATGTTTAAGAATCTATATTATATATTATATATATATTTTAGAGAATTTACATCTTTATTGAAAATAAAAATCAGTATTTTTTAATATTTGCATTAGAAAACTTATTTGCCATTATGTCTGTTTTTACTAAAATGCTTTTATCATTATTTTTATACTTGGATTTTTTTTTTTGGTCTTTCTGACGTTCCAAGGTAATTACCTTTTTAAAAAAAATGATTTTGCATTGTTTCCCTGAGCTTGTTCTAACCATGTGATCATCTCAATACTGTATTTTGCTAATATTGGTCTAACATTTAGTTTTCCGTGTGTGCTGTGTTTTATGGATTAAGTTTGGAAACCCCCGCCCCCTGCTTTTTTCCTTGATCTACTAAGTGCCTCGGTTTCTAAAATTTCTCAGAAACTTTTTTTTTTTTTTTTTTTTTTTTTTTTGCGGTACATGGGCCTCTCACTGTTGTGGCCTCTCATGTTGCGGAGCACAGACTCCGGACGCGCAGGCCCAGCGGCCATGGCTCACGGGCCCAGCCGCTCCGCGGCATGTGGGATCCTCCCGGACTGGGGCACGAACCCATGTCCCCTAGCATCGGCAGGCAGACTCTCAACCACTGCGCCACCAGAGAAGCCCTCTCAGAAAAGGTTTTATCAACATTTTTCAATGACCAGTAATGCAGAGATGAGGGGAGGAAAATAGGGGGAAAAAATGAATAACTAAAGAGAAAAATGTGAGCCTTGCTTCTTATGAAATTCGATTTGAAAAAATCAGCCGGGGGTTTCCCTGGTGGCGCAGTGGTTGAGAGTCTGCCTGCCAATGCAGGGGACACGGGTTCGAGCCCTGGTCTGGGAAGATCCCACATGCCGCGGAGCGACTAGGCCCGTGAGCCACAATTACTGAGCCTGCGCGTCTGGAGCCTGTGCTCTGCAACAAGAGAGGCCGCGACAGTGAGAGGCCCGCGCACTGCAATGAAGAGTGGCCCCCACTTCCTGCAACTAGAGAAAGCCCTCGCACAGAAACGAAGACCCAACACAGCCATAAATTAAAAAAAAAAAAAAAAAAAAAAATCAGCTGGAAGCTAAATAGTATGGTAGATAGTAAGCTAGATTAGGACTTCATTTATTAGGGACTTATGTAGCACTTAAAAAATTCAACATGTCCAAGGCCAAAGTCAGTCCACTTTTAACTTCTGTAATTATAAATGAAGGTGTCACGATTTAATCAGTCACACAAATTCAAAAATCCCATTAATTTAATTTTTTAGGCTGCTTCTTTTCCCTGGTTCTACGTGCACAAAACCTCTCCTTTTCATTTCTACTGCTACCATCTTAATTTAGCGTCTCTGATCCTCATTATCGCTCCTTAGAACTACTGCAGTAGTCTCATTAAATATTTCAGTATCTACCGTGTTACCGTGGTAGGGGTTAGAGATTCAGTAGGGAACAAGACAGAAATTATCTCACTTTTGGAACTTGCAATACAGTGGGAATAGACAATTGTAGAACAAGGAATTACAAGTGTTCCAAGTATCATGAAGGGAAAATGCAGACGACCACATAAACGTATTAACTGACGGACCTAACAGTCCGGGGGATGGGTTCAGGGAAGTCTTCGTTTTATCAACCACAGTTTATTCTACATACTCTACCAGTTTTGGAGGTTAGTGGATATGTTATAGCTGTAAGTAGTTAAAAAATTAAAAATAAATGTTTTAAAATAAAGATATTTAATAAAAATTAAATGTTCATACAATTCCTGAAACAGCTTTAGACAAATCCTTTCCAAACACCAGAACACTTTGAAAACTTTTGCTCTAAGGAGGCCACCCTCTCCCTCCAATATGGGTTTCGACTTTGGGTTCTCCCAGGCCTCAATTGCTTAAGTACTGACAGAATTCCTATGTTATATTTCATACTCTTTGAACCTCAGAAGTTAGGACTAGGCATTTCCAGTAGGAGGGTATGTATGGTTACAAGAAAGAGGTCTTTCAGATAAATAGTTAGAGTCTCTTTGTAGCCAGAGTCCAGCAGCTTATAGGTGAGTTATTAAATGTACAAGTAACTAGGATATAGTTTGAACATCTTTGTAAGTTTAAAATTATATAAATTCATTTGTAAATCAGAAAAAAATATCCCTTATCATATGCTGGCTCCTAATTTTTGGTTTATAAAATAAGGTTAGAATAGCCACAAATCTCATAAATTAATAAATGCTTACTAGACAGATGAATAAAACTGTTAATTGTGCTTCAAGGTGAGATCTGAATCTTTTCTCATCTCTATGATAACATATCATGAGTCATTAGATTACTTAACCTCTCTTTGCTTCGGTTTTGATTTTTTTTTTTTTTTTTTTTTTTTGCTGTACGCGGGCCTCTCTCTCACTGTTGTGGCCTCTCACGTTGCGGAGCACAGGCTCCGGACATGCAGGCTCAGCGGCTATGGCTCAAGGGCCTATCCGCTCCGCGGCATGAGGGATCTTCCTGGACCGGGGCACGAACCCGTGTCCCCTGCATCGGCAGGCGGACTCTCAACCACTGCGCCACCAGGGAAGCCCCTTTTTTTTTTTTTTCTAGTTTTTCTATTTTTAAAAAGGGAAGTTAATATACTTAAAATCCAATTACAATGAAGATCACTACAGAGAAGATTCTTCATTGATTTTTTTTTTCTTTGTCTTAGTTGGAGGATCATAGGCAATGCTTTGTTTGGTTGATGTGGCTACAGTAGATTTTACCCAAGGAATTGTCTTGTTTAATGTTTTCCTTACTATCTTTTTTTTCTTTAATTTTAATTAACTAATTTATTTTTGGCTATGTTGGGTCTTTGTTGCTGCACATGGGCTTTCTCTAGTTGCGGCAAGCAAGGGCTACTCTTCATTGCGGTGTGTGGGCTTCTCGTTGCAGTGGCTTCTCTTGTTGTGGAGCATGGGCTCTAGGCATGCAGGCTTCAGTAGTTGTGGCACACGGGCTCAATAGTTTTGGCTTGTGGGCTCTAGAGCGCAGGCTCAGTATTTATGGCACGTGGGCTTAGTTGCTCCGTGGCATGTGGGGTCTTCCCGGACCAGGGCTCGAACCCGTGTCCCCTGCATTGGCAGGTGGATTCTTAACCACTGTGCCACCAGGGAAGCCCTTTCCTTACAATCTTGACATGTAAGTTACACTGTACTTTCTGTAAGGGAAGAATTTGTTTATGTGTTGTTAGTATCAGTAGCCAGGGAGAGGTGAACTAGGTTGTTTACACTTTTATTTTGTTGTAGGTAATTGTAACCATAACTGACTTGTAAAATTTCTCTTCACTTTTAATAGATATTTTACTTTCTTGAATATATTTATGAGCTCAGAGAGATTCCATGCTGCTGGAAGTATAATTTATCTCCTGTTAAAGTTTAGAAGGAACAGTTGAAGTGTGAGTGGTGACTAAATTTTCTTTCTCTTTTGCTATCAACAAATAGGGTTATTTGTACATCTTCATCTCTTTTTACTAACACTTTATAGAGAGGCTCTTGCTAAAACCTGCAGGGTTAAAAAAAAATCTCATGGGGTTTATCCTATTCTTGACCCTTCTGTTGTTTACATTACTGTTACTACATATTTTGAAAAGCTTAACTGGTTTGTAGTCTTTGTAAACTTGTGTCTGCACCTCAGCTTGTTTTATCTTGAGACATAATTTAGTTTCTTGTAATGTGAAAAATGTATTATTTTGACTTTTGAGATGTTTGATGAAGAGATAGCCACTCTGCATCTAACTATATTTTAATCTATTTTTGGAATATTAATCAGGTATCCTAAATATTATCTACTTAACAGATCATGATGACTTTGAAAACATCTGATTTTTTGTTTTAATAGGGGATGTTCAGTGTGTTGATAGTTTTCATCAAATTTGGAAAAATTTCAGACATTTTTTCTTCAGGTTTTTTTTTTTTAAGCATGCAATCTCTTTGGGCCCAATAAATGTATCCAGAAATTAAAATATCTACTAAAAGTGGAGAGAAACTTTATATAAGGTAGTATGGTTACAATAACTGACAACAAAATAAAAGTATAAACAACCTCTCTATTCTCTCCTTCTGGGACTCCAGTTATATGTATGTTAGGCTTTTAAAAAAAAATTATTTATTTTTGGCTGTGTTGGGTCTTCATTGCTGTGCGTGGGCTTTCTCTAGTTGCAGCGAGCGGGGGCTACTCTCTGTTGCGGTGCCTGGGCTTCTCATTGCGGTGGCTTCTCTTGTTGCGGACCACGGGCTCTAGGTGTGTGGGCTTCAGTAGTTGTGGCTTGTGAGCTCTAGGGTGCAGGCTTAGTAGTTTGGGCGCACGGGCTTAGTTGCTCCACGGCATGTGGGATCTTCCTGGACCAGGGCTCGAACCCGTGTCCCCTGCATTGACAGGCTGATTCTTAACCACTGCACCACGAGGGAAGTCCATGTTAGGCTTTTTGATGTTATCCCATTGCTCACTGATTCTCTGTGTGGTTTCTGTCTTTTTCTATTGTCTGTTTCATTTTGGATGATTCCTTTTTCTTTCTTTTTTAAAAAAATATTTATTTATTTGGCTGCTTTGGGTCTTGGTTGCAGCACGTGGACTCTTCCTTGTGTCGCGCAGGCTCTAGAGTGTGTGGGCTCGGTAGTTGTGGTGCGCAGGGTTCTCTAGTTGTGGCACTCGGGCTCTAGAGTGCTCAGGCTTAGTTGCCCTGTGGCATGTGGGATTTTATTTCCCCGACAGGGATCAAACCTGCATCCCCTGCATTGGAAGGCGGATTCTTAACCACTGGACCACCAGGGAAGTCCTGGATGATTCCTTTTTCTGTATCTTCAACTTCACTAATCCTTTATTCCACAGTGGTTAATCTGGTGTTAATCCTATCTAGTGTATTTTTTAAATCTCAGGTATATACTTCTTATGTCTGGAAGTTCATTTAAAAAATATTTCCCATTTCTTTCCTCATGCTTAATGGTTTTCTCTGTTTCTTTGAATATATTTATAATAGCTGTTTTAAAGTCCTTGTCTACCATTCTGTCATCTGCACCATTTCTAAGTCTGTTTTTATTGATTGATATTTCTCCTTGTTTGTGTCCCTGCTAATTTCTGTTTGGATGCTCGACGTTGTAATTTTACACTGTCATGTGCTGGATTTTTTTTTTTTTAATTCCTGTAAATATTATGGGGATTTGTTCTGGGATACAATTAAGCTATTTGAAAATAGTTAGATGCATTCATGGCCCTGGATGTTTTTAAAGTTTTTTTTTTTTTTTCATTCTGTTTGGTGATTATACAAACTATTCACAGCCCTGTGTGAACATTAAGGATTGTTCCTGCCTGCCTCTTTCCAGGGGTTCTTTACCCTGGCCTTGATTGCTTCTGTACACACATGCACTCATAAGTACTCGCCAAAGTTTCAAGAGGAACCCTCTCTAGATATCCAGAGTTCTGTCTGCACAGCTCTTCAGTGTTCTGCCCTGCCTTGGCCTCCTCAAAACTCTGAATTCTGTCTCTTCAACTCAGCGAGACTGATGGGCTCTGTTTGGGTTCCTCATTCCTGTGCTGCAGCCTGGAAACTCTCCAGTCAGTGAGCTGGGGGCAGTCTTAAGGCTTACCTCGTTTATTTCCCTTCTCTCGTGGATCCATGTTCTGTGCTGCCTATTGTCTAGTTCTAGTGTCTAAAGTCCATTGTTTCATATATTTTGTCTATTTTTCCCATTTAAGTTGGGAGGCTAAATCTGGTCCCTGTTACTTCGGTGGTCAGAAGCCGAAGTGGTCTGGTGGGTATATTGAAATGTCAAACAAAGAGGAGTCATATTTCAAAGTTATGCTGTCATTAGAAATCTGGGTATTTATGCCCAAATAATAGCTTCAAAAATATTTTCCTTACTCTTTAGACACGTCATAACCTCTTCTGATGATTAATTCTAGCACTGTTCCCATTGAAGTTAAAATTGTAGGTAAAAATAATTTTCCTATTTTTCTGTTAAAGAGCAGAATCTTACATAAGCTATATATGACACTTATAGAACCCTGTTGTTATCTGTTTAGTGAATTATCTAGCTTCCCCCAAATGTAGGAGAATTTTTTTGCTTCAGCCTTTCTAGATAATAGTAGTTGTAACTGGACTTCCTTTCCTCTTCCATTATATCCTCCCCTGCTCTGAAATCCTTCAGTGGCTCTTCCTGTCTATTGAAACTGAATGAAGTCCATCCTCTTCCTAGCCTGATTTTTAAACTTATTTATTTATTTATTTTTGGCTGCATTGGGTCTTCGTTGCTCTGCCTGGGCTTTCTCTAGCTGTGACGAGTGGGGGCTACTCTGGGCTACTCTTCGTTGCAGTGCGCGGGCTTCTCATTTGAGGTGGCTTCTCTTGTTGTGGAGCACGGGCTCTAGGCGCATGGGCTTTAGTAGTTGTGGCACATGGGCTAAGTAGTTGTGGCTTGCGGGCTCTAGAGTGCAGGATTAGTAGTTGTGGCGCATGGGCTTAGTTGCTCCGCAGCATGTAGGATCTTCCTTGATGAGGGCTCGAACCCATGTCCCCTGCATTGGCAGGCGGATTCTTAACCACTGCACCACCAGGGAAGCCCCCTAGCCTGATTTTTACAATCTGAACTCAGTTTACCTTTCAGGTTTATGTATTCTTTCTCCACAATCAGAACTCTTTTCCATTTAGACTAATGTATGCATTCATTTTCTCATGTACTTGTATGTTTTGCTCCTTTCCTTTTCTGTGCCTTTGCTTACATCTTCAGTTAGTTCTTGTCATTAAACAAACCACCCGAAAGTTCAGGAGCTAAAACAATAATTTATTAACTATTATGTGGGTTGGCAGTTTGGCTAGGCTCAGCTGAATGGTTCTTTTGGTCTTGTTTGGGCTCATTTATGTGAAGCAGTCACCTAGCTTGGGTTTCCTCACTATCTGGGTTCCAAAACCAGCAAAAGAGGGCAAGTCCAGTGCATAAGTGCTTTTCAACCTTCTGAGTCATGTTTGCTGATGTCCCATTGGTTAAAGCAAGTCATGGGGCCAACCTCAGTTTCCAGAATGGAGAAAGAAAATCTACCTTTCAGTGGCAGATGCAGCAAGGTCACATTGTAAAGGGATGTGTATACAGGAATGGGAGGAACTTTTGGCTATTTTGCAATCGCCAAACCGCTATAGATGTTATCCAGCTCCTCTAAGAAACATCGTATGATCATCCTAGCCCATGTTAGTCTCTCCCAGTTCTGATTTGTCATATGCACTAGCCCTTGCAATTTGATGTTGGTTAACTTATATATTTTACCTTTTTTTTTTTTTTTTTTTTTTGTGGTACGCGGGCCTCTCACTGCTGTGGCCTCTCCCGTTGCGGAGCGCAGGCTCTGGACGCGCAGGCTCAGCGGTCATGGCTCATGGGCCCAGCCGCTCCGCGGCATGTGGGATCCTCCAGGACCGGAGCACAAACCCGTGTCCCCTGCATCGGCAGGCGGACTCTCAACCACTGTGCCACCAGGGAAGCCCTACCTTTTATTTCATTTCATTTTTTTTGAATTTTATCTATTTTTTTATACAGCAGGTTCTTATTAGTTTATTTTGCCTTTTAAATCCAGAGAATTACTATTAATTTCTGTTTTTGTATGATGTGTTCTACTTCAAAGAATAATTTGGAAATAATTGTTTAACTTCTTCCCTTGATTATACACTCACTGAGGGCAAAACTATGCTTTATACTTCTTCCTACTCTTCTATGTATTTGTAACAATTTATTGAATGACTATATGTTAAATTTAAAAGTCAGCTCTCAATTATTTACTTGAGGACTACTTCTTTTCATTCAGCTGTCTAGGAGGTTAAAGATGTTTCATTCATTCTTCCATTCATTAAACATTTATTGAACGATTGTTCTGTGGTAGGTATTACGCTAGGTACTGAGAATACAAAGATGAGTAGAATTCTGCTCTTGACCTCAAGAAATTTATAGTCTTTTAGGAAGACATTGTAAATTGTCCTAGAAAATATGTCTTAGAAGACATGTAATTGTGCATGTGCTTCTAAGCCTCTTTCTTTACTCTGAACCTAGATTTCTGCTTCATGCTCAACTCACAGATTACCTGGCTTTTTACCATTGTATAGATGGGACAGTCTTCTGCTATCTGTCATACTGCTAGATGGTTGTTGCCTATCTAGTTTGTGTCTGGATTTCCCTGCTCTGGTTTATATGGCCATTATCTGTTACTGTTCTTTTTATAAGAGACATTAATTATAGGTACAGTTTAAATTTAGGTATTTTATTTACTTTATTTTTGGCTGTGTTGGGTCTTCATTGTTGCATGCGGGCTTTCTCTAGTTGTGGCAAGCTGAAGCTACTCTTCATTGAGGTGCACAGGCTTCTGATTGTGGTGGCTTCTCTTGTTGGGGAGCACGTGCTCTAGGTGCTCAGGCTTCATTAGTTGCAGAGCGCAGGCTCAGTAGTTGCAGTGCACGGACTCAGTAGACATGACTCGCGGGTTCTAGAGTGCAGGCTCAGTTGTTGCAGCACATGGGCTCAGTAGACGTGGCTCGCAGGCTCTAGAGTGCAGGCTCAGTAGTTGTAGTACACAGGCTGTAGAGCGCAGGCTCAGTAGTTGTGGCGCACGGGCTTAGTTGCTCTGTGATGTGTGGGATTGTCCCAGACCAATGATCGAATCCGTGTCGCCTGCATTGGTAGGTGGTTTCTTACCCACTGTGCCACCAGGGAAGCCCCCTGTACAGTTTAAAGAATAATTATAAGGCCAAGTGGTCAAGAAATAGAACATTGCCAGCATCTCAGAAGCCCTTTCCTTATCTCCTTTTCTTACCCCCAAAGGAATTCATTCTTGTGCTTTTTATGAAAAATCATGTCCTTGTTTTTTCTTTATAGACTTACTACCTATACTTGCATCCCTATTTAACATAGTTTAGTTTTGCTTAATTTTGAACCTTACATAGAAGGACTTATGTTGTAAGTATACTTTTGTCTTGCTTGATTTTTTTCAATGTCTATCCTGAGATTTAGTCATGTAGTTCAGAGTAGCAGTAGTTTCATTTTCTTAGCATATTTTTTGTGGCAGGTAGAATAATGGTCCCCCCAAAGATACTCACTTTCTAATCCCTGAAACTTCTGAATATGTTACCTTATAGGCAGAATGGACTTTGCAGGTGTGATTAACTTAAAGCTCTGAGTTGGGAAGATTATCCTTGATTTTCCAGGTGGGTTTAGTGTACTCACAAGGGTCCTGTAAGAGGGAGGCATGTATATTTTGTCAGAGAGAAGTAAGGAGATGTGATGATGGAAGCGGAGGTCAGAGAGATTTGAAGATGCTAACTACACTACTCCAGCTTTGAAGGTGGAGGATGCCGCCATGAGCCAAAGAATGAAGGCAACTTCTAGAAGTTGGAAAACGCAAGGAAGAGGATTCTCCTCTAGAGCCTCCAGAAGGAGCATAGCCTTGCTGATACCTTGATTTTAGCCCCAGTGGAAGCCTGGACTTCTGATCTCCAGAACTGTAAGACTATAAATTTATGTTGTTTTGCTGCTAAATTTGTGGTAATTTGTTATGTCAGCAGTAGGAAGCTAGTACATTTTTTCATTGTATGAGTATATTATAATTTATCCATTCTTCTCTTGCTGGACATTTGGGTTGTTTCAGTTTTTGGCATTTATGGACAGTGTGACTGAAAATTCTTGTACATATTTCCTGGTGCACGTGAGAGAAGAGTGTCTTTAGGATATACCTAGGAAAAGGGTTGCTGGGTCACAGTATGTGCATATTTTCAGCTTTACTTTATAATACAGAACTATTTTCCAAAGTACATTCCTACTAGCAGTGTGTGAGAGTCTTTACTTTTTATATTTAAATAATTTCTTTTTTTATATTCACTATGACAGTGCTTCCTTTTTTTACGTAGGTGGGTACTCAAAATTTGCTTCAAGTGAAAGCACATTTGGGAACTAATTTATACTTTTTCCAACCTAGAAATAGTAGGTTTATTTTTATTCCCTTTTTGGTCAACTAATTTTTCTGTTAACTTTAAGAGCAAAATTATAACAATGCAAATGCTATAATTTAATTTGTAATCATAGTTGTAGAGTAATAATTTCTCTTGCTGACAAAAACATTTCTATATGAATTTGTTAAGTAATACTTGCATACTAGGTTTAAATTCTAGTCTTCCGTGCAAACATGATTATTTTCTTTCATCAACATTCAAGCACTTCAGGGACTGTTTTGGATAACATTATGTTTGTGAATGTGACTGTTTCTTCTTCTGTTGGCTAAGAAGCATGCAAAATGACGTAGTAAGTAATGATTACCATTTATTGGGCACAGTCAGTGTAGCAGGCACTGTGATGAGTAAGCACTTTACATATATCATGTATTATCACTTTTAATCCTTAAATAGCCACAGTTGTTATCTCTTTTCTATAGTTGAGGAAATTGAGGCATAGAGAAGTTAAGTAGTGGGTCCTAGGTTTTACAGCCAGGATTTGAATCTAGGTAGTGTGGTCTCCCCCTCCCCGCACAGCTGTGGGATCTTTGTTCTCTGACCAGGAATTGAACCCAGCCCCTTGGCAGTGAGAGCACGGAGTCCTAACCACTGGGCCGCCAGGGAATTCCCCAGATAGTCTGGTCTTAATCTCTATTCTGTGAGGTCCCTGGAGCTAAAAGACAATAAACACACTGCAGTGTTATTAATTTCTCAGACAATACTCTTGTAGGGAGTTATCTTCATTAAGTATGGTTTGGTCTGGTTTATGTTTTTGGAATTCTTATATTAGTACAGTTTTTATCCATTTGCCTTTGTGTCTTATCATTTTTATTTTCATTCTCCTTTTAGTTCTCATTTTTCCTCTCATCTTTCTGTTATACGCGTATATGTGAACCTGTATGACTTATAAATTACATACAGTTTGATATCTCATTTTCATCTGGTTAATTAAATTACTTCACCAAATATCTATTGATTAACTGCAAAGTTCATAATTTTTGATTATGGCAGAGAATATAGTGACTATGATATGGTCTTCATCATCCCCTAGTTTGTAATCTAGGGGATTATCAGTATTTACTTTTTAATTTGTTGGCTATTTTTCTTCTCAATCTTTTTCTACCAAGCAAATGTTTCAAATGATTTTTCACCACATGGTATTTTACAAGTTGAATCTCCATTTAGTATGTTCTGTCTGTATTTTGATCATCTTTGGGTCTGTTTTGGCAACACCTCCAGATTTAGCATCACTGTCTGAATTCATTATCATGCTGTTTACTTTCTATTTTAGGTCATTGAAGATATTGCCAAAGAGGAATTATTTAAGTTCTTTCTTGCAGTATCTCATTTTCTTGCACCAAGATCATTTTAAAGCTATTAGCTTACTGAAAAAATGAATCCCAAGCAGTTATTTGACAGCATTGATACTGCAGCCAGATTACATTAATTTTTTCAGATATAATTTTTGATGTGGAATCAAAAAGAACCTGTGGTTCGTGTACAACTTTGAGAAACTATTGTCTTACACCAGTGAAGCCTGGTGTGTTAGTTATCTATGGCTGCATAACAAATTACCCCTAACTTACTGTTTTAAAACAACAGCATTATTTCACAGAATCTGTGGGTCAGGATTTTGTGTGTGACTCAGCCATCTGGGTACTCTGTTTCAAGATGAGTCAGAGACTGCAATTAAGGTAGGCTGTGTCATCAAGAGGCACAACTGAGGAAGGATCTGTTTCCAAGCTTACTCCAGTGGTTGTTGGCATGATTCCATTCCTTGTGGGTGGTTGGACTGAGGGCTGTTGGTACCTTTTGTAAGTGGAATCATATGCTAGCAGAGGTTGTCCTAGCACATGGGTCTTTCCTTGGGGCAACATGGCAGCTTTCCTCATCAGAGCAAGCAAGTAGGAAGAGCCAGAGAGAGACAATGAGCAAGGTAGATGTCACAATCTTTTATATCTGGGAAGTGATATCCTGTCACTTTTGCTGTATTCTGTTCATTAGAGTCAAGTGACTGGATCCACCCACACTAAAGGGGAAGGGATCAATAACATGAGATAGGGATTATTGGGAGCCATTTTAGAAGCAATCTAGTACACCTCAGTAGCTTACAGGATTCTGGGCTTTTCCCTTAGGGTTCAATTTCTAATTGGAACAGGTGTATTTTTAGCTTTATATTAGTATCTTGAAGGACTCTATCCAGGATACTACTTTGTTTCATGATCTTTCTACTGGTAATTTAAAGTGAGATATGGTGAAAATTATTTGGTAATTATATTTCTGAGGGATACCTAGTAGTGTTAGAAACTTTTTTCATGGTAAAATATACATTAGATTTTCCATTTTAACTATTTTTAAGTGTACAACTCAGTGGCATTAAGTATATTAACATTGTTCTGCAACCATCACCACAATTCATCTCCAGAACTTTTTCATCTTCCCAAAAATGAAACTTTGTACCCACACTAAATCCCTATTACCTCCTCCTTGCAGCCCCTGGCAACCACTAGACAGAAACTACCTTCTGTCTCTATGAATTTGACTAATCTAGCTACCTATTATAAATGGAATCATATATTTGACCTTTTGAGATTGGCTTTTTTCACTTAACATAAGGTCTTCAAGGTTCATTCATGTTGTACCATGTGTAAGAATTTCCTTCCTTTTTAAAATTGAATAATATTCCTTTGTATATATGTGCTACATTTTTGTTTATCCATTCATCTGTCATTTGGGATGGACACTTGAGTGCTTCTGCCTCTTGGCTCTAATGAATAATTCAGCCATGAACACTGGTGTACAAAATATCTTTTTGAGTCCCTCCTTTGAATTTTTTGGAGTATATACTCAAAGGTGGAATTGCATAATTATATCATAATTCTATGTTTAATTTTTTTGAGGAACCTCCAGTACTGTTTTCTACAGTGGCTGCACCATTTCACATTTCCTCATTCCTCATTTCCATCAGCAATGCACATGGGTTCCACTTTCTCCACAATTTTGCCAACACTTATTTTCATGTTTTTTGATAGTTATTCTAAATGGGTTGTAAAGTGGTTTGATTTGTATTTTCCTAGTTAATTAATGATGTTGAGCATCTTTCCATTCTTATGATCCTTCGTATATTTTCTTTGGAGAAATGTCTATTCAGGTTTTTTGCCCATTTTTAAAATTGGGTGGTTTGTTATTTTGTTGTTGAGTTGTAGGATTTCTTTATATATTCTAAATGTTAACCCCTTATCAGATATATTATTTGCAGATATGTTCTCCCATTCCATAGGTTGCCTTTTTACTCTTTTGATGGACACTTCATCAAAATTATTTGTTTTTAATTTTGATGAAGTCACTTTATCTGTTTTTTTCTTTTCTTTTGGTGTCATATCCAAGAAATCATTGCCAAATCCAATGTCATGAAGCTTTTCCCCTATGTATTGTTCTAAGAGTTTTATAGTTTTGGATCTTACATTTAGTTCTTTGATCCAGTTTCAGTAAATTTTTATATACGGTATAAAGTAAGGGTCCAGCTTTATTCTTTAGCATGTGGATATCCAGTTTATCCAGTGCCATTTGTTGAAAAGATTGATCTTTCCCCGTTGAATGGTTTTGGCACCCTTCTCTAAAAATTTTTTGACCATATATGTGAGGCTTAAAAATTATAACTTTTAAAAATAGTGTTTTTCTACTTATTGTAAAAATACATGTTTACTATAGTAAATTTACAGAAGAGGAGTCTATCCCAAGAAAATAATCATACTATATAGGAATAACCATAGTTCATAGTTGGTAAATATGAGTTCAGGCTTTTTTTTAAAAAAATTAATTTATTTTTGGCTGTGTTGGGTCTTCGTTGCTGTGCACCTGCTTTCTCTAGTTGCGGTGAGCGGGGGTTACTCCTTGTTGCGGTGCGTGGGCTTCTTATTGTCGTGGCTTCTCTTGTTGCGGAGCACGGGCTCTAGGCGCTCAGGCTTCAGTAGTTGTGGCATGTGGGTTCAGTAGTTGTGGTTTGCCAGCTCTAGAGCTCTGGCTCAGTAGTTGTGGCGCACGGGCTTAGTTGCTCCGCGGCGTGTGGGATCTTCCCAGACCAGGGCTCGAACCCGTGTCCCCTACATTGGCAGGTGGATTCTTAACTGCTGCACCACCAGGGAAGCCCCTATATGTATACTTTTTAAAAAAATAGAAATGAGATCATATATATTGTTTTATAAGTCACTTAAAATATAAAGAATTTTTTTCATGTTTAAATGTTCTTCTACAAGTTGCATTTTAAATTTAATTTTCATTTTTAATCAGTTAAATATGCACATAATTTAAAAAGTTGAATGATTCTGTACACTTCTTTATAGAAAAGAAGAGTCTCCTGGCCTCCTCACTCTGCCCTTTTTGCTGATTCTTTTGGTATTTACCTCCATATCTCAAATGAACATGCTTGTATTGCTGCTGATTAATTTTTAAATTTTAGTCATTATTTATTGGCTTTCCACTATGGAAGGTGAGGATTTAGCTTTTCACAGCCTATCTCAGCTAGGTCCTCCGATTTTCCATTAATATTATAGTTTAATTTTGGTTAGGGCAGTATTCAGAATTTAAGTTATTATGACTCTGTAAATGCTTTTGACATCTAAGTCATGAAATTTATATCTGTATAGGTATAGATGTAGGTATATAGTATGAGTAACTTTTCTACACTGGTTTTTTTTCCTGGAAGTAATAATTGTATTGTGTTTTTCTTTGATTAGTTTTCTAACCTAATTCAATTCCAAACCAGTTGCACAACTCTTCTCTTATTGCATTTAGGTTCAAGTGAATATTCTACCAATAGCATTACCTATGAGAAATCTCTCCTGGAGTACCTATTGTCCTAAAGGCTAGGGACCATGATTTATTTATCTTAGTATTCCCACAGTTTTTGGCAGGGTACTCATCAAATGTTTGTTTATTGAAAGAATGATTGGTAAAAGTTCAGATTGTAGAATATTTTAAAATTTACCCAAATAACTTTGTATATAATAAATCAAGATTATTAATAGATTGATTCAAATATAGATTTGTATAACATAATTTAGCCATTCTCAAACTCTCTGGTCTCAGGACCTCTTATCAATCTTAAAATTTATTGAGGACCCTAAAGAGTTGTTTATTTGTTTTATCATGGATTTATAGCTAATGGTATTTCCTGTATTAAAATTAAAACATATTTTAAGTTTATTTATTTTAAAATAATAAAGCTGGGCTTCCCTAGTGGCACAGTGGTTAAGAATCCACCTGCCAGTGCAGGGGGCATGGGTTCGAGCCCTGGTCCGGGAAGATCCCACATGCAGCTAAGCCCATGCGCTTTACAACTACTGAGCCTGTGCTCTAGAGCCCATGAGCCACAACTACTGAGCCCATGTGCCACAACTACTGAAGCCTGTGCACCTAGAGCCCGTGTTCCACAACAAGAGAAGCCACCGCAATGAGAAGCCCGCGCACTACAACGAAGAGTAGCCCCTGCTCACCACAACTAGAGAAGGCCTGCGCGCAGCAACGAAGACCCGATGCAGCCATAAATAAATAAATAATACTATTTTCCAAAACAGAAAAACAGGTGGTGAAATGAGTGGCATTGTTTTACATTTTTTCAAGTCTCTTTAACGTCTGACCCCATAGAAGACAGCCGGATTCTCATACTTCTGTGTTCAGTTTGTTGCAATATATTGCTTTGGTTGAAGCATATGAAGAGAATATGGCCTTATTCAGATACACTATTGGAAAAGGGAGGAATATTTTACCACCTTCTCAGATAATTGTGGATTTTCTTTTTATAAATTAATTTTATTTATTAAAAAAATTAACATGGTAAATGACTTTTTTGGGTTCTACAGTTCTATGAGTTCTAGCATGTGTGTAGATTCATGTAACCTTCACTATAATCATAATAATAATCGTAATAGTTCATAATAGTATTCATAAGTATTCATAATAGCTCTACAGTCCCCCAAAACTCCTTCATACTATCCCTTTATAATCATACCTTCATCCCACCTCTAACTCTTCGCAACAACTCATCTATTCTCTGTTACTCTAGTTTTATCCTTTTGAGAATGTCATATAAATATAATCATACACTATGTAACTTTTGGAGACCGGCAAGTGATGTCAAACATCTTTTCATGTATTTATTTGCAATCAGTATAACCTCTTTCGTGAAGTGTCTGTCTTTTGCCCAGTTTCAAATTGGGTCATTTGTTTTCTTACAGTTGAAATTTAAGTGTTCTCTATATATTTTGATACAAGCCCTTGGTTGGATATTATGATTTGCAAACATTTTCTTCCAGTATGTAGCTTGTCTTTTCATTTTCTTAACAGTGTCTTTCACAGAGTAAAAGTTTTCAATTTTGGTAAAGTTCAGTTTATCAGTTTTTTTTTTCTTTTATAAAATGTGCTTTAAGTATCATGTCCAAAATCCTTTGCAGAAAGATTTGCTTACCAGTTTATTTCTAAATGTTTTGTATTCTACATTTAGATCTGTGATGCATTGTGAGTTAAGTTTTGTATATAAGGTTTGAGGTTTAGATTGAGGTTCATTTTTTTACATACAGATGTACGGTTGTTCCAGCACTTTGTTGGAAATTGTCTCTTCTGTGTTGAATGGCCTTTGCGTCTTTGTCAAATATCACTTGGCCTAGAATAGGCAAAGCTATAGAGACAGAAAATAGACTAGTGGTTGCCAGGGACCAGGGAAAGGAGGGAATAGAGAGTGACAGCTAATAAGTATGGGGTTTCTTTTTTGGATGGTGAAAAAGTTCTGGAATTGGATAATGGTGGTGAATACACAGCCTTGTGAATATACTACAAACCACTGAATTGTATACTTTAAAATGATGGTATGTGGATTATATTTACATTTTTAAAAAGCTAAAAATTTAATTGGCCATATTTGTGTGGATCTATTTATGGACTCTATTTCATTTACCTGTAGTATGACTAATAAGCCTTTGCCAATAGCACAAGGGCTTGATTACTGTCACTATATAGTAGTAAGTCTTAAAATCAGGTAGTGTGATTCCTCCAACTTTGTTACTATTTTTCAAAACTGTTTTAGGTATTTTGGTTCCTTTGCCTTTTCACATAAATTTTAGAATCAGCTTGTCTATTTAACGCCTTTTGCTTGAATTTCATTTGGAATGTTGTTAAATCTGTTGATCAGTTTGAGCAGCTTTTTTTGATTTTTATATGCCCTTTATCAGGTTGAGAAAATGCCCTTCTACTCTTAGTTTGCTGAGAGTTTATATCATGAATGACTGTTGAATTTTGTCAAGTGCTTCTCCTGCATCAAATGATAGGTCATGTAGTTTTCTTTTTTAGACTGTTAATCTGATGAATTTTATGAATTGATTTTTTTTTTTTTTGCGGTACGCGGACCTCTCACTTCTGTGGCCTCTGCCGTTGCGGAGCACAGGCTCCGGACGCGCAGGCTCAGCGGCCATGGCTCACGGGCCCAGCCGCTCCGTGGCACGTGGGATCTTCCCGGACCGGGGCACGAACCCGTGTCCCCTGCATCGGCAGGCGGACTCTCAACCACTGCGCCACCAGGGCCCTGGACTTTTGTTTGTTGGAAGATTTTTAATCACAGTTTCAATTTAATTACTTGTGATTGGTCTGTTCATATTTTCTATTTCTTCCTGGTTCAGTCTTGGAAGGTTATACCTTTCTAAGAATTTGTCCATTTCTTCCAGGTTGTCCATTTTATTGGCATAGAGTTGCTTGTAGTAGTCTCTTAGGATGCTTTGTGTTTCTGCGGTGTCTGTTGTCATTTGTCTCTAGGTAGTTTTTGATTTCCTCTTTGATTTATTCAATGATCTCTTGGTTATTTAGTAACGTAGTGTTTAGCCTCCATGTGTTTGTGTTTTTTACGTTTGTTTCCTCTGTAATTCATTTCTAATCTCATAGCGTTGTGGTCAGAAAAGATGCTTGATATGATTTCAATTTTCTTAAATTTACTGAGGCTTGATTTGTGCCCCAAGATGTGATCTATCCTGGAGAATGTTCCGTGCGCACTTGAGAAGAAAGTGTAATCTGCTGTTTTTGGATGGAATGTCCTATAAATATCAATTAAATCTATCCGGTCTGTTGTGTCATTTAAAGCTTCTGTTTCCTTATTTATTTTCATTTTGGATGGTCTGTCCTTTGTGTAAGTGAGGTGTTAAGAGTCCCCCGCTATTATTGTGTTACTGTCGATTTCCTCTTTTAGAGCTGTTAGCAGTTGCCTTATGTATTCAGGTGCTCCTATGTTGGGTGCATATATATTTATATATATATAGATAGATCCCTTGATCATTATGTAGTGTCCTTCGTTGTCTCTTGTAACATTCTTTATTTTAAAGTCTATTTTATCTGATACGAGTATTGCTCCTCCAGCTTTCTTTTGATTTCCACTTGCATGGAATATCTTTTTCCATCCCCTCACTTTCAGTCTGTATGTGTCCCTAGGTCTGAAGTGGGTCTCTTGTAGACAGCATATATATGGGTCTTGTTTTTGTATCCATTCAGCAAGCCTGTGTCTATTGGTTGGAGCATTTAATCCATTCACATGTAAGGTAATTATTGATATGTATGTTCCTGTGAACATTTTCGTAATTGTTTTGGGTTTGTTTTTGTAGGTCGTTTTCTTCTCTTGTGTTTCTCACTTAGAGAAGTTCCTTTAGCATTTGTTGTAGAGCTGGTTTGGTGGTTCTTAATTCTCTTAGCTTTTGCTTGTCTGTAAAGCTTTTGATTTCTCCATTGAATCTGAATGAGATCCTTGCCGGGTAAAGTAATCTTTTTCTTTTTCTTTTTTTTTTTAACATCTTTTTTGAGTCAGGTAGAGTAATCTTGGTTGTAGCTTCTTCCCTTTCATCACTTTAAGTATATCATGCCATTCCCTTCTGGCTTGTAGAGTTTCTGCTGAGAAATCAGCTGTTAACCTTATGGGAGTTCCCTTGTATGTTATTTGTTGTTTTTTCCCTTGCTGCTTTCAATAATTTTTCTTTGTCTTTAATTTTTGCCAATTTGATTACTATGTGTCTTGGCGTGTTTCTCCTTGGGTTTATCCTGTATGGGACTCGCTGCTCTTCCTGGACTTGGGTGGCTATTTCCTTTCCCATGTTAGGGACATTTTCGACTATAATCTCTTCAAATATTTTCTCTGGTCCTTTCTCTCTCTCTTCTCCTTCTGGGACCCCTCTAATTCGAATGTTGTTGCATTTAATGTTGTCCCAGAGGTCTCTTAGGCTGTCTTCATTTCTTTTCATTCTTTTTTCTTTATTCTGTTCTGCAGCAGTGAATTCCACCACTCTGTGTTCCAGGTCTCTTATCCGTTCTTCTGCCTCAGTTATTCTGCTATTGATTTCTTCTAGTGTAGTTTTCATTTCAGTTATTGTATTTGTTCATCTCTGTTTGTTTGTTCTTTAATTCTTCCAGGTCTTTGTTAAACATTTCTTGCATCTTCTTGATCTTTGCCTCCATTCTTTTTCCAAGGTCCTGGATCCTCTTCACTATCATTATTCTGAATTCTTTTTCTGGAAGGTTGCCTATCTCCACTTCATTTAGTTGTTTTTCTGGGGTTTTATCTTGTTCCTTCATCTGGTACATAGCCCTCTGCCTTTTCATCTTGTGTATCTTTCTGTGAATGTGGTTTTTGTTCCACAGGCTGCAGGATTGTATTCTTCTTGCTTCTTCTGTCTGCCCTCTGGTGGATGAGGCTATCTAAGAGGCTTGTGCAGGTTTCCTGATGGGAGGGACTGGTGGTTGGTAGAGCTGGGTGTTGCTCTGGTGGGCAGAGCTTAGTAAAACTTTAATCTGCTTGACTGTTGTTGGGTGGGGCTGGGTTCCCTCCCTCTTGGTTGTTTGCCCTGAGGCAACCCAACACTGGAGCCTACCTGGGCTCTTTGGTGGGGCTAATGGCAGACTCTGGTAGGGCTCACGCCAAGGAGTACTTACTAGAACTTTGCTGCCAGTGTTCTTGTCCCCATGGTGAGCCACAGCCACCCCCCGCCTCTGCAGGAGACCCCCCAACACTAGCAGGTAGGTCTGGTTCGGTCTCCTATGGGGTCACTGCTCCTTCCCCTGGGTCCCAGTGCACACACTACTTTGTGGGTGCCCTCCAAGACTGAAGTCTGTTTCCCCTAGTCCTGTCGAAGTCCTGCAATCAAATCCCACTATCCTTCAAAGTCTGATTCTCTAGGAATTCCTTCTCCCATTGCCAGACCCCCAGGTTGGGAAGCCTGACGTGGGGCTCAGAACCTTCACTCCAGTGGGTGGACTTCTGTGGTATAAGTGTTTTCCAGTCTGTGAGTCACTCACCCAGCAGTTATGGGATTTGATTTCGGTGTGATTGTGCCCCTCCTACCGTCTCATTGTGGCTTCTCCTTTGTCTTTGGATGTGGGGTATCTTTTTGGTTAGTTCCAGTGTCTTCCTGTCGATGATTGTCCAGCAGCTAGTTGTGATTCTGATGTTCTCACAAGAGGGAGTGAGAGCATGTTCTTCTACTCCGCCATCTTGGTTCCAGTGGTACATCAGGTGTTTTAAATGCATTTTCAGCTTAGATATTTTCAACTTAATGATGAGGTGTAACCCCATCCATCAGAAATCGAGGAAGATTTGTATAGGTACTCCAGCTTTATGTGGTATATCTTTTCCTATTCCTTTGCTTTTTAAATTCATGAATAAGTTTATTTATAATGATATTTATATAATAAAAGCAAAACACATGAAACTCAGAAGTTCTCAAAGAAACTGAAGTATAATAATAAAAAGCAATGTAGACTGACAGGCAAGAATTTAAAGATTTAATAAACAGTTGAATATGAAATAGACATCCTTACTTCTAAATTCTACTTTGTCACTCACACTGAATTATATTTGAACAACGGCTCTCTGTTCAGGAGGTCCTGTACTGGAAATTCTGGAAACTGGTAAATTACTTTTTAATAAGAGTTTAAAGTTAATGATGTATATAAAGAAACAAAATTGAGTTATTTGTAGTGAGGTGGATGAACCTAGTGTCTGTCATACAGAGTGAAGTGAATCAGAAAGAAAAACAAATACTACGTGCTAATACATATATATGGTACCTAAAAAAAAAAAAAAAGAAGGGTTCTGAAGAACCTAGGGGCAGGAAAGGAATAAAGACACAGATGTAGCGAATGGACTTGAGGACACAGGGAGTTGGAAGGGTAAGCTGGGGTGAAGTGAGAGAGTGGCATGGACATATATACACTACCAAATGTAAAATAGATAGGTAGTGGGAAGCAGCCGCGTAGCACAGGGAGATAAGCTTGGTGCTTTGTAACCACCTAGAGGCGTGGGATAGGGAGGGTGGGAGGGAGACACAAGAAGGAGGAGATATGGGGATATATGTATATGTATAGCTGATTCACTTTGTTATAAAGCAGAAACTAACACACCATTGTAAAGCAATTACACTCCAATAAAGATGTTTTAAAAATATTTAAAAAATAAAGTTAATGATGTATTACCATGTTGTACCTAATGCTGCCTTAATATGAAGTCACATTCAGTATGCTTTGAAGTGAAATATCTGTAAATTAATCTATTCTGCCAGGCTACAAAAATGTCACCAACATTTTGGTGATGCATGCTTATGTGTTAGGATTGAACTGTTTAGGAGGATAAAGAGAACTGGAGCAGAAGTGAGCATACCTTTGTTTTTAACCTACGTATCCCATTATTTTTGAAGTGAGTTTCTTATAGAAAGCATAACTCATCTTCATGATCTCTCTCTTTCAGTGGTGTGTTTAGGCCATTTATATTTAAAGTGATTACAGATATATTTGGATTTAGGCCAACCATTTTATTATTTGTTTTATGTTGATGCGCTCTGTTTTTGTTCTCCTGTTTCTCCTTTCTTAGCTTCTTTTGTATTATCTTAACATGTCTTGGTATTCCACTTTATTTCCTGTTTTTTGCTTTTTATTATATCTTTTTTGTATAGTTTTTTAAAGAATTATTTATTTATTTGGCTGTGTTCGGTCTTAGTTGCAGCCGTAGGATCTTCATTGTGTCATGCTGGTTCTTCGTTGTGGCAAGCGGGATCTTTAGTTGGGGCATGTGAGATCTAGTTCCCTGACGAGGGATTGAACCTGGGCCCCCTGCATTGGGAGTGCGGAGTCTTAACCATTGGACCACCAGAGAAGTCCCTGTATAGTTTTTTTTGAATGGTTGCTCTAGTGTTTACAATATACCTACTTAATTTTTCACAGTCTACTAGAATTATTATATCACCACTTCAGGTAGAATGCAAAAGCCTAATAACCATCATATAGGTCTCTTTACCATTCTAGCTTTTTTTTGTAGTTATCTTATGAGTTATATCTATATACATTGGAAATCCTTTCAGATAGTGTTATAATTTTTGCTCTTAACTTGCAAGCGTATTTTGAAAAAGTCAAGAGGAGGTTAGTCTATTATGTTTACCTAGATTTCTGTTGTTCTTCATTCATTCCTGTTATTCCAAGTTTCCCTCTGTTATAATTTCCTTTTTCTCAGAAGAAATTTCTTTGGTAATTTACCATACAGCAGCTCTGCTTACAATACATAATTTTCTTTTCTCTGAGATTGTCCTTATCCCTCAAGGATGTTTTCTCTGGGTACAGAATTCTGGTTGACAGTGCTTTACTTTCAGTACTTTAAAAATATTTTTCTGTTTCTTGCTGACCTCCATGGTTTATAATGAGAAAGTCACAGTCAATTGAATTATTGTCCCCAGTAAGTAATGTATCATTTTTCTCTGGCTGTTTTTAAGAGTTTTTCTTTGTGTTTAATTTTCAACAGTTTGGTTATGATGTGTTTGTGAATGGATTTTTTTTGTGCATGTCCTGTTAATTAAGGTTCTTCAATCAATTGTTTTATGTCTTTTGCAAAACTTGAGATGTTTTAGCCATTATTTTAAAAATATTTTTCCTGCCCTACACTTTTTCCTCTCTTGACATGACTGTGATGAGTTGAATGTTAGAATTTTTGATATTGTCCTGCTGGTCCCTGGGGTCTGTGTTCATTTATAAAACTATTTTCTGTTTTTTTAATTTCTGTATATTTATCTTCAAGTTTACTGACTCTTCTGACACTTCCATTCTTCTGTTGACTCTAGTAACATTTAAAATTTTCTGTTATTGTATTTTTCCCTTCTAAAATTGTTGTTTATGTCTTCTATATCTTTACTGAGACTTTATCTTTCTGTTCATTTCTAGGACTTTATATATCTTTCTATTTATTCCTTCACTTCTTGGAGCATTTTTATAGTAGCTGCTTTAATGTCTTTGATAAGTCCCGGATCTCTGTCATCTTGGCATTTACATCTGCTGATTTGTCCTTTCACATGTAAGTTGAGATTTTCCTGGTTCTTTGTATATTTGGTAGTTTTGGATTGTGTCCTTGTTATTTAAAAAATTATGAGACTTGAGTCTTATTTAAATTCTGCAGAGAATGTTGATATTTTAAAAATTTGACCACCTAGTTGTGTTGAGGTTGCACATTCTAAGTAGCCTTCCAGGTATTTTGTTTTTAATATTAGTTCGGTTTTTAAAGCCTTTGAAATAATACTCAGATCTGTCCCAGATGTATACCAGTGGTGGTAAGTCTGGCACCTGGACAGTGAGTCTAAGCCTTAGTTCAGTTCTCAAAGTTAGTGGTATGCTGTTCAATGTCATATCTTTTAGTGATGCTAAATGTAATCTGTAAGTGTAAGTATTACCGGTTTCATTCATTCATTATTAAGTTCTAAATCAACCAACCTTTCACCTAAGAGTTTTGGCAGCCATTCATAACCACTGCCTACATTATTTCATTAGGTGTTGCAGAATGGTGAATTTTTAATTCTGTGACTATCAACTATTTGGTTTCTTTGAAATACAGTTAATACTACAGGAAAGGCAGGGTAAATGCTTGATTTATTTTCCTTTTATTTATATTCAGAATAATGAATTAGTACACTAGCAATTGTTTGTAGTGTCTACTGAATTGTTTTTGAATATCATTATGAATTTATGGGTTATTATATATTTCATGTGTTTCAGTTATTGCAGTCATTATCCTTTTATTTTAATTTCCTTATTTATTTATTTTTAATTTTGGCCATGACTCATGGCTTACCAGATCTCAGTTCCCTGACCAGGGATTGAACCTGGGCCACGGCAGTGAAAGTGCCGAATCCTAACCACTAGACCACCTGGGAACTCTCTCATTATTCTTTAGATGTCAATTTTCTCACTTCAAACCATTGTGAGCCCGTTCCACTTAGCTCCTGTGTCCTTTTGACTTGACTCCATTATCTTGAACAAAGTTGGATTCACCATGAGGATAATGAAGCTTAAACTTCAGGGTTCTTTATTTCCATTGGCTTCTTTCAAAGCTTTGGGAGCAAAGTTTTAGTAATTGGTCATATGTAAAATTTGCAAAAGTAAGATTTTTAAGATAGAGGCCTCACTTAATATAAATTCCAGGCCCCATAAACCCTGGATCTGTCCCAAGTCTTTGGTATATTCCCTGCTTTCAAGCACAGCAAGATTCTAGGCTCATCTTTTATATTTCCTGCCCCAGTTTTAGAAATAGCCATTTTTCCAAGGAGCTTTTGTTCTTTTTTTGAGGGAAATGGTATTTGGAACTTTCAGTTTGGATACTAGAGATTCTTAATCTATTGGGCTGCATTGCTTCTAGGACTTCTCGATGGTTAGGCTTGTGAAATACGTGTTTAAATAAAGATCATATTTTTTTCATGTTTTCTTCAATGTCAGATTTCAGGATTTTTACTTGACCTCTTTGACTTTTATATTTGTATCTCTTTATACTGAAAATGTTGACTCTTAGTGATTTAATATAATCACTTATTTGCTGTGTCTTGCAGTATACCTATAATAGTTTTTAAATAACAGAATTGATATTATTTCTAATGACAAAACTACTAAATGAAGTTTTAAGATTTCTTTGTTGTTCTTTTATTCCTTAAGCTATATCCCACTAGGGGTATACAATCAAAATACTGTATTTTAAAGCCACTTGAATTATTTTCTGTGTGATAATGTCACATACTTGGTATGCAGTGGGTTCTTGGTTTCAGTTTATTTTAGATTTTTAGAGATTGTACTCCTTTCATTTTTAGTATCTTTTTTAAAATTTATTTTGTCTTTTAATTGTCTTGAAGGAAGAGGTCACCACTCAGTGTCAACAAAACGCTAAATTTATTGGTCTCCATTCAGGGGAGAGTTGTGAAGCTTAGAGTTCAGGGATTGGTGAAGTGGGAGTGTTTAGGAAGTGGTTGAATTTTTGATAAACAGATGTGGCTATGGACTGTGGCTGTTACTGACTGGTTGACTTTCTGAAGTGTGGTCGCTAATATGAAGCTGTCATTGTTAGACTGGGATGAGTTTGAAGCTAGTTCTGATGATTACTTTGTTGCTATGGTCCTTTCCTGAATTTGGAGTATAGGAGTTTTTTGTTTTGTTTTGTTTTGGTTTTTTTTTTTTTTTTTTTTTTGTGGTACGCAGGCCTCTCGCTGTTGTGGCCTCTTCCGTTGCGGAGCACAGGCTCCGGATGCGCAGGCTCAGCGGCCATGGCTCACAGGCATGTGGGATCTTCCGCGGCATGTGGGATCTTCCCGGACTGGGGCACGAACCTGCATCCCCTGCATCGACAGGCGGACTCTCAACCACTGCGCCACCAGGGAAGCCCTAGGAGTTTTTTTCTTGTATGTAAAACAATGATTTTTGTTCCAAAATGAAAACTATATCACAAGATATATTCTTAGAAGTCTGACTTTTATCCTTATCCCCTCCATCCTGTTTTCTCCTTTCTTTTGGGCAAAGGTTGGCAAGCAATAGTCTGCAGGCCAAATTTGGCCACCCATCTCTTTTTGTAAGTAAATTTTTGTTGGAACACATACTCTTTTGTTTATGTATTGTCTATGTCTTCTTTTATTTTAAAATGGCAGAGCTGAGTAGCCATGACAGAGATTATATAGCTTATAAAGACTGAAATATTTATTATTTGGCCCTTTACTGAAAAAAATTTATTGATCTCTGCTATCGTTTTCATCACTTTTTGGCTTTTCCTTTTTTTAAAATAATAAAAGCAAATATGTTAATATACTTAACATTTACCTTCCTTTTACAGAAAAGTAGTATGCTTTAAACACGTCACTGCATCTTATTTTTTTTCACTTAACAATATATCCTGAAAATCACTCTGTGTCAATATATCTCTAATTCCTGGACTAGTACTCCGTTACATAAGTGAATCATTTTACGTTCAACCAATCCCCTATTGAGTGACTGTTAGTTTTTTCCCTAGCCTTTTGTAATTATAAATAATGTTATAGTGAAAAGGCTTGTGAAGAAGTCATTTCACATGTTTTTGCCATTGTACCTTTGGAATAGGTTCCTTGAAGTGGAATTGCTGGATTAGAGTTTAAATATAAATTATTTTATTATGCTGAATATTACCATATTCTCCTCCATGGGGCCCATACTTTTTTTTTTTTTTTTACTGTGATAAAGAACACATAACATAAAATTTACCATCTTAATCATTTTTAAGTATACAGTCAGTAGTGTTAAGTATATTCACATTGTTTCAAAACAGATTTCTAGAACTTTTTCATCTTGCAAAACTAAAATTCTATACCAATTGAAAAACAATGCCCCCTTCCCCCTCCCCCCTCCTGCCTCTAGTAACCACAATTCTTCTTTCTGTTTCCATGATTTTGACTGCTCTGGATAGCTCATATAAATAGAATCATAAAGAGTATTTGTCATTTTGTGACTGGCTTTATCACTCAGCCAGGTTCATTCATGTTGTAGCACGTGATGGGATTTCCTTTTTAAAGGCTGAATAATATTCCATTGTGTGTATATTCCACATTTTCTTAATCTGTTCAACTGCAGATGGACGTGTGGGCTGCTTCCACCTTTTGGCTATTGTGAAGAACGCTGCTGTGGTCTTGAGTGTACAAATATATTTGTCTGAGTTCTTGCTTTCAGTTTTTGAGGGTATATACCCAGAAGTGGAATTGCTGAATCATATGGCAATTGATTGTTTAATTTTTTTAGCAACTGCCATACTGTTCTTCATAGTGACTGCATCATTTTATATCCCCATGCACAGTGTACAAGAGTTCCAGTTTCTCCACATCCTTGTCAGCACTTATTATTTTCTTCTTTTAATAGTAGCCATCCTAGTGGGTATGAGGTGATTTTTCAGATGGTTTTGATTTGTCGTTCTCTAGATTTTGAGCATTTTTTTCATGTGCTTTTTGGCTATTTGTATATCTTCTTTGGAGGACTGTTTATTCAGGCTGTTTGCCCATTTTTAAATTGAATTATTTGATTTTTGTTTTGTTGAATTATTCTTTATCTGTTCTGGGTATTAACCACGTATCAGATATATAGTTTGCAATTATTTTCCCCAATTTCATAGGTTGTCTTTTAGCATATAAAATTTTAAAAATTTTGACAGAGTCCAATTTATCATTTTCTTTGGTTTGCTGTGCTTTAGGTGTCATACCTAAGAAATCATTGCTTAATCCAAGGTCAGTGAAGATTTATGACTGTGATTTCTTTTAAGACTTTTATAGTTTTAGCTTTTACATTTAGGTCTTTGATCCATTTTGAGTTAATTTTTGTGTATGATGTTAGGTAGGGGTACAAATTCGTTCTTTTGCATGTGGATATTTACTTGTCCCAGCCCCATTTGTTAAAACAAACTCTAGATCTTTTTAATCTATGCATCTCTTGTTTTTTACTTTTAATGTAGAATATTGCAGTTATGCCTAGAAACAGTATAATGGATTTACATATACCCATCATACAAAAATTATAAAAATTCTGTCATTCTTACCTCATTTGATCTTCTACCCCCAAAACAATAACTCTTTTTCCCCTTAGAGTGCTTTAAGGCAAATCTAAGACCTTTTATCACTTTGTACATTAGTAGTTTATGTATCTCTTACAGAGAAAGACTTTATAAACATAACTACACTACTATTATTACACCCTACAAAATTACCAATTATGTCTTACCCAGTACTTGCTTAATTTTATCTGATTGCTAGTTGCTGCCTTAGGTTGATACATATCTTGTTTCTTATAATGTGCAGTGTAAAGCTTTTTTATTTTACATGCCATTTGTCTTGGGTCATTTTGTCATTTATATGGGTCATTTTGTTCTTTAGGATCTCCATAATCACGGATTTAGCTCATTGTATCTTCATGTTGTCATTTAACATGTACTTTGATCCCCCTTATTTTTATAAACATATAATTAAATCTAGAAGCTTGATTAGATTTAGAGGTGTTTTGTTTGTTTTAAGGCAAGAGACTTCATAGGTGGTACTGAGAAAATTTTGTTGCATCTGTCAGGAAGCACTTCATGTTTCATTGTTCTACCTTTTAGTGATGTTAACGTTGATCATTGAGTTCAACTTGATCCTTCCATATTAAAGTTCTCCATCCACTTTTTACCTTATGGTTTTAGCAGCTATTGATGGTCATTGCCTAGATTCATTATTTAACCAGGGATTGGAAAATGGTGATTTTCGAATTCTATAATTTCTTCTGCACTTATTAGCTGTGACTATTCTCTAAGGAAAAAGTTGCCTTCATCATCTCTTTGATTTCCCCGAAATACTGTTCATGTCAGAAAGGCAGGATAAATGCTTGATTCTTTCTATTTATTTGACAATTTTCAGAATAATGAGTTGTGCCTTAGCAACCTCCAAAATTCTTTTTTCTTTTTTGAGTGTCATTATGAACTCATGAGTGTTTATTTTTTAAATTAATTTATTTTTTATAAATTTATTTTTATTTATTTATTTTTGGCTGCGTTGGGTCTTCATTGCTGTGCGTGGGCTTTGTCTAGTTGCGGCGAGCGGGGGCTACTCTTCATTGCAGTGCATGGCCTTCTCAGTGCAGTGGACTCTCTTGTTGTGGAGCACGGGCTCTCTTGTTGTGGAGCACAGGCTCTAGGTGCACAGGCTTCAGTAGTTATGGCACGCGGGCTCAGTAGTTGTGTCTTGTGGGCTCTAGAGCGCAGGCTCAGTAGTTGTGGCGCATGGGCTTAGTTGCTCCATGGCATGTGGGATCTTCCCAGGCCAGGGCTTGAACCCGTGTCCCCTTCTTTGGCAGGTGGATTCTTAACCACTGCACCACCAGGGAAGTCCGTTTATGTTTTTGATGTTTTTCAATCACTGCAGTCACCATTCTTGTATCTGCTCAAATTGTTTCATCCTTGGCAAATGAGAATTCTTTCACTTATCTCTGAATTCCTTTTGGCATGTTAGTAGTAGTACTGTTAACATTTTTGCTTTCTGATTTGACAAGATGCCCCAAGTTCATTGTGCATAATTTCCTGTGCCAGACCAGGAATAAGCCATTTCTTCAAGGAGCTCTTATTTCTTTTAGTGGCATATGATGTTTAGACTTCACAATCTGGAGGCAGGGGTTCTCATTGCTACTGAGTTATCATTGCTTTTAAGCCTTTTCAGGCCAATCCTCATGCCAAATTTTCTATCATAATTTGATTGTCTGATACTTGTTACGTAGTTGATTCCTAGGGGCATTTCTTGGGAACAATATTCTTTGAGTTCTGTGTGTTCATAACTGTTTCCTTTAGGCTTGAAGGTTACTTTGGCTTGATAGAACACGCTTGGCTCACATTTCCCTGGATACTTAAATATGCAGTAAGCTGTTTGTGCCAATGTCTGTTCCCAGTCTGATTTTTTTTCCCCTTATGTATAATTTGGACTTTTCTGCACATACGTCCAGTGAAATTTTTTTCCCTTTAAAATTCAGTAGCTTTACTAGACTGTGTTTTGGCATTAACCTTCTTCTGAGTTGTTTTCCCAGATATGTAGTATACCATTTTAACCTGCAGGTTTAGTCCTTTTTTAATTTCCAGAAATTCTTGAATTATAGTGGCTAATATTTGTTCCATCTCATAGCTTTGGGGTTTTTATTGGCAGCCTTTTATAATATGTATTTTATATTTACTTTGTCTTTTATCACTTTTAATTTCTAAATTTCTTTTTAATTTTTTTCATTTTTCCCTTTATTTTTTCTCCCTTAATTTTATGTTGTTTTCGCTCATGTCTCTTCTACTTGAATCTTCATTTCTTTTCCTTTAATTTCTGTTCCTTTTCTGAATTTGCTCCGATTTCTTTTTATGTCTTTCTGTTGCCTAGGTCTCTCATTTATAAGGTTTTCTAATTATGATTTATGTTCTTTTAAATCTTCTTTTTCTTACTTTCCTTTAGTTTGTTCTGTAATTAGGTTACAGCATTATCTCCTTTAGGCCATATTTTTCTGCAGTATCTTCATTTTCTACAGATATGTTGTTCATGTTGTTATCCTTTTTTCTTACAATATCATTGTATTGGGTTTGATCAACAGACCTTTTCTGTGGCTCATGTTTATTTCCTATGCACTTTAAATGCATTTTGTAACATTAAAATTATATTAGCTCTGGTGATGTTAAGCTCTTAGTTGCAACCTATTAAACTGTAAGCTGTTGTAAATTAGGTACGATTTTTTTTTTCTTAGCAGTGTGTTGGACTAAGGATAGTAGTCTGTGTCAACTGCCATTGACACCATGCTTGTCCTGAGGTCTAGCAATCTCAGTTATTGTAAATTATATTTGTGTTATAATATAATGCTTCTTTAATGTGTGGCTATTTCACTGGACATCTGTAATGGAAAGATAAGTACTTTTTTTTTACATGTACTAAACAGATTTTAGAACTGAGTTTGTGGCGGTTTTCCCCTCTTTCCAGCAAAGCAACCTAATTAATGTATAGGATTAGTAGTGTTACTTGGTGCTGGAATGTTTATGTTAATTAGTTAGTCCTGATATGCTGCTGTGTTTCTTTTGTTTCAGGTTAAATGGAAACCACCCTTGGGAGCTGGATGCCTGTGTAGCCATTCTATCACATCAGTGAATTGCAATGAGTGGAGGAGGCGAGCAGCCGGATATCCTCAGTGTTGGAATCCTGGTCAAAGAAAGATGGAAAGTAGTGAGTATACATCAGGGAGAGAGAGGGGTGGGGGGGGAGGGGCTGCATACATATGAGCGGGTAACTTTTGGTATCTTGATAAAACCATTTCATTAGGAAATAATACATATATTGCTTATATGCCTAAAGCAGTTATTTTTGGTTCTTTTCCTATGATTAGGTTCTGTTTATGCCCTAATTCTTATTCTTGCTGCTTATAGGAGTAAATTTTCCTAAACTCTGATAGCTACTATTTTTTAAAAAATTTATTTATTCATTTATTTATTTTTGGCTGTGTTGGGTCTTTGTTGCCGCAGGAGGGCTTTCTCTAGTTGCGGCGAGTGGGAGCTACTCTTCGTTGCGCTGCACGGGCTTCTCATTGCGGTGGCTTGTCTTGTTGCAGAGCATGGGCTCTAGGTGCGCGGGCTTCAGTAGTTGTGGCACACGGGCTCAGTAGACGTGGATCTCAGGCTATAGAGTGCCGGCTCAGTAGTTGTGGCGCATGGGCTTAGTTGCTCCACAGCTTGTGGGATCTTCCCGGACCAGGGGTCAAACCCGTGTCCCCTGCACTGGCAGGTGGATTCTTAACCACTGCACCACCAGGGAAGTCCTCTGATAGCTACTATTGAGTAAGGTAAATAAAAGTATACTTAGGGAAAGAACAGTTGAAAAAAAAATACAGTACAGTGAACTGCCCTTTTTTATTTTTTAACATTTTATTAAGGAAAATTGTAAGTATACATTAAAATAGTGAGACTGTTATAAAGAACCTCCGGGTACCATGCCCCAGCTTAAACAGTTATAGACTGATGGTCAATCTTGTTTCATCTCTTTAACCTCTCTCCCAGAATATTTTGAAGCAAATATTTTACCTTAGCATTTCTCTCTATGCACTTCAGTATGTATCTCTAAAAGATAGACTTCTTCTTAAAATATAATCATAATATCATTATCACTTCTAGAAAAGCAATAATTTCTTAATATCATTAGGTATCCTTCCAACTTTCACATTTTCCTAATTGTTTTGTAAATTATTTTTAACAGTTGAATCAACCAAATCCAAGTAAAGTCTGGATATTGCAGTTGGTTTACATCACTTAAGTTTCGTTTAATTTCTAGGTTCCTTTTCATCTCTCTTTTTTGCCTTACAGTTTATTTATTAATGAAACTAGGTTATTTGCCTGTAGAATTTTGCACAGTTTGGATTTTTTCTATTGCTTCCATGTGGTGTTAACATGTTTCTCTGTCCCATGTATTTTATGTAAACAGTTAGTTATTTAGAGAGGCTTAATGGATCTGACCTCAGGTTTGTTTATTGAAGTAGGGGCATTTCTTTTTTCATAAAGGGTATTGTGAACTTTGGGTGGGAGGCATATAATGTCTTATTGCCCATCATTTTTTGTGATGTTAGCACTATTGATCATCATTGTCTAGGTCTGTTAATTCATTAGGGATTGCAGACTGGTGATAGTCTATCATTCCTTCATTTATTAGTTGAAGTACATCTATGAAGAGAAATTTCCTATCATTAACTATCTGACTACCCTGAGATACAATTTGAATAGGAATACAGGATAAATGCTTGATTCTTTTCTTAATTCACCAGTTTTCAAAATAATGAATTGGTTCCCTAGCATCTTCTAAAAGTGACCAATGAGGGCTTCCCTGGTGGTGCAGTGGTTGAGAGTCCACCTGCCGATGCAGGGGACATGGGTTCGTGCCCCGGTCCGGGAAGATCCCACATGCCGCGGAGCGGCTGGGCCCGTGAGCCATGGCCGCTGAGCCTGCGCATCCAGAGTCTGTGCTCCGCAACGGGAGAGGCCACAACAGTGAGAGGCCCGCGTACCGCAAATAAATAAATGAATAAATAAAAGTGACCAATGAAATTTTTAAAAATATAATTAAGAATTCATGGATTTAAGCATATTTAATGTGTTTCAGTCCACATTAGTTATCATTTTTATTGATTCTAGTTA
Source organism: Stenella coeruleoalba (assembly GCF_951394435.1). Taxonomy (NCBI): domain Eukaryota; kingdom Metazoa; phylum Chordata; class Mammalia; order Artiodactyla; family Delphinidae; genus Stenella; species Stenella coeruleoalba. Next base: position 85,588,545 of record NC_137147.1, on the reverse strand, counting down.
TCATTCTTATTGATGCGCAAATTGTCTCATTTGACTAAGGGGACATTCTTCAGGTTGTCTCCTGAGTGCTTTTAACACGATCCTAATAGTCTTTTGATGGCTTCCTTGCCCTAGACTTGGAATCTGCCATCTTTCCTCCTATGAAAGAAGCTATTTTTGTTTTAGATATATTTAAATATATTTTATGGCTATCCAGTCTTTGGTAACCAAAGTTTTTTTCCATTAGCAGGTTTAGCAAAGCTATTTAAAAGTTTCCTTAGTCTATCAACAGATTGGAAAAAGAAGATTCTTCTTTTAGAAATAAAAATTTTGTTTCTATGGTACAGTGTTTTACTGATTAGGCAAATCAGTAGGCTTTGAAATTTTACTTGAGTAAATATAAGAAAAGAACCTTTTCATCATCATGGACTGGTGCAGGGAGATTCCAGCAATTGGTAATCTTTAATGTAAGTCAGGCACGAGTGTTTCTTTGGTGGGAGCTTTGTGTTAAGTGCTGTGGTGAAGTTTGGCTTTCTTCAGTAGACATATCAAAAGGTGACAAATGAAGCTACGTCTGGCATAGTTGCTTTGTCCTGATAATGAGAGCTAATAAATGTATGGAGCATGTCCCCCAAATTTGAGAGTCATAGTGGCATTTTTAGTAAAATATCACAGGCTCATTGTTAAGGATGGTGTTTTGGTTATCTACTGTTATATAACAACTGCATCAAAACTTAGAGGCTTAAAACAGTCATTTATTTTGCTCACAGTCTTGTGGATTAGGAATTTAAGAAGAATTTGCCTGGGTGGTTTGTCTCATAGCCATGTGGCACTAGCAGGTTTGGGGATTGGAAGGTCCACTTCCAGATGGCTTCTTTGGTGCCTGGGGTCCTTAGTTCCCTTACCGCCAAACTGGTGGCCCATTTTCTAGGACCTCTCTACAGGGCTATGGCTTCTCAGGATGGACACACTTTTTACATGGTGGCTGGCTCTTGAGAGTGTTGGTTAAAGTAGTCACAAGATCCACCCAGGTTTAAGAGGGTGGGGAAATGGACTGTGCCTCTTGATGGGAGAGTGGCGGAGTCACAGAAGAGCAAAAAGGATGGGCACTATTTTGTGGCCATCTTTAGGAAATATAGTCTGCCACAGTCTTACCTCTATTCTTTCCCTAGTCTGCATATCACCATCGTACTAAATTACCTCTGTCTCTTTGCCGTATAAACATTGGTGATGTCTTAGGGTTTTGTTAAGCTCAATAAAAAAAAAATTCATGCTCTATTATTGTTCAAATTATTTTATATGAATAGACCAAGGAGCAAAATCATTTATTTCAGGTTAGAATTTTTCTTCTGTTGTTTGGTAAGGTTCTTTGTGAGGTAAAAACATGAAGCCAACTCGCATCAGAGTCCATAATTAGAAAGATATCTCTTTAGTACTGTTTATGACTTTTTAGAGTTACACAGTCTTTGTTTAATGGACAAAATATAAATAATCATAAGATTATTATGATTGGGTCCCAGTCAGGGGTCAAAAAAGAGAATTTATTTAACTGAAATTAAGTTCTGGAACTTTTTTTAGTCCCAAACTCATATCAGAGTTTCTCGTGGTATCTCTTCCCATCACCAAACCAGAATAAGGAAGGATTATGGCTCATGTATACAAAGCAGTAAATAGTTATTTAGCAATAATTATATACTTACCACTTTGCCAAATGCTATGGGGGAAGTAAAAAATAGAAGGAGTGGCCCTCTCTTTGAAGAAGATTAGTTTCATTGTAGGGGGATAGGGCATTGACAATGGACAGTTAAACAGTATGAGTTGAAACACTGTATAGTGTATTAATACAGGTCATACCTGAGGTATTTATAGTAAAATGATTAATTAAGTGATTAAGCACATAATTCCTATAGAAATTTGGAAGAGATAAAGGAATCAACCTAGATGCAGAAATCAGTACAGACCGTGTGGGGAAAGAAGTAGGACTTGAGGTGAGGCCTCTGGGGTGGTTAAGATTTAGGACCCTGTGCCTCCAGTGATGACTTCCTACATTATATCACATCCTGGCTGCTTGATAACGTGCTAAGGAGAAGACTGAGTTTTAGGAAATGGAAGAAGGCTAATGGCATGCTGTATCTAGGTTGAAGTATATCACCTCCCCCCTCCCACCCCAGTTTCTCACAGCTCTACAGTTCCAGTGTCACTAGCTCTTCAGAACTTGCTTTTATTTTATTTTATTATTATTATTAGTTTTTTCTTTTGCGGTACGCGGGCCTCTCACTGTTGTGGCCTCTCCCGCTGCGGAGCACAGGCTCCGGACGTACAGGCTCAGCGGCCATGGCTCACGGGCCCAGCCGCTCCGCGGCATGTGGGATCCTCCCGGACCGGGGCACGAACCCGTGTCCCCTGCATTGGCAGGCGGACTCTCAACCACTACGCCACCAGGGAAGCCCTATTTTATTATTTTTTTTAAACTTTTTATTTTATATTGGAGTGTAGTTAATTAACATAGAACTTGCTTTTAATACTCAAAGATCCCGATATTCCCCAGTTAAGCTAACACATTTTATTAGGGAGAATATTAAGTGTTTGATGAAAGTATTTATTTATCTATCTATCTATCTATCTATCTGTCCCACGAGGCTTGCAGGGTCTTAGTTCCCCAACCAGGGATTGAACCCCAGGCCACGGCAATGAAAGCACCAGCCCCCAACCACTGGACTGCCAGGGAATTCCCTGATGAAAATATTTAATTTGATTAGAGTTTACTATTATTTGAGCGTATGGATATATAGTGAACACTGGGATAGTTTAGAACAGGAGCTGTTCTGTGGAGCCTGTTCAGTGCCTCAGAAAGGAGGGTAAATGGTGCTGAGAGGGCTGGGCTCTGGCTGCCCCTATCCCTTCTCCAACCTCCCCACATACATATCTCAATCAGGTTCCAGATAAGATTTCAGTTGGCAGAAAGATTTTATGGATTTAAAAAGTCTTCAAATGATTGCCTTAGAATTAGAATAAATAGGGTTGTTGAGGGGTATTTGTGGGAAGTGAAGCTTTCAGATATTGAGTCTTTTATGATACTTCTGATGCTGGCTGTAGGCCAGATTTTAAAATTGTTTGTGGCTGAAATAAATTGAGTACTTTTTGTGGACAAAACTGTGAGAAGGGCTTCCCTGGTGGCGCAGTGGTTGAGAGTCCGCCTGCCAATGCAGGGGACACGGATTCATGTCCCGGTCCGGGAAGATCCCACATGCCGCAAAGTGGCTGGGCCCGTGAGCCATGGCAGCTGAGCCTGCGCGTCCGGAGCCTATGCTCCGCAACAGGAGAGGCCACAACAGTGAGAGGCCCGTGTACCACAAAACAAAGAAAGAAACAAACAAACAAAAAACTGTGAGAAAAGATTTTGATATTATTTCTAGGTTTTTGTTCTTGGCATATGCCTAGTTAACAATGTTGAGATCTTTTATCATAAAATAGGGATAGGCAAATTATATATTATTTTCTAAATATAAGAGATGAATTAGTTTCTAATTAGAATCTTCTAGTAATTTTGTGTGTGTGTGTTCTTATTTTATTTCCCATGCAGTTGAGGAAGATTGGGGGTGGGGGCTTTGGAGAAATTTACGATGCCTTGGACATGCTTACCAGGGAAAATGTTGCACTGAAGGTGGAATCAGCTCAACAACCAAAACAAGTTCTGAAAATGGAAGTTGCTGTATTGAAAAAACTACAAGGTAAGCTTCTTGTATGATATACCAAACAGTTTATAATTTATTGTTACCTTTGTGAACCTCAATTACATTCTCTATCAATTGAATATTCTGGTGTCAGCTTGGTTTAAACATGCTGAACGTTTTTCTTATGGAAATTTTATCACTAGTAGTTGTAGAAATACTGATTGCTTAGAGTAATTGGACTTTGGGAATTCCTTTTCATGGTGAGCAAGGATGAGAGAGAGTGAATAACCTGAAACATTCTGCTTTAGAAAGTGTTTTCATAATGTCTGTTATGGTAAAACTTGCCTTTTTAAAAAAATAGCCAAACATGAATACCTCTGAGTTGTTTCTACTTATGTTTTTGGATGTTAAACATGCTTTAATCCCATTAAGGAAGCTGCCTTCAAATCACACTGAAGGATGGATTAAAAATAATAGTATTTGTTATATGTTGATTTCATTAGCTTCAGTTTAATCGAATAACTCTTTCTGGCCCTGCCACCATTTTTGAGGTCCATTTTATGACTTGGATCCCTATTGTTTTACCACAAGCATAAATAACTTTTTTTCCGACATCAATCAAGTGATTAAAACCCTGAATACATGGCTAGTTTGATTCATCTTTGTATTTTCAGTTTATGACATAATCTGGTATTACTGATATTTAACTGTTTTATCTGAATCAAAATTAAATAGTGGTGATTAGCACATTAAATGATCTTGTTAAGCTCTAGAAGGTTTGATATTGCTATGGGACATTCATTAGCATCTAAAGGAATTTAGTACTAACATAGAGAGCAAAGGAAGTTGCTATAATTGGTAGAAAGAACTGTAGTTGGTAGAAATAGCAAGGACAAAATGCTGTGTATACTCTGGTTTCTCTTCAGATTGAATAAATCTTTCGCCTTTTACTAAAAAAAAAAATGCTATGTAGCTTAGGACTCTCAAATTCACGGCTGTGTAGTCTCTAGGGTGAATGTGCTATCTTTGTGAATCGCTGATGTGATGATGTCTGGAATTCTAGTAAATAAGTTTCTGATAAGTTAGTGAAATGTGTATTATGTATTGTGGCAACATCTATTCTTTTAATCATTGCTCTTTGCCTTAAGCTTTCTCATTGTCCAAGTTTCTCTACTAGTTGGCTCATTTCATTAGAGCATGATGCTAATAAAATTATAGTTCTGTTTAATAGTTACTTTTAGCCTAAACTTAGCTTTCCTAAAACATGGGAAATCAGGAAGACAGTGGATAGATCAGCACCCATTGTCACAACTAGAAAAAATGGATGACTGGAGAAGAAAGGATAGAGAAAAGGATGGTGTTCTCTTTTTCTCACCTTTTCTGCTTTTTCCCTATTTCTTTCGAGCTGTTTCCAGCTCAGCGAAATAGGGACCACAAACAAGTGCAGCTGGAGCTACCTCTTCGTGGTTTGCACGGATCCCAAGAGATCTGTTTTACTTTCAGCTAAGTCCATAAAGGGTATGTCAACATCAGCTTGGCTTGGACGGTGCTGCTTCACCTGTCTTTCTCCTACTTGGTCCTGAGGAGATGCTTCCAGATGAGGCAGGATATAGCTTTGTAGCCCTTTCAGTAAGTTCTCCTGCCTATTTTGGCCATGGTTTACTTAGCATTGTATGTGATAAAGCTTGAAGAACAGTTTAGTACCTTTTAATGGGTGAATTAGAGATCCCTGGATGTTGAGTCTGTCCTTTCCTTCTTATTTTATCTTTCGTACTATTACCTAAAATGTTTTTCTTTCTTGCTTATTACCACATGACATCCTATTCCTCAGGACCCTTCACTTTCCAAAATAAGTAGATTTTTAATCTTTTGGTCTGTATTTCAATGGACAGCCCTTGACTTTCTTTTCTTGGCTTTCTGACTGTGCCTTCTGCATACTTATGCCTCACAATTTCTTTTTGTTGAAGGTGCTTTGGAATCTGTACACTTTGAGAACATTTTTATGGGGCTGAGCTGCTTGCTTCTGCCTGCCTGTTGGCATAATGATTTTCTTACTCAGTGACCCCAATAAAAAGACTAAATGTGCAAGGAAAAGGTATATAACCAGAGGCTAGCCCTTTATAGGATTGGTTGGTTTAAAGTTGATGTTCAATTTTTGATAACTGGTATAGGATTTGTTTCTTTGTTTTTTTTTTTTTTTGCGGTACACGGGCCTCTCACTGTTGTGGCCTCTCCTGTTGTGGAGCACAGGCTCCGGATGCACAGGCTCAGCGGCCATGGCTCACGGGCCCAGCTGCTCTGCGGCCTGTGGGATCTTCCCGGACCGGGACACGAACCCGTGTCCCCTGCATCAGCAGGCGGACTCTCAACCACTGCGCCACCAGGGAAGCCCTGTTTCTTTGTTTTTTTATGATGAATTTAGCCTGAACCCTAAGTTTTGTTTCTTTTAAAAATCAATCCCCCTATTCAAAATTCTCATAATGTCTTTTCCTGGATTCCTTCAGTTCTGAGTTTTCTCCCAGTCTTTCCTGTACTTAACAATCCTAGATTTCCTCGGCTCGTGCATGACTCTCATAGTAGTATGTTCCTTTCTCATTGGCCCTAAAGTGCGAAGGCCTTAGCATTTTACCTCATCTTTCCTTCTTTTTTTTTTTTTCATCTTTCCTTCTGAATGACCTTCCCCACGCTACTATAGGAGATAACTCTCTTTTCAGAGCTCTCTGAAATATTCTGGATGTATATCCTACAATTCTCTATTGAACCAAGCTAAACTCCTGAATTATACGTGGGTTTTACAAATGAGTCTGAATGTTTTAGTCACTGCTCAACTAGACCACTTGTCTATAGGCCTCTTAGGTAGTACTTCTATACTCAGTTATTCTCTGAAGTTTCCTTATTAAATAGAACTGTAAAACTTATTAAGCTTTTCCCTTTATTAATATCATTGTTCAGAGCTACATCTCTATATAACCATTTATTTGTGTTTCTTCGCTCAGTTTATGACTATACTATCTTCAAATCTTTGTTTTCAATTTATTTGCTTTGACACTGTGCAAAGCGTTATTGCCTCCCTACTCTGTTAGATTCTTTTTTCTCTCTTCTCTCCCATCATAATAAATATTTTATAGGGACATTCTACCGATCTTTACTTCTCCATTTTTATGGTCTCTTGAACTCTATCTCACCGTACCACTCTTTTTTTTTTTTCATTTTAATAAATAAGTTTTATTTGCAGTGCTGGTAAAAGAGGGAAAAAAAACCCTTTTGTCCTGTGATTCCAAATCTGATCGCTAGTAATTCTGCAGTACCTACCATCAATACTTTTTTTTTTTTTTTGCGGTACACAGGCCTCTCACTTGTGGCCTCTCCCATTGTGGAGCACAGGCTCCGGACGCGCAGGCTCAGTGGTCATGGCTCACGGGCCCAGCCGCCCCACGGCATGTGGGGTCTTCCCGGACTGGGGCACGAACCCATGTCCCCTGCATTGGCAGGCGGACTCTCAACCACTGTGCCACCAGGGAAGCCCCATCAATACTTTTTAAAAAGATAGATTTCCTTTCCAATCTTAACAAAATTTTATACATGTCTAGACTCCTGCAGTGAGACAGGCAAATCTTAAATTTGTTTTTCTCCCCTAAATTTTTATTATGAAAAATCTTAAATATACATAAAAATAGAATTGTATAATGAGCATTCACGTACCCGTTACTCAGCTTCGGTAAGTATCAGTGTTTGGCCAGGCTTGTTGCATCTATAGCCTACATTTTTTCCCAGCTTGCTGAAGTATTTCAAAAGAAATCCTAGGCATCATATCATCTGTAAATACTTCAGTGTGGGTCTTTATCTAATAGATAAGGTCTCCATTTTTATTTTTTAATGAAAATAGTCTTTATTTCAGAGTTATGAATTACAGGCCAGTAGGAAATCTGTAGGGTTGAGGTTGGGGCAGGGGTTTTTGGAAACATATCAAAAATTGACAGACATTACTTTGCCTGTAAGAGCTTTGTTGATGGTTGATGATTTTGTGAATCCATTAAATTATATCTATTGGAATATAGAAAGTCTTAGTCACTTATTCCCTACCAAGAAAAAAAAATGATATGAGAAGTAGCTTATGTTAAACATTAGGAAAATTTGGGGAAATCTGCATTATTGAGAAAGTGAAATTACTATGGAAACTCTTCAGGTGACCAGTTTTAAGAATGGATTGGAGAATCTCATTGGAGAGGAAGCCCATGTTCCAGTGTTTCTTTTTTTTAATTAATAGACTTTACTTTTTGGAACTGGTTTAGGTTTACAGAAAAAATGAGCAGTTTCTACAGTTTCCTCTATTAATAAACCCCATCTACAGTTTTCTCTATTAATAACATCTTGCATTAGTGTAGTACATTTGTTACAATTGGTGAACCATTATTGATACATTATTATTAACTAAAGTCCATAATTTACATTAGGGGACTCCTTTATTAATAACATAAACACTATAGTCTAAAACACCTAAGGAAATTAAGTTATTTCTCAGTACCATATAAAATCTAGCAGCCAGTGTTTAATTTCTCCCGCTATCTCAAAAATATCCTTTTACCATTGAGTTGTTGAAATCAAGTTTCACGTCACATGGTAGGGACATTGCATTTGGTTGACATCTCTCTTAAGTCTCTCTTAATATGTAAGAGTTCCCCCTCCCCTACTTTTTTTTTCTTTTAAATTTTGGCCTTGCCATTTATTTGTTGAGAAGTGAAGTTCTTAGTTTGATAGAATAGTTCACATTCTGGATTTCATTGATCACATCCTTGCAGTGTTGTTTAATGTGTTCCTCTATCCTCCACATTTCCTGTGAACTTGTAGTTAGACCCAGAGGCTTTTTTAAAAAATAAATTTATTTATTTATTTATTTTTGGCTGCGTTGGGTCTCCATTGCTGCGTGCGGGCTTTCTCTAGTTGCGGAGACTGGGGGCTACTCTTTGTTGCGGTGTGCGGGCTTCTCATTACGGTGGCTTCTCTCGTTGTGGAGCACGGGCTTTAGGTGCACGGGCTTCAGTGGTTGCAGCTCGCAGGCTTTAGAGCTCAGGCTCAGTAGTTGTGGCACATGGGCTTAGTTGCTCCGCGGCATGTAGGATCTTCCCGGACCAGGGATCAAACCTGTGTCCCCTGCTTTGGCAGGTGGATTCTTAATCACTGTGCCACCAGGAAAGTCCTGAGTACATTGTCTTGATCCATTGTTTCTACAGGGGTTGCAAAATGGTGATTTTTCTTATTTTCTTTTTCCTTCCAAATTTCTGAATTGGAATTATTCTACAGAGTAGAACTTTATTTCATTAGCTGTTTGTTTCCCCTGAAATAATAGTTATTACAAGAAGGGTAGGATAAAGGCTTGAATTTTTTCCTTTTTATTTACCAATTTTTAGAATACCAAGTTGTGCCCTTTTGTGAATAGTGAAGTGTTTTTCGTTTGTTTTAAAATTTTATTTTATTTATTTTTTTATACAGCAGGTTCTTATTAGTCATCCATTTTATACACATCAGTGTATACATGTCAATACCAATCTCCCAATTCATCACACCCCCACCCCCACCCCCTGCCGCTTCCCCCCCTTGGTGTCCATACGTTTTTTCTCTACTTCTGTGTCTCAGTTTCTGCTCTGCAAACCAGTTCATTTGTACCATTTTCTAGGTTCCACATATATGCGTTAATATACGATATTTGTTTTTCTCTTTCTGACTTACTTCACTCTGTATGACAGTCTTTAGATGCATCCATGTCTCTACAAATGACCCAATTTCGTTCCTTTTTATGGGTGAGTAATATTCCATTGTATACATGTACCACATCTTTATCTATTCATCTGTAGATGGGCATTTAGGTAGCTTCCATGACCTGGCTGTTGTAAATAGTGCTGCAATGAACATTGGGATGCATGTGTCTTTTTTTTTCTTTATTTTTAGCTGCATTGGTCTTCATTGCTGTGCACAGGCTTTCGCTAGTTGCGGCAAGTAGGGGCTACTACTTCGATGTGGTGCGTGAGCTTCTCACTGAGGTGGCTTCTCTTGTAGCAGAGCCTGGGCTATACGCGGGTGGGCTTCAATAGTTGTGGCACGCGAGCTGAGTAGTTGTGGCTCACTGTTGATCCTGTTCCATTGATCAATATTTCTGTTTTTGAGCCAGTACCATATTGTCTTGATCACTGTAGCTTTGTAGTCTAGTCTGAAGTCGGAGTCTGATTCCTCCAGCTCTGTTTTTTTCCCTCAAGAATGCTTTGGCTATTCGGGGTCTTTTGTGTCTCCATACAAATTTTAAGATTTTTTGTTCTAGTTCTGTAAAAAATGCCATTGGTAATTTGATCGGGATTGCGTTGAATCTGTAGATTGCTTTGGGTAGTATAGTCATTTTCACAATATTGATTCTTCCAGTCGAAGAACATGGTATATCTCTCCATCTTTTGGTATCATCTTTAATTTCTTTCATCAGTGTCTTATAGTTTTCTGCATACAGGTCTTTTGTCTCCCTAGGTAGGTTTATTCCTAGGTATTTTATTCTTTTTGTTGCAGTGATAAATGGGAGTGTTTCTTTAATTTCTCTTTCAGACTTTTCATCATTAGTGTATAGGAATGCAAGAGATTTCTGTGCATTAATTTTGTATCCTGCAACTTTACCAAATTCATTGATTAGCTCTAGTAGTTTTCTGGTGGCATCTGTAGGATTCTCTATGTGTCGTATCATGTCATCTGCAAACAGTGCCAGTTTTACTTCTTCTTTTCCAATTTGGATTCCTTTTATTTCTTTTTCTTCTCTGATTGCTGTGGCTAGGACTTCCAAAACTATGTTAAATAATAGTGGTGAGAGTGGACATCCTTGTCTTCTCCCTGATCTTAGAGGAAATGCTTTCAGTTTTTCACCATTGAGAATGATGTTTGCTGTGGGTTTGTCATATATGGCCTTTATTATGTTGAGGTAGTTTCCCTCTATGCCCACTTTCTGGAGAGTTTTTATCATAAATGGGTGTTGAATTTTGCCAAAGCTTTTTCTGCATCTATTGAGATGATCATATGGTTTTTATTCTTCAGTTTGTTAATATGGTGTATCACATTGATTGATTTGCATATATTGAAGAATCCTTGAATCCCTGGGATAAATCCCACTTGATCATGGTGTATGATACTTTTAACGTGTTGTTGGATTCTGGTTGCTAGTATTTTGTTGAGGATTTTTGCATCTATATTCATCAGTGATATTGGTCTGTAATTTTTTTTTTTTTTTTGTAGTATGTTTGTCTGCTATCTTTTGGTATCATGGTGATGGTGGCCTCATAGAATGAGGTTGGGAGTGTTCCTTCCTCTGCAATTTTTTGGAAGCGTTTGAGAAGGATGGGTGTTAGGTCTTCTCTAAATGTTTGAAAGAATTCACCTGTGGAGCCATCTGGTCCTGGATTTTTGCTTGTTGGAAGATTTTTAGTCACAGTTTCAATTTCATAACTTGTGATTTGTCTGTTCATATTTTCTATTTCTTCCTGGTTCAGTCTTGGAAGGTTATACCTTTCTAAGAATTTGTCCATTTCTTCTAGGTTATCCATTTTATTGGCATAGAGTTGCTTGTAGTAGTCTTTTAGGATGCTTTGTATTTCTGTGGTGTCTGTTGCACCTTCTCCTTTTTCAGTTCTAATTTTATTGATTTGAGTCCTCTCCCTCTTTTTCTTGATGAGTCTGGCTAATGGTTTATCAATTTTGCTTATCTTCTCAAAGAACCAGGTTTTAGTTTTATTGATCTTTGATATTGTTTTCTTTGTTTCTACTTCATTTATTTCTGCTCTGATCTTTATGATTTCTTTCCTTCTGCTAACTTTGGGTTTTGTTCTTCTTTCTGTAGTTCCTTTAGTTGTAACGTTAGATTGTTTATTTGAGATGTTTCTTGTTTCTCGAGGTAGGCTTGTATAGGTATAAACTTCCCTCTTAGAACTACTTTTGGGGCATCCCATAGGTTTTGGATCTTCATGTTTTCATTGTCATTTGTCTCTAGGTATTTTTTTATTTCCTTTTTGATTTCTTCAGTGCTCTCTTGTTTCTTTAGTAATGTATTGTTTATCCTCCATGTGTTTGTGTTTTTTATGTTTTTTCCCCTGTAATTGATTTCTAATCTCATAGCATTGTGGTCAGAAAAGATGCTTGATATGATTTCAATTTTCTTACATTTACTGAGGCTTGATTTGTGACCCAACGTATGATCTATCCTGGAGAATGTTCCGTGTGCACTTGAGAAGAAAGTATAATCTGCTGTTTTTGGATGGAATGTCCTATAAATATCAATTAAATCTATTTAATTTATCAATTATATCTGGTCTATTTTGTCATTTAAAGTTTGTGTTTCCTTATTAATTTTCTGTTTGGATGATCTATCCATTGGTGTAAGTGAGGTGTTAAAGTCCCCCATTATTATTGTGTTTCTGTCGATTTCCTCTTTTAGAGCTGTTAGCAGTTGCCTTATATATTGAGGTGCTCCTATGTTGGGTGCATATATATTTATAATTGTTATTTCTTCTTCTTGAATTGATCCCTTGATCACTATGTAGTGGCCTTCCTTGTCTCTTGTAACATTCTTTACTTTGAAGTCTATTTTATCTGATATAAGTTTTGCTACTCCAGCTTTCTTTTGATTTCCATTTGCATGGAATATCTTTTTCCATTCCCTCACTTTCAGTCTGTATGTGTCCCTATGTCTGAAGTGGGTCTCTTGTAGACAGCATCTATATGGGTCTTGTTTTTGTATCCATTCAGCAAGCCTGTCTCTTTTGGTTGGAGCACTTAATCCTTTCACGTTTAAGGTAATTATCGATATGTATGTTCCTATGACCATTTTCTTAATTGTTTTGGGTTTGTTTTTGTAGGTCGGTTTTTTCTCTTGTGTTTCCCACTCAGAGAAGTTCGTTTAGCATTTGTTGTAGAGCTGGTTTGGTGGTGCTGAATTCTCTCAGCTTTTGCTTGTCTGTAAAGCTTTTGATTTCTCCATCGAATCTGAATGAGATCCTTGCTGGGTAGAGTAATCTTGGTTGTACGTTCTTCCCTTTCATCACTTTAAGTATATCATGCCACTCCCTTCTGGCTTGTACAGTTTCTGCTGAGAAATCAGCTGTTCATCTTATGGGAGTTCCCTTGTATGTTATTTGTCATTTTTCCCTTGCTGCTTTCAATAATTTTTCTTTGTCTTTAATTTTTGCCAATTTGATTACTTGTGTCTCGGTGTGTTTCTTCTTGGGTTTATCCTGTATGGGACTCTCTGCACTTCCTGGACTTGGGTGGCTCTTTCCTTTCCCATGTTAGGGAAGTTTTCAACTATAATCTCTTCAAATATTTTCTCGGGTCCTTTCTCTCTCTCTTCTGCTTCTGGGACCTCTATAATGTGAATGTTGTTGTGTTTAATGTTGTCCCAGAGGTCTCTTAGGCTGTCTTCATTTCTTTTCATTCTTTTTTCTTTATTCTGTTCCGCAGCAGTGAATTCCACCATTCTGTCTTCCAGGTCACTTATCCGTTCTTCTGCGTCAGTTATTCTGCTCTTGATTCCTTCTAGTGTATTTTTCATTTCTGTGTGTTTGTTCTTTAATTCTTCTTGGTCTTTGTTAAACATTTCTTGCATCTTCTCATTCTCTGCCTCCATTCTTTTTCTGAGGTCCTGGATCCTCTTCACTATCATTATTCTGAATTCTCTTTCTGGAAGATTGCCTATCTCCGTTTCATTTAGTTGTTTTTCTGGGGTTTTATCTTGTTCCTTCATCTGGTACATAGCCCTCTGCCCTTTCATCTTGTCTATCTTTCTGTGAATGTGTTTTTTGTTCCACAGGCTGCAGGATTGTAGTTCTTCTTGCTTCTGCTGTCTTCCCTCTGGTCTGTTTTTCGTTTTGAGTATCACTATGAGATCATGGATTTTTATATATTTTATTTTATCCCACTGCAGTCATTATTCTTCTCAGACTAAAATTTTCACTTTTTTTCGCTAGTGGAAGCGAAGCCCTTATATATTGGCTGCTTGTCCTTCTGATGTAACTTCAGTGTTCTTTGATATCATTCTAGCTTTCTGGCCCAGTACATGTTTCAGGCTCTCCTTGAACTTTCCCTTCAGCAGAGTTGGAATCAGGAACCCTTTTACTCCAAGATCCCTACTTCCTTGTTTTGGAAAACAATTGAGATCACGGTGTGGGGACTAAGACACTAATCGCTATTAGACCAACACATTTCTCTCAATAGGTTTTCATAAATACTAGATTTGCCTGGTTTTTTCTATGTGCACTTTTCAATTTGTTTACATTGTTTATCTTATTTTTAAAAACATATTTGTGTTCTCTTTTAAATTTCAGGCTCTAAAAGGGCAGGAATTATGTACTTTTATTTTTTAATTTTGTTTATTTTAGTTTTGGCTGGGTCTTCGTTGCTGCGTGTGGGCTTTCTCTAGTTGTGGTGAGTGGGGGCTACTCTTCATTGCGGTGCGCAGTCTCTCATTGCGGTGGCTTCTCTTGTTGCGGAGCACAGGCTCTAGGTGCACAGGCTTTAGTAGTTGTGGCTCACGGATTCTAGAGCGCAGGCTCAGTAGTTGTGGCATATGGGCTTAGTTGCTTCGCGGCATGTGGCATATGCCCAGACCAGGGCTGAAACCTGTGTCCCTTGCATTGGCAGGGGGATTCTTAATCACTGCACCACAAGGGAAGCCCTGGAATTATGTACTTTTAAAGTTGACATATTATGCTTAGTGTTAAAATGATAGCAGACTGTGACTTTGTATTTGCTGATACATTTGTAAATGGAGATGTGGAGAATAGGATAACATTAACTCTTCTGTTTTGTCATTTTGTTAATAAAATTTAGTTTTTTGGTAAGAAAAAGAATTGTTAAGATTCTGGAATAATTTGTTAAAGAGTGTTATAAATACTAGTTGATAAAGTCACCTTTTGATGACTATGGCTTAGATTCTCAAAACCATATTATATAGATGTTCAATTCTTCATTGTTACAAAAGCCAGTCACTTGGGTGTTCCAGAAAATGGTTTCTGTTTGGTTTGGAAGTTTTTTTTAACCTTTGCATATAGGTGGTGTAATATTTTGGGAATTCAGAATATTGTGACTAAAATTTATCCTTATATCTTTTCCTCAAAGGAAGTCTTCCTAGGATCTTTAAAAGTTTATATTTTGTTTACTTGCTTCCAGTTGAAATATAAATATATACCTAAGCTTATCAATAGTTTTTCTTTAAAAATATTCTGTAGATCAGGTTTCTCACTAATTCTTATGTGTCTTCCCTCCATAATGTGTTCAATCTAATGAATTATTTTGTACTTAAAAATCACTACTTAAATCAATGAGTGACTAGAACCTTGCCCAGCCTGTCTGTCCCATTTTAACTCTTTACTTCATGCTGTAAATGAGCAACTCATCTTATCTCTTGTGTTCTTTCAAAGCACCAACTTGAGTAAAACTGAGGTTTTTCTCTTTATTCATTACCTTGGGTGAAAAAGTAATTAATTAAAAGCTTGTTGAATTATTTAAAAGTTTTTCTCCTCTACATCCTCTAAAAGTAAGTGAAGATCCTATTAATATTAAGAAATAAGAGAGTAAATTCCACTGTTTGATAACCAAATAATTTTATTATTCTCAGTTAAAATAGTTAGGAATTAATTTTTCTTGCCCCATACAAATGCAGGGAAAAACTACCTTTTTCCTAACAGCCCATAAAGAGATTGTGATTTTTATTCTGACTTCTGGAGACTTTTTTTTTAAACCCTGAAATATTGGTCCTGGATTTTATTTTTGCCCTAGAAACTGCAGAACACAAGCTGAAAGTTGAGATGAAGGAAAACTATTACAGAAGATCAACTGCACCTCTTCTGCCTTCCCTGCTTGACGTCTCCAGCTACTGCTGTAATATGTGACCACTTTCTTACCCTAGTCATAAGAATATAAGAAATATGTAAATTCTGGATTAGACCTCTGGTCTGTTCAGTATAGAATGTCTATAAAAGTTATTCCAAATTTGCTTGCCCTCGTTAAGTTTCTGTTTAATCAAAGGGTGTGTTAGAAGATCTCTGATGACTCCTTTTATGGAAGAGCATAATAGTCAGACTCTGGGACCTAAAGGTTTGGGATAAACCCTTACCCCTCATTATATATTTTAACCTTTTAAAAACCTATCATCTGTCCTTTTGTTCATTTCAGCCTGTGCATTTTTTCCCCTTAAAGTAACTTTTGCTTGCCCTGGTTAAGGTTTATCTTTTCTATCAGAGGGTGTTAGGCGATCATTGAGAACTTTATCTGTTAGTATGTCCATTTTAGCATTTCCTGACTTGAAAGATTTAACTTTATCTGCCAGTTTAGTGATTTGTCTATTCATTACTCTATTTGGGTTTAGAAAAATGACACGTAAGAAATATCGGGTTGGCCAGAAATTTTGTCTGGGTTTTTCCATAAGCTCACGTGGAAAGACCTGATCGAACTTTTTAGCCAACATAATAGAATAGGTCTAGATTATTTTAAGGAGCAGAGGTTTATTTCCTTGAAAGAGAATATAATGTATATAAGTATATATATTTATATGTGCTTTATATGCGCAAAGAAAGTCTGGAATTGTATAGAACTCAAGAGGCCATTTGGAATGGTTATATTTGGCTATTGGAATTAGAAGGACCAGGGCAG
This sequence comes from Stenella coeruleoalba, assembly GCF_951394435.1. Classification (NCBI taxonomy): domain Eukaryota; kingdom Metazoa; phylum Chordata; class Mammalia; order Artiodactyla; family Delphinidae; genus Stenella; species Stenella coeruleoalba. Next base: position 85,572,223 of record NC_137147.1, on the reverse strand, counting down.
GAAAGGCTCTTTTGCTGTTTCCCTTTATACCCTTCAGTGCTTAAGAAATTGAGACAAATATGCAAGCATTTCTTTTACAGTAAATGCTTTTACTGTAAAAGCATTTCTTTTACAGTAATTAAATGATAATAATAAATATCTTTAAAATCCATTCTTACTCTTTATCTTTCCTCACATTTCTGAATGCTTGAAAATACCTGGTAAATTAGTGCAGTATAGTGTAGTGTAATGTAATTAGAAAGCTGTTTTGTGTTGTGAAATTACTTTATAAATGATTGGTAATATCTTATTTGTGGGAAGATCTGTAACAGTGTTTGAGTGCTTACTATATGCTAGAAACAGTGTTACTGAACGCTAGGCTCATTCATACATATCCTGCTTTAGTATCTTATATCTCTCATATCTAATTTATGCATAAGATCTTCCATTTTTTTTACAACCCTTTTTAAGAGTGTAAATGTTCATGGTAAAAGAATTTAAAAATCAAACAGAAGAATAATGTGAAAAGTAAAAGATTTTTTCTCTTAGCCCTTCACTCTCCTTCTCTAACCACTCTTACTGGTTTCTTGTGTTTTTTTCCAGAAACGTTCAATACATATTTTAATCTATTTATCCACATATATACATACATATATATATATATAATTATATAGAATCATAATCAGATATAAATTCATATAATCATATGATTTATGGATATATTTGGATATATAATCATGTGATTATATAAGATGTGTATAATAATATTATGTGTGTGCCTGTGTGTATGTGTGTGTATAAAATCTCCCTCCCTACCCATAACCCCCAACCATGTGTGGAATCATACTAGTATATACTGTCCTGCAACTTGATGTGACCCTTTAGATTCAGACAGTAAGACTCATTTTCTATGCTCCTTTATGTTCTACAGAGGAGTGATCCTTCAAAAATACCAATAGGATCATGTCACCCCCGACCATTGCTAAAACACTTCAGGGTCTTCCTTTACTCAGGTAAATCCACCCACCTTAGATTAACATGGCATACAAAACCTTGAACTGATGCCTGCCTGCTTCTCTAGCCTCATTTCTTGAAACTGTTGGGCTTACACTCAGAGTGTTGGTCATCCTGAACTTGTTTTCAATTTCTTAAACAGTTTATAGCTTCTCATCTGCAGTTGGCTTCCTCTGTCTCATACTTTGGATAAGTACTTTAGTCTCAGCATTTACAAAAATCCACAGGTAGAATAAGATTTAAAGAAGTAAAGCAAAGTACAATTAAGAACTTCACTTTTTTCCTAAGCATTTAATTTCCAAAAGTATATGTGCTTAAAAAAATGTGATCCTATTAGCTTGCTTGTTCCCTTTTCCTCAATAAGGTTATTACAGGATTTATTTATTTTTAAATTTTAATTTCTTATAACCAAATTTAACAAATAGTTTAGTCAATCAGTTCTACAAAATTTGTTATGAAAAGCAGTAGTCCAGGTTCTGGTTCCAGATAAGATGGAGTAAGCACACTTCACCCTGTCTCTCCCACTGAATGCAGCTATAAGACCTGGACAGAATGCTTGGAGTGGCTATTTGAGGACTCTGAAAAATAAATAGTAGGAGGCAGATTGGGGAAGAAGACCAGAATTCAAAGTACTACTGAACCGGCGGTGAGTTTACCATTTTTTTTTTCTTCCAGTACGCCCCAGCCTGAACTTAATGTATCCTGAAACTTGGACGTGAGCATTATTAACGTGGACAGAAAAAGCACCACGAGAAGCCCTCTAGTTCTGACTCAAGGATCAGGAAAGGGGTCTCCTAATATTCAGAGAAAATGTGGCAATCCCACATTTTCTCTTTTTTCTTTTTTCCCCCCTTTTCTTCATTCTCTTGCCCCCAAGGCCTCAAGCAATCCTGGGCAGTAGCTGCAGTGGCGTCAGTGGGGCAGGCAGGAGCCTAAATCTCAGAGGGAAGGAAACCTTCCAAATCCCATTGCTTTTCTTCTCCCTCTGCTCTTCTGTTGCTTGGCCCTTATGTGGGCACAGTTACAGGAAGTACATGGCAGAATGGGGTTAATGAAGCCCCAGCTTTCTGCTGGAAGGCTGAAAAAGCGAAGCCCCAGGAAACCAAAAGATTGCAGGAGAATGAGGAGCTTGGGAAACTGATCACTTAAAGTTGCTCACCGACTTCTGCGCTGACTTCCAAGCTGTGCGTGCATGAGTGTGATCCTAAACAGCATACAAAACATTGAGGACTGAATTATGGGATAGACCACCCCCAAGCCCCAAACTGGACACTGCGTGGAATGATTATGGAACACATTCAGTATGACTACAAAGGCTTTGCAAACTGAACTGAAATTGGAAATGCAGCCTGCAGAAGGATGGTCAGAACTTGAAGTGTGAACCCAACTGGGTCAATTACTGGCTAAAACAAAAACACCAACATTCTTGGTGGGACTTAAATAAGACTCAGATTCTCATAAGATAATATTCAAAACGTCCAGAATACAATCTTGAATTACTCAGCTTAAAAAGAACCAGTGAAATCTGAACTCACATGGGAAAAGACAGAAAACAGATGCCAGTGCCAGGATCACAGATGTTAAAATTATCTCAAAAAGACTTTTAAAATCAGCTATTATGACCATATTCCAGGAATGAGTGGGAAGATAGAAAGTCTCAGCAAAGAAATAGAAGATATAAAGAAGAACTAAACGGAAATTTTAGAACAGAGGAATACAATAATGGAAGTGAAAAACTCATTGGATGGGCTCGGTAGCAGAGAGGATATAACAGATGAATAAGTCAGTGAACTTAAAAATAGATAAGTAAAAATCCAATTTGAAGAATAGAGAAAAAAAGTTAAAAATAAATAAATAAGCAGCTTCAGAAACCTTGAGACTATCATAAGACCTAACATTTGTGTCATCAGAGACCCAGAATGTGAAGAGAACGGTTGTGGTGTGGCAAAAATATTTGAAGAAATAATGGCATACTGATTGGAAAGGAAGAAATAAAACTGTCTCTGTTTGCAGATGGCATGATTGTATATGTAGAAAATCCCAAGGAATCCACAAAAAAATTCCACAATAAATGAGTTTAGCAAGTGGTTCAACGTCAGACTACAAAAAGCAATCATATTTCTGTATACTAGCAATAAACAATTGAAAACTGAATTTTAAAAAATCCATTTATAGTAGCTCTCCCAAAATGAAAGAATTAGGTATAAATGTAGCAAAATATGTATGAGATCTCTATGCTGAAAACTGTAAAACCCTGATTTTAAAAAAAAGTAAGACAATTTAAATAAATGGAGAGACATATATTCATGAATTGGAAGATTCACTATAGTTAAGATGTTGATTCTCCTCAAGTTGATTTATAGATTTAAAGCAATAACAACAGCAACAACAACAAAAATCCCAGCAGCACTGTTTGTAGTTATAGAGAAACCAATTTTAGAATTTGTATAGAAAGGCAAAGGACCTAAAACAACCAAAACAATTTTGAAAAAGAAAAATGTTGGGGGAGGGTGGGAGGGAGGGAGACACAAGAGGGAAGAGATATGGGAACATATGTATATGTATAACTGATTCACTTTGTTATAAAGCAGAAACTAACACACCATCGTAAAGCAATTATACTCCAATAAAGATGTTAAATAAATAAATAGATATAAATTTTAAAAAAAGAAAAATGTTGGAAAAATCAAACTACATGATTTTAAAACTTAATACAAAGCTACCACAATCAAGACTGTGATATTGGCAAAGGGAGACATATAGATCAATTAAATAGATTCTAGAAATAGACTCACACAAATATGGCCAAAGTTGCAAAGTGGAAAAAGAATAGCACTTTTGATAAGTGGTGTTGGAACAATTGGACATCCAAATACAAAAATAGTGAACCTTGACCTAAACCACACACATTATACAAAAATAAACTTAAAATGTACTGCACATCATCTTCCCAGACCAGGGCTCGAACTCGTGTCCCCTGCATTGGCATGCAGATTCTTAACCACTGTGCCACCAGGGAAGCCCTCTCATTTCTTCTTGTACTTATAATTTTTACTTTATATTTTGATTCAGTACTATTTGATGCATATTGATCTGTGAAAGTTATATTTTCATTTGAAATTGTCTCTGATAATAATACAATATTTGTCCTGATTATTGCTTCTGAACTGGAATTTTGAACTGGAATTTGACATTGTCTTAACAACCTCAGAACCACCATGAGGATTAAATGAGATGTTACATGTCCTGAGCACTAAATAAATATCAGCTATTATATCTCAAAAATAAATAAATAAAATAAAATGTACCACATTTAAATGTGAAATATAAAGCTACACAGCTTCTAGAAGCAAACATGGAAAATCTTTGTGAGCTGGTATAAGCAAGAAGTCGTTTCACATGATACCAAAATCATGATTGATAAAAGAAGAAACCGATGAATTGGACTGAATCAAATTAAAAGCTTTGCTTGTGAAAGACACTGTTAAGAGAATGAAAAGACAGATTATAAACTGGGAGAAAATATTTGCAAATCACATACCTTCAAAGGACTTATATTCAGAATATGTAAAAACTCTGAAAACTCAACAGTAAGAAAACAATCTAATTAAAAATCTTTAATGGGCTTTGGCAGAGAGGATATAGAGTGGAATATCAGCTCAGCAAAAGATGTTTAACATAACTAGCCATTAGGGGAATGCAAATTAAAGTCATGGTGAATTCCTGCTGCACATCTATTGAAATAGTGTAAAACTTTTGACAATACCAAGTGCTGACAAGGACTTAGAACAACTGGAACCCTCATACCTTGCTGGAGGGGATGCAAATTGATACAGCTCCTCTGGAAAACAATTGAACATATACTTACCATATGTTCAATATGGATTCACTCTGTGACCCAGCAGTCCCACTCATAGGCATTTAACCTAAAGAAATGAAAACTTACATTCATACAGAAACATATACATAAATATTTATATCAGCTTTATTCTTAATTACCAAAAATATGTCCTTCAGAGAGTGAATGGCTAAATCAGCTGTGATATATCCATACAATGGAATACTATTCTGTAATAAAAAAGAATGAATTACTGATAAACACAACAATTCTTAATTTCTTCTTCTTAGGGAAATCACTTCAGGAACCTCCTAGTCTGCTCCAGTTAGGCCTGGTTATTTTCTACATTCACAGCTATTGTCCTTGGATCACCCCGCAGTTTCTTCCTGGGGACTCCCCTTGCTTCTCTTTTGTATTGTATGCCTTGTTGAATCCCTTTCTCTTTTTCGTTTATTCTCATTTTAGTGAAGCACCTCTCTACTAACTTCTTGAGTAAAGGGTGCATGGGAGATATATTTTTGAGACCTCTCTTGCATGTCTGCCCTGATGTTAAAAAACACTGGCTGGATATAGAATTATGGATTGAAAATAATTTTACTTCAGAAATTTGTCTTCAGACTCACTGTAGTGGTTGAGAAAGGTAATTCCCATTGTGATTCTTATTACTTTGGCAACTTGTTTTTTTCTTTTTCTCCAGTGTTGTGCCATTTGTGTATTTTCATTTAGTAGGCCAGGCTGTGTCCTTTATTGAAACTTGCAATCTGAAAGTTTTTCTTGGGAAATTTTCTTGAATTATTTTGTTGGTGGTTTCCACCCGTTTATTTTATCTATCTTCTCTTCTGGAACACCTACCTATTATGCAGATATTGGGCCTCTTGTAGTGGTCTCCTAATTCTTTATTTTTTCTTTTTTTAAACATATATTTGTTTATACATTTTTGTAATAGTTTAGTACATTTTAAAAATAGGGTGAGGAAATCATGCTCTTTTTTTTTTCATTCTAATCATAAAAGCCTGCTAGTTTTAAATTGGCCATTGTGATAGGATAGTCTTATTTAAATGATGAACTTCCCTGTAATGGTTATCTAGACTGAAGAGTTTGGAAACTTTCTTCTGCCTTTAGCTCCTGGTGAGCTACTTAGAACCTAAAGGATTGTTAGATGGGCATTCTCATGAATGCTGATAGAAGCCTTTATTCCTTAGGCTCCTTGGCTGAATAATTTTTCCTAGGGATTTAGCTTAGAAGACACCCTTCCTTCTTTTGGTATCACTGTCAAGTTAACTCAATCAAGCTCCGAGCTCTATGATGTATTCTAATCTAATCTCTTGCTTTCTCTGTAATGCTTATTCTTCATTTTTATAAGCTGTAATTTGATCTTGTACTGCCTATATTGGTCTTGTAATACATTTATTGCTTCTAACAAGATTGTAAATTCTTTGAGGAAGGGACCTAGCCTTATACTTTTCTATCTCCCATTGGTGTGGATATTTCATGAGTTATTATTAGGGTAGATACGGTTTGTTTGTTTTTGGTGAGGAGTGGGTAAATAGGAGGAGTAAATGATAGATAGATAAGGAAGCTACTTTTGTTGTATCTTTAGTAGTCTAATTGTCCAGCTTTGCAGAATCCCCTTATTTGCTAATTTGTAATTAACCTGGAATTTGTTCTTTGAATTCCAGAACATCCCCATTTAATAGGTTAGGGATACTTTTAGTTCAGGTTTTCACTTTATTACTAAATGGCTTATTTTATTTAAAAAGAAAAATAACTGATGCCCATTTTGATTGATTTACTTTCCTCTAGCAGCAAGTTATGTAAAATTACTTGCCTTTTGCATGACATTTTACTCTTATTAATATTTAACAGTGGGATGTCGACCACCAAACCACCACCTGCCATAGTTTTAAGCTCTTGAAAGCAAGAATAGTAGATGATCATCTGAAATTGTAAGAACAAAAAGATTGTTTAGGTTATGGGTGATATTTTGAGTGGTTGGTAAAGATCTGGTTTGTATGTTCAGGATTCCTTTTGTCTTTTAGCAGATTTCTAAGAGTAGACACATAAACAGAAAGTTAAAATTCGTTTGTTGATATATTTCCATGCTGTGTTTTCTTGTGGTCAACAACCTATGATTCCTAGTGATCAGTGCTGCCTTGCTGACTTCTCTTCTTTCTCTAGTTCCATCTGTGCACCAGACTCTGCTGCTCTTATTTGTCTCTAGGGAACTCTTATTTTAATTGTCTTGTTTATTTTTTCCCCCTCAGTGCCTGGCTCGGTGACTAACTTGCTAAATATCTGAAAATCTAATCCTGAGTATTAATTCGTTAATATTACCTCCTACAGGGATATTTAGATTTTTAAGAGCTGTATTTGATTTGAGGAGGCAAGGTTGAGGGAAATAAATGTGAACAAAAAATAAGGTAGAACATTTGTGAGGGACAATAAAAAAGAAACAGACTTCAGAGTGTATAATTCTTGTTAAACTGAAGGAAATGAGGTTTGATAAGTAATGTAGAATGAATCTTGAATTCCAGGCTCACCATTTTAATCTTATTTCTTCAGGCATTATTGTTTATGGTCTCTTGAGCAGGCAAATGATAAAAACAGTTACTTGGGGGAGATATCCTATGAATAGTGTGTGGGTAGTGACATTATGGGACATGTTTGGCCTGGTCCACTGAAGTACAGTCAGATTTGACAGAATGGATGGTGCCAAAGAGAGGCACATGCTAGGTGAGCCTGGTCAGTAGAGCCAAGATTTGAACTTATGTCTGTCTCCTCCCAAAATTAGTGCTCATAATCACTAAGCTTTAATGATAGTAATAGGGAGCATATATTGAGCATTTATTAGGTACCAGGCAGTATATTAAGGATTAGACATACTTTAGCTGATTTCACTTGTGCAGTAACTCTTAGGTAAGTGCTATCTTACTCTTCATGTGGCTTGTAGAAGTTAAGTAACAAACTAGCAAGTGAAAAAGCTGATATTTAGCTCAAGCAGTCTTGAGCACATGCACTTTTCCTACACACCAAGCTGAAAGATTCAGAGGTGGGATATGCTTTAGTTATATTTTGATGGTTTCCTTTGCTGTGCAGAAACTTTTTGATTTAGTGTAATCCCACTTGTTTATTTTTGCATTTGTCATCTTTGCCCTTGTTGTCAAGTCCAAAAAAATCATTGCCAAGGCTGATGTCAAGGAACTTACCCCTTGTGTTTTCTTCCATGAGTTTTATGGTTTCAGGTCTTATGGTCAAGTCTTTAATCCATTTTGATGGATTGTTGATAGTTGATTTTTGTATATGGTATAAGATAGGGTCTACTTTTCATTCTTTTGTATGTGGCTGTCCATTCGATGCTCTTTTTTCCTGCGATTATCTTCTCCATATTGTGAACTTTATCTTCATGTTGGTTTCTTTCACAGTTGAGAGACGATTGCCCATAGCAACTGGAAGGGGGCTATATTCTTTCTCTTTAAGTGTAACATCGCTTCTCATAATTATATGAAGGTATTGAGTTTTGCTCTGATTAGAACATCCCTGAAACAATTATACTTGTTAGAGTAATATCATGCATTGATTATCTTAAGTCTTGAATATCTAGTTTTCTTTCCATCATCAAAGTGATCTCAATTTCTAGATTATTCTGATTGGCTTAGAGCAATTAATGCCCAGCCTTGCCGGAGAGTGAATCAGACTCATTGAGATAGTGGATATACAATTGAGGAAGATCGTTCCCCAAGGGAAATTTGGGTGCTGTTAGTATGGAGGAATGAACACTGAATAGTTAATCAAGAAAATGATTTATAAATATATTATCTCATTTAATTTTTTTCAATAGCTCTGCTGAGGAAACCGAGACTTGTTCAAGGTCCCATAATTACTAAGTGGCAGAGCTGAAATCTAACTCAAAGCCAACATTTTTTCTTTACAGCAGTATTGTGTCTCCTTCAAAGAAAACTAATAGGTTGTCCTGCATCATATATGGCATTAATGACCCTACCTTCTAAGATTCAAAAGTGATTTTCTACAGATTCCTTATTTAAAACTTAATCATCACAAGGTACCAAAAGTTACGGGGTACCGCTTAACAGTACTTAGAAGGAAATTTATAGCAGTAGACACCTACATTGTGAGGCCAGAAAGATCTTCAGTAAATAACCTAACCTACCACCTTATGACACTAGAAAAAGAAGAGCAAATTAAACCTAAAGCAAGCAGAAGGAAGGAAATAATAAAGATTACAGTGGAAATTAATAGAAGAAAACAGAAAAACAATGGGGAAAAATTCACAAAACCAAAAATTGGTTCTTTAAAAAAATGAACAAAATTGACAGACCTTTAGCTAGACAGACCAAGAAAAAAAAGAAGACAAATTACTAAAATCAGGAATGGAAGAGGGGACATTTCTGCTGACCTTACAGAAATATAAAATGGATTATAATAAGGGAATGCTATGGACTACATGACAAAAAAATAATTTACATGAAATGGACAAATTCCTAGAAAGACCTAAACTGTTGAAACTGACTCATGAAGAAATAGAAAATCTGAATAGATTTCCTTCTCAATCTCCTTCACCATTTCCTTTTTCCTTCCCTGACGTGTTGGTGTTCTGGCGTTGACCCAGTTCTTTCAAACTATCCATCTTCTTTGGGTAGTCGACTCCGTTGACAATACACAGATCTATTATTTTATATAGTTGACCTCTGTTAAACTCTACCCTTAAATTTCTAACACAACTTGCATGTCCTATAGATAAATCGGTGCAAAATCCCCAAACCAGAAATCATTATCCTCTCTCATACTTTTTTTTTTTTTTTTTGTGGTACGCGGGCCTCTCACTGTTGTGGCCTCTCCCGTCGCGGAGCACAGGCTCCGGACACGCAGGCTCAGCGGCCATGGCTCACGGGCCCAGCCGCTCCGCGGCATGTGGGATCTTCCCGGACCGGGGCATGAACCCGTGTCCCCTGCATCGGCAGGCGGACTCTCAACCACTGCACCATCAGGGAAGCCCTATCCCCTCTCATACTTTTGTCTTGGTTTATATTAATGCAGTTTACCTTGTCCACTTAGCTTAAGCTAAAAGTCTTCCTTCACTTTCTTCTCTTCCATAATCTGTCTTTTCTGTCTCTTAAAGCTTAACCTGAAAGCTTAATTCTCACTCCAGTGCTTTAATTTGAACCTTCCTTATCTTTTACCTCGTCTGTCATTTTAACCTCCTAATTGATCTCCCTGCCTTAATCTCTTACATAAATCAACATCTAATGGTGAACAGCATTACCTTTCCAAAACACAGGCCAAATCATGTAGCTCTCATGCTTGAAAACCTTTGAACTACCTCCTCCCATCCCCACCTGTCACCCATTATCTAATAATGAGTCAAATCTGAATTCCTTTATGTGGCATATAAGACTTCAGTGTACTTTTCTTGCCTCAGCATGCCCCCCACCTGAGCCTACGTTTTAACTATTATCCAGCCCTCTAGCCTTGTTAACTCTATTAATTATCTTTCACATATGCTTGGATCCTTCACACTTTGTGTCTTCTTAGAATACTCTTCTCATATATTTAAAATTTAGTGATTTAACTCTCATGAAAAGCCTCATAAACAAAATTTTCACATATTCTGTGTGTTCACAGCAATTTGTCTGTAATGTAGAGCTCATCATACTGTATTACAATTTTTTGTTTATATATCTGGGCTGCGAATTCCTTGAGGGCATGGGTCTTAATTTATCTTGTATTCCTAGTGCCTACTTTAGTTTTTGGCACATAGTAGGTCCTCTTGTCTGTGTTTTGTCATAGTCTTTATCTTTTAGTTTTAATATTTATTTACAAGGTGTTACTTGACTTTAAAATCTGTTTCAATTGTTTCTGGCGTAATGGATAAGAACAAAGGCTCTAAAATCAAACTGCTCCATCATTTTCCAGCTGTGGGGTCTTGAACAAAGTACTTAACCTCACTAAGCCGCCATTTTCACATTGGAAAAATAGGGAAAATAATAATACTTATGCTATTAAGTTGTGAGGATTAAGTACATATAAAGCATTAATATAATGCCTAGCATAGTATGCTTCCTATTATGCATGCTTTATTAGTTATTGTTATTTCTATTAATTTGTTCATTCACAAATATCAGTCAGGTGTTTCACTCTTTGCCAGGTACTGTGGGGTAGGTAACAGAACAGACAGACATGGTCCCTGTACTCATGGAGTGATACCTCAGTTTGTACTAGTTATTATAAAAGTTATTTTAAGAATTGCTCTAAGTGGTGGTGAAGAGTTACTGTTTCAGTTAAATTGTAGTTTCTCCGTACTTCCAAAGATTTATACATATTTACTGAACTAACTTTATTAAGTAGTTTCATTAATTGCATATATCTAAAATATAAGATCAGTAGTGTACTATGTTATAATGTATGAGATAAGAACTCATTAAGCTCTTGCCTAAAGCAGTGAAGATGTACCAGGGAATCCTAGAAAATTTGCTACTGACTTTGTGTTTTTGGTTACCCAGTATAAAGGGTCTAGTTTATTTGATTTTTATCGTTTTAAAAGTAGGATGGTTTTAGTATCAAGAGATAAATAGTATTCTGACGTGACTTATCATAAAGACATTTTTAAAAGGGCATTCCTAGAGGAGTTAAATTTCACATGGTCTTTTGTTATTAGATGATTTAAACGTCTTTGTAATAGAGATGCTGCGTTTAAATGTTACATGATAGGAAGGTGGAATCTTGAATGGATAATAAGAAAATACTTTAAAATGATTTTTTAATTGTTTCTATGAAGCTGAGGAAAAGAGTAAGTTACCAATTGGTGGTCATTTTAATCCTTTCATCCTTACTACAATTTATTAGATGACTTAGTTTTGCAAACATATGTAAAATATATGTAAGGTGATGTACATACATTGTACACATTGTGAATTATTGTTCCCATTGCACCTGTTCTTGCTAGTTATGGCTCTTTTCAACAAAAGCACAGAGAATGAGAGAACAATGTGACAACCTAGATGCAAAAGAGAAGTGTGGAATTATTAACTAAATTAAATCTGGACTGTATTTATATTTTAAATCAGTCAGTGGACTAATTCTTTTTGATTGTTGGGACGTATTTCTTAACAGTCTATCAAAATTTGTCATTCTAGCTCTTGGTCTGTGACTTCCTCTCTTTTTAGGCAAGCTTATTCAAAGATTGCCCTCATTGTCTCATGTTCCATTTACTCTTTAACCCATTATAGACTAGATTCTGCCCTTTCCACTCACCAGTGACTTCCTAATTTTTTATATTAATGAGCACTTCTCAGCCTTTCTATAGTATTTGTCACTGGCCACTTCCACCTTAAAATGCTCTTCTCCTTTGGATTCTGTGATCTATATCCATTTCTTATAGTTTGCTCTCAGGCTGTTACTGTTTCCTTCATGGGCTCTTTTATTTCTGCTCATGCTTTAAATGGTTCATTTTGTAGAATTCTGTTCTTCGGTTTCTTTTCTTCTCATTATTTATTCTTTCAACTTGGAAATCTTCATTTATGTTTGTAGTTCCATCTGCCTTCCATGAACCAATCCTTCCCCAATGTATTTCTGGAGTTCAGCTTTTTGTCTCAGCACCAGGCTTGAAATTACAATTGTCTACTGAATTCAGCTGGTTGTCCTCAAACTCAACATTCTGATATCCCTTAAAATCTATGCAACCTACTATATTCTCTTATTTTGGTACAACTTTTACTTGTGCCAATTTCTAGTCAAAAAGTATATCTTTAGTATCTCTCAGATTTATCCTGTTTTTTAATCTATCTATAATACATAAGATTCAAAAAAAAGGTTCAAACCCTTATTCTTTCTCTTGAGATATTGTAACTGTCAGCAGAGTGACCATTCTGCCTCCATATTTGAGCTCTCTGTAGTCGATCTTCCTCATTGCTACCATAGTGATGTTCTAAAATGGAATGTTTTAAGTGTTTATCTTTTAGATGCTTCTCACTACACAGCAGTAGTTTCCAAATACCTGGATGTTTCAAAATCATCCATGGCCTGTCTGCTTTTGGGTCATTTAGAGAACTTTTGAAAGCTCATATCCTGTATCTTCCGCCACAGATTCTGAATCAGTATAAAGTTTAGGAGTTTTCAAAAAGTTTCCCAGATGATTTTGATAAGCAGCCAGGGTTGGAAAATATTGACTTATACATATGGTTCAGATTCCTTATCGTGGAGTCCAAGACCCTTCTGGATTTGGTGCCTGCCTGTTTCTCCAGCATCATCTCATTCTATTCTCCCTCCCTTCATTAACTGTTCTCCAGCCTGATTCCCTCTTCTGGCCCTGGAATCCACCAGTCCTGATCCTCTTTTAGCACCTTTGTTTGCTTTTGCTGAATCAGGGGCAGGACCCTAGCCTCTGTCTGCTCCATCTCTGCTTCCCTCTGCATTCTAGCCACTAGCAGCTCCTTGGATTTCACATGTGGAACTCAGGTTGAAAACCGCTGAGCAAATCCAAATCAATAAGGCCCAGAAAGACGAAGGGACTCACTGAGTCTATAATGGTGAATGGCAGACCATATCTAAAATTCAGGGTTTATATTCCTAACATAGTTCTTATTTATCGCTCTTCTGTGCTTTCAGATGTATCATGTCTGGGCAAGTTGATCTGAAATGACCTCTTAATTCTTTCCTTCCTAAATAAATTATCATTCATTTGTTCCCTCATTTACTTGTTTATTTATTCATTTAGTAAACATTTATTTGACTACAGAAAGAGCAGTGTAGGATATGGAGAGAGATGGGTAGAAAATTTGAATAATACTAATTTCCTGTCCTTAAGGTTCTTAAGATAGGTTCTTTACATTCGATCATAAAATACTATACAGAAAAACAAATTATTAATTTTTAAGAAGAGAAACTATAGTATAACCTTTTCTACTATCTTCTTTCTTTCTTTCTTTTATCCAGGGAAAGACCATGTTTGTAGATTTATTGGCTGCGGGAGGAATGATCGATTCAACTACGTGGTCATGCAGTTGCAGGTAGGTTACTTTGAAAATGTATCTTAAAATTGTCCAGTTTTGATCAAAATACCTAATTATAGTAGATATGAATAAAATTAACAACATTCTTGGTATCATCTCAGAATGTTTTATACTATGCAGATGGAACTTTAAACAGACCTGATAACAGATTTTTCCAAAGATGGAAGGGTTGTCTCTGTCAACTATTTAGTTGATGCATATCTTCATTGATTGTCATCATTGCAAAGTTTTTGATCCCCACATGGATTGCTGGATATAATATGAGTTTTGTCCTATCCCTGTCCCTTCCTTCTCCACCTTTCACTACCTTAAGGGCTCTAGTTTTCCATTTTCACAAGTATCAACCTTGACTGCTTGAAAATTTAAAAATAAGATGAGATAGAGGAGAAATGCCATTCCTCTTTCTCTTTATCATTAACATAGCTCTGTTCCCCTATCCTTTAGATGGAAAGTGGAGTTGGGTTGGGTAGCAGATGCAAGAAATTCAGAAAGGGAGCATTGAAGTAATGACTACAACAAGGAGAAGAGAGAAATCACCCCATTCTCTCTGACACTGCCTCTGCCCCTGAATGAACACACACACACACACACACACACACACACACACATACACATACACACACACACACACAGCTCTGAACCTGTAGTCACCATCAGGTGACTATGTGTGACTATGTGTGACTATGTGTAAAAGCCATAGTTCAGGGACTTCCCTGGTGGTGCAGTGGTTAAGAATCTGCCTGCCAATGCAGGGGACACGGGTTCGATCCCTGGTCCAGGAAGATCCCATATGCCACAGAGCAACTAAGCCCGTGTGCCACAACTACTGAGCCTGCGTGCTGCAACTACTGAAGCCTGTGCGCCATAGAGCCCATGCTCTGCAACAAGAGAAGCCACCACAATGAGAAAGCCCGCACACCACAATGAAGAATAGCCTGTGCTCGCTCCAACTTGAGAAAGCCCACTTGCAGCCACAAAGACTCAACACAGCCAAAATAAATAATAAAAAAATAAAATAAAATAAAGGCCATGGTTCACTTTGCTGCCTAGTTTAGGGTCCTCACTTCATCTTTAGCAAAGTTTGTTTTAGGCATTTGGTTCTTTTATTTATTTATTTTTTCAACTTAGCTACATAGTAGTGATTTCAGAGACATAGATCCTGGCCTAAATTCTTCCTCTTCTTTTTTTGTTTCCCTCAGCTATCCTTCAGCATTTGATTTAGATCTATAGATATTAATCTCCCTGCAGACTGTAGCCTTAAAGTCTTTGAATCATGTGATTCACTACTCTTGAGCCAGCATAGTTTTGTTTCTTCAAGTAGCTATCCCTGTATCTTTTTAGGTCATTAGTATGGACCATTCTGTCTTTCACTTTGACCAATAATAATATAACTTTTTGTATGCTATTTTATAGTTTTCTTCTGGATTTATCATGCATCTTATTTGATCCTTATCATATCCCCTGAAGAGGATAGGACAGGTTTTATCCCCATTTTGCAAATGAAGAGACTTAAGCTCAAGGAGGTTTGTGGTTTGCCTGAGACTGACTAACTTGATGGGTGTTAGGACTTGATGGAAGCCTGAGGCCAATATTCTTGGCACAATAAAACTATTTTTGTCTTTAGGCTACTACTGACTGGAGAACATGGACAGTCTTTTTTAGTCTGCAGCCTCTCTCTCAGTCCTAGCATATACTCGGTTTTATTTTATTTGCACTTAACCTTAGTCTCACTTTCTGGAAATGGGAAGGCTCCTAGTCTGGGAGGACTAAGGAGGCTGGTGTATATCAGATAACGATGGCTTTTGTGACCTTTGGCAAGCGCCTATGGACCCATACAAGAACCTTTCAATTTGACTTGCATGCTGTATTCTTTCCTGTCATGCGGAAATTAACCCACCATTAACCTCCCATCCCTACAGTTATGTTTGACTTGATTTGAAGCAAGACTAAAGCTGTTATAACTGTTCAAGGGTTCTTTCTCTTATTTGACATACTGAAGATGGCTGCTGGGGTTTCCCACATATATTTTAATAAAATGTATATGCTCAGACCCAGCTTCTCACTGACATTTCTAATTTTTTCTAAAAACCCTCATTGTTCTGAAGTTAACTTCAGTCTTTTCCTCCTGGCAATTCAGTTATATAATATCTGCTGTTAAAAATTTTAAGGAATAATCCTGTTTCTCTTGTAGAAATTCTAGCTATTTACCATTAAAATGGGTCTGAAATCTAATAGGGTTCAAGCAGTCACACATGTTTCTTTTCTCATTTCTACTAGGAAGACCTTGGCCAGGTCTCATTTCATATCCTGTCACTATTGAGGCTTTACATGATCATCCTTAGTATAGCCAAAGGGTGATATTTTGTGATAGGCATATCACCTAGGAAGGGGCAAAAAATGCCTGTAACCAGTACAGATGTGGATCTAGATTGCCTAACATCAGGACTGCTCTCTCTCTCTATTTTATATATATATATATGTATATATATATATATATATGTATATATATATGTAAGCCCAACTGCTATATATTTTGAAACTTTTTATTATTGTGGAAAAATTAAACATAAAAGTAGAGCGAATAGTATAATGAATATCTATGTACTCACCACCCATCTTCAGTCATCATCAATATATGGCCAATCTTGGGCTTCCCTGGTGGCGCAGTGGTTGGGAGTCCGCCTGCCGATGCAGGGGACACGGGTTTGTGCCCCGGTCCGGGGAGATCCCACATGCCATGGAGCGGCTGGGCCCGTGAGCCGTGGCCGCTGAGCCTGCGTGTCCGCAGCCTGTGCTCCGCAACGGGAGAGACCACAGCAGTGAGAGGCCCGCGTACTGAAAAAAAAAAAAAAATGGCCAATCGTATCTGAGGTGTAGTCTCTCTTTCCTCTCCTTCCCCAGATAATTTCAAAGAAAATCCAAGGCATATTTTATCTGTAAGTATATCAATATATATTTCTGAGAGTCAAGGATTCTTTTTTTCCCACTGTTAACCATAATGCACAATAGTATCTTAATAACATCAATTATCAAGTCAATCTTTAGATTTTCTTGATTGTTTCTCTCCCTTATTATTATTTTTTATATTTGTTTTACTTGAATCTGGTTCCAGACAAGGTTCACACATTGTATTTTGTGCATACATATCTCTTAAGCCTCTTTTAATCTTTAGGTTCCCTCTCATTTTTTTTTCTTACAGTTTTCTTTTTGTTGTTTGTATTGTCATTGATAAAAACAGAGTCATTCGTCAGGCAGAAGTTTCCATATTCTGGATTTTGCTGATTGTCTCCATGTGGTGATATTTAACATGTTCTTCTGTCCCCTGTATTTTCTATAAACTTGTGATTAGATCAGGTTCCACTTTTGTTTTATTTGGCTAGAATACTTCAGAGGTGGGTTGTGTGCTTCCTATTTGTATCACATCAGTAGGCAGTGTCTGGTGGTCTCTCTTTTAGTTATGTTAAGATTGATCAGTGAGGTTTCAGGGCCATCAGCCTCTCCATCCATTTTAAAGTTCCCAGTGATTTTTCTTTTAGGTTTTATCAACCCATTAGTAACCACTGCCTAGATTCATTACTTCAGTGGGGTTGCAAATAACACTGTTGTAATTTTATAATTTCTTCTTTATTAGCTGGAATTCTTTAAAAAGCACTCCACCAACTATCAGGTTATCCTAAGGTACATTTCACACAGAAGGGAAGGACTAATGTTTGATTCTTTTATTTAAAAGTTTTCAGAATAATGAGTTGGTTCCTCAGTAGGGAACCTTGATAGCATCCTTACTTTCTGATTCCTCTTAATGATAAATGGTATTTAGAGATGACAGTCTAGATGCTATGGGTGCCTGCTGCAGTTGGGTTGGTCATTGTTTTAAATTCTTTTCAAGTGGATAGGTTCAGGATTTTTTTTTTTTAAAGAAAAAATATATCATAGTTCATACTGATATTTCCAGTTCAAATTTGTGGCGATAGAATTGCTGGCATATAACTTCTTTGATTTTGTGGCGATAGAATTGCTGGCATGTAACTTCTTTGATTTTATATTTTCATCTCTTTGCCTAATATATGTGGATGAAATGATATGGTTAGAATTTACATGAGAATAATCCAGTATATGTGTGTAGGAAGGGAGATGTTGTGTGTTGCATAGGGGGAGGGGAGGAGTGGATAACAGATGAAACAAGATTGGCCGTTAATTGATAATTGTTAATTCTGGGTGATGGATAGGTATATGAGAGTTCATTCTTTTTTTAGTGGCTGCATAACAGTCAGTAAGATGACTGAACCATAATTTATTTAACCATTTCATTTATTGATGGATGTATAGATTGTTTTAAGTTTTTATCTGTAACAAATAATAATCACCTGTAATATATAGCCTGAAGTATAATTTGGTGGATCAACCTGCATGTATGTACCATGTTAATAATTCTTTTCCCCATACCCTTGCCAGCTTTGTTTTTATCTTCTCAGATTTTGTTAATTGATACCTTAGATTTATGTTTTAAAAGATTTAAAATTTAAAAAGCATTACTAATATCATAAATACACTTTAATTGATTTCCTTTCAAAAACTTTTATGATGGCAGAATTTGTTTACAAATAAAGTTCCAGTATTACCTTAGGTATATATTTGGCAGTCAAAATACTGATTTTTGAAGGAAAAAATTATTGAAATGCTAATAAAAGTTATTAGGTACATGACCTCATGGGATTATAAAACTCATTGCCCTAGATTATCAGTCATTTTACATTTGCTGAGGATGTAGAGAACAATAAAATAAATTCCACTAACATTAAAAAATAATAAAAAAGTTAACTACCAATTAATGCTGTGGGAAAACCTCATTTTTAAAGAGGAAATGAAGTATTAAAGGCTCCTGACTTTTCTGTAATTTTTCAATTCTTGTATTACTTGATTACTATTTAATATTTTATTTTAAATGGTATTTAAGTCACTTAAGAATTTATTACTTTTTCAGAAGTGAATTAACTGTCTTTAGTTGAGGTAATGGTATTAGTGGTATTAATCCCAAACATACACTATAAAATTTTGGGTATAGAAAGATTAGGATGTTTAAAATTCCCTTGTGATATAGGAACCAGTTTCCATTCTTTGGGAGGTGGAACTGCAGCATCCTAGCCTGCTCTTCTCATCAGATTGCTTGTTTGAAACCTATGCAATGAGGAATCTTCTGGGTAGAGCAGCACTGTGCAGTG
This sequence comes from Stenella coeruleoalba, assembly GCF_951394435.1. NCBI lineage: Eukaryota > Metazoa > Chordata > Mammalia > Artiodactyla > Delphinidae > Stenella > Stenella coeruleoalba. Next base: position 85,553,147 of record NC_137147.1, on the reverse strand, counting down.
GAAAAAGAACACTTTCCAGTCAAACAGACTTAGATTTGAAGAACAGTTTTACCTTAACAGGTCAGAATTATTTAAAGTCTCTGAGCCTCAGTTTCCTCATCTGTAAAACAGGAATAACTTCTATTTAGGGTACTAAGGACTAAATACAGTCATGAATGTAATACATCCGGCACAAGCTAGATAAATTCATTGCTTTTATCTACTGCTATAAGTAATCGAGTGTTTGTTTCATATCATTTTTATTTATAATAACAGTAATTAGCATTTATTGAGTACCTAGTGTGTGCCAGACAGTATTCTAAACACTACATGGATCTTGTTTAATCCTTACAAAACAGTGTAAGGTAGGTATTATGGGCCCCATTTTATAAGGAAACTGTGACACTGAAAAATTAAGTAGTTTGTATAGGAATATGTTAGGCAATAATGAGGAATTACTTCCCTGTGTATATCTTTTTTCTTAAAGCTTTTTTTTTCAATTAATTAATTTATTTTTTGTCTGTGTTGGGTCTTCATTTCTGTGCAAGGGCTTTCTCTAGTTGCGGCAAGCGGGGGCCACTCTTCATCGCGGTGCGCGGGCCTCTCACTGTTGCAGCCTCTCTTGTTGCGGAGCACAGGCTCCAGACGCGCAGGCTCAGTAGTCGTGGCTCACGGGCCCAGTTGCTCCGTGGCATGTGGGATCTTCCCAGACCAGGGCTCGAACCCATGTCCCCTGCATCGGCAGGCAGACTCCCAACCACTGCGCCACCAGGGAAGCCCGTATATATCTTTTTTAAGTAATCAAGACTATATTTTGTTATAACATCAGTGACAAAGGAAACGTGATGACTCAGAAACATATTATAGACGTCGAATAGACAAAGACAAATACTGTATGATATCACTTATATGTGGAATCTAAAAAATACAATAAACTAGTGAATAAAACCAAAAAGAAGCAGACTCACAGATATAGAGAACAAACTAGTGGTTACCAGTGGGGAGCGGGGAGAGAGGGGGTAGGGGCAGTATAGGGATAGGAGATTTTTAAAAAGGGTTATTATGGCATTATATGAAATCATGTATGAAACTTTAGAAAATTGTGAAGTTCTATAGAATTTAAAAAATCCTTCATTCAGAAAAAAAAAGTTAAAAAGAAACATAATATGTTAAAAAAACTTTGGTTATTCTTAAATTTCTCCGAAATGTTCATGCGTTATCTTAAGAGAATCTCTTCTCTTGAGTGAGAGGCTCATGATTCAGGTAAAATCCTTGCTATTTCAGTCAAAACATTTTTTAATGGTAAATGAGCAATTCTCTACTCTTCCCTTATACATTTAGTACAGTACTTGAAAGTGTTTATTTGGTTTCCACAGGGTCGGAATCTGGCGGATCTACGCCGTAGCCAGTCCCGGGGCACATTCACCATTAGCACTACTCTTCGGTTGGGTAGACAGATTCTGGAGTCTATTGAGAGCATCCATTCTGTGGGATTCTTGCACCGAGACATCAAACCGGTAGGGAGCCTTTTCCTCCAGATCACAGAATGAGTTTGCTTGGTACTCTTAATCTTATGATGGGACACAGTAAATTACAAATGTAGCTTTCTATATTAAATACAAGGTAGTATTTTAATTTCTGTGGCAAAGATGTAAACTTAAAGTACATGTAACTTGCCTTTTAATTAAAAAACTGATAATTACAAACTATAACTTATAATAAAGAGCTTTTCTCATACAATGAAAATGTTGCTCAGCAGCCAAATTAAAAATTATTAATGCTTCACTATTATTATTGTATGTGTTAACATTGTCAGTTACTTAGCCTTACACCTAAATTAATAGTTATTCTTTGGATTTCTTTTTCCTGATATTGGTTAAAAATATGTACATATGTTGCTTTCAGATGTTGGCATTGTGTTCTTTGAACTATTTCTTTTTTTTTTAAATTAGAACCTTTCAACACTCTATTCCTCTTCCTTGCTTTTTTTTTTTTTTTTTTTTGGTGCGGTACACGGGCCTCTCACTGTTGTGGCCTCTCCCGTTGCGGAGCACAGGCTCTGGACGCGCACGCTCAGTGGCCATGGCTCACGGGCCCAGCCGCTCCGCGGCATGTGGGATCCTCCCGGACCGGGGCACGAACCCGTGTCCCCCGCATCGGCAGGCGGGCTCTCAACCACTGCACCACCAGGGAAGCCCTGAACTATTTCTCAAGTGACAAATTATACTTATAAGAAACCATCAATTATGAAGGAGCTTGATTTTTCTCCTGAGTGCTACAGTGCCAATATATAGTATTTTTTTCTGTTCTGTCTTTTCTTAGAAATTGTCATTTCTGTAACTGTGAAATATGTCTTTATTTTCTCTTTCTTGGTTTTTGTATTACAAGGAGAAATAACCCATTTCTGATATGCTGTATTTACTATAAATTTATCATATGTTGGTTGTTGCAGTTGAAAATTATTTCCATCTGTTGCTACATGATTTCTAAAATTAAACAGTTTACATGAAAATGCCAACTAAAATTAACATAGTTGAGTCAGACTTAATGTAACATAGATTTCTCCTGCTTTTATTTTTATGTCAAGTTAAACGTCATTTTTTGAGAACCATGGTGATTGAAGAGTTTCCATTTTGATTAGAAAGCTCCCTAAGTAGAACAGTATTTTAAAATAAAACAGTATTTTAAAATAAAAGCTAACAATTCTATAACAATTTGACTTTTGACTTTAAAAAGAAAAATTCCCTTATATACCTACCTTTGCAAGTTTGTGGTCATTTAATGTTACATTTATTTTTATTAAGGGAAGAATGCAGAGTGTATTTTCCTTAAGTCTGTTTTGAAATGTGTCCTTGAATTGTATTTTAATTTTTACATGTAGTGAAATTCAGGTTCATGATGCTTATAGGAAATTCATTTCAATTTCTGAACTATGTATTCTATTTTGCTCACTCCTCGTTCCTCCCATTTTAAAAAGTAAGTAGTGACTTAGACTAGAATTTCAAGGAACTTAGAGTACTGACTCCAGTTAAGTCAGTGTTGTGTTTTATGTAAATTTCTAGTCACATAAATTTTTTGTTGCTCAAAGTTCACCTGATTCTAGGCATTAATAGAACCCACAGCAAAATTATGTATTAATATCCAGTAAACATCATTGACTAGAATAGTATATTTGGGACATGTGTATTATATAGAGTTTAAATAGAAGAATTAAAATAGAGGAAGGATAAGGTATAAGGGCTAAGTATAATAATAATATGTATATTTTCCTTCTTTATTTTTCTAGTCAAACTTTGCCATGGGTCGCTTTCCTAGTACATGTAGGAAATGTTACATGCTTGATTTTGGCTTGGCTCGACAATTTACCAATTCCTGTGGTGACGTCAGACCAGTAAGATTTTTCATGTTATTATTAAATATTTGAGAATTAACTTATTATTTATAGTGTCACGCTTTTTAAAGAAATGCTAATTGTGTATCAGAATGGATGTCATCCAAGAAGTATCATATAGATTTTATGATTACTTTATAGGTGGTGTTAATTAATTTTATTATTGAGAGTTGTGGCTTTTAAAAACATGTACATTAGACGCAGATTTAGAGTGGTCTTATAAGAGCACACATTACCACTTTAGCATCAAGGGTCTTTTTTGCAGTCTGAGTCTCTGTACATCCTGTACTTCTATTTCAGTTACCGTATTTTTCATACCCAGAATTTCCATTTGGTTCTTTTTAAAAATTTCTCTTTAGTGATATTCTCTATTTGATATGGCATTGTAATTACACTTTCCTTACTTCTTTAAGTAAGGGAAAGCTTTCCTTTATTTCTTTGAACATATTTATAATGCCTACTTTGAAATCTTCTGTTATATCCAACAGGAGAAGAATGTAGTCATTCTTATAGTCAGTTTCTGTTGCCTACTTTTTTTTTTTACATGTATGGGTCACACTTTCCTGTTTCTTTGCATGTCTTATATTTTTTTGTTGTTGGAAACTGGACATTTTAGATAATATATTATAGCAATTCTGGGTACTGGTCCTCCCTTCCAGGGCTTGTTAGTGTTATTTGCTTATTTATATGTTTAGTGACTGACTAGATTATTTTATCCTTCCCCCCCCCATCCCAGCACATAGTGTTAAGTCTCTCTCTCTTTTTTTTTAAAATAAATTTATTTATTTATTTGGCTGTGTTGGGTCTTCATTTCTGTGCGAGGGCTTTCTCTAGTTGCGGCGAGCAGGGGCCACTCTTCATCGCAGTGCACGGGCCTCTCACTGTCGCGGCCTCTCTTGTTGCGGAGCACAGGCTCCAGACGCACAGGCTCAGTAGCTGTGGCTCACGGGCCCAGTTGCTCCGCGGCACGTGGGATCCTCCCAGACCAGGCCTCGAACCCACATCCCCCGCATTGGCAGGCAGACTCTCAATCACTGCGCCACCAGGGAAGCCCTGTTAAGTCTCTCTTGTTGCCCCTCAGGGAGGTGCAGCTTTAGGTCTGCCCATCGTCACCCTGGAATGACAGTGGTACTGGTAGGGCTCTCCTCCACACTTTTTCTGACCACATCCAGTTATTAAACCTGCTGATTGCTGGCTGATTGCTGTGTTGCTTAAAACAGTGCCCCAAGACGTACATTCCTTGACAGACTAATCCAATCAAATTGTGGCTCCTAAAATGGAATAGTTTGGGGGTTTTTTGGCCGCTGCTGCAGGGTTAGTTCCCTGACCAGGAATTGAACCTGGGCCCTCAGCAGTGAGACCGCAGAGTCCTAACCACTGGACTGGCAGGGAATTCCCTTCTGAGGTTATAGTTTGATGTTTGTTCTGACCCCAGACGGGCTCCCCCACCTGTCTTATTCCCCTGGTTCTCACCTGGCCAGCCTGTGGTCTAGGCTGTATCCTCAGATCCACAAATCCTCCCAATTCTCTGTACTATAACCTCCACTATTAATGAGAGGGTCTTAAGTTTAATTAACTTCACTGTTGCAAATGAAATAAGTTCCTTTGGGAAGAGATTGGGAGATAAACTTTTTTACGGCATTCTTCTGTCTGCAGACAAAATCTCTGACCGAGGGCTCTGGAGTTGGGGGTGAGGACTATGGCAGACTTCTCTCTGAGTGACATCCTCTCTTGGGAGCAGGGCCCTCTGGTTGAGATCGGGACAGTAGCCTGAGGTCTCTTGGCTTGACTCTCCTGGCATGGAACCACTGCTTCATGAGCCAGGTGAAGGGCTTTTGGGGCCCCAGTATTTTCAGCACATCATGCCCAAGGTAGAGCCTTCATTCCATTAGTGGAAGCTGGGTGCAAGAAAGGGGCTTCCACCTCTGTACCACGCTTGCCCATGACAGCCTCGTCAGCAACAGGCAGCTGGGAGAAGATGAGAAATGCTGAAGTCCTGCTCCTACACGAAGAAAGCCCTCTGGCTCGGAACTGGGGAAGGAAGGAGCCCTGTGTTCTCGGCTGCAGCATCCTGGAGTGGAGCCACCCCTGCTGATCTGGAAGAGAGAAAGGAGGGGGAGCGGTTTTGGTTCAAATACCATAGACTCTAGCTTTTCTTACTGACTTTTCATGAATATGAAATAGCTGTTTCATCATTTGTTGTTTGCTTGAAGGACCATTTCCAGAGGCTATGGTTATTTTTTTAAAATGTTTTTACCAGTTTTACTGGGGAGCAGGTCGTTAGAGCTCCTCATATTGTCATACTGGCAGTTGATCTCCCCCTACAGTTCTTTAATGTCTACTTTTTTTTTAAATTTATTTTTTAATTGAAGTATAGTTGATACAATGGTTGTGTTATAATGTCTACTTTTATACTTTTTGTTTCAACTTGGTACTGACTGTGATTTTCATTTCTAGCAGATTAGTTGCACAGAAGTTGAAACACTGGTTTTGAATGAGCTAATAACTATATAATAACAGACTGTATACAATAAATGTAAATTATATTTAAAATATAGGCACATGAAAATTTAAGCACCTAGAAATTATAAGACAATCTTTTTGGTTCCAGTGAAGGTTTTGCATTAATAGATAGCAAGGCAGGTGATGAATTTGGGTCCAGTGCAGCTTATTAGACTTGAATATATTTCTGGAGTCTCATTTCTATTCCAAGTATCTTTTTTTTTTTAGTTTTTAGAATATTATGAGGTTATTATTTATTCACTTATAAAACCCTTATTAAATGAGCACAGATTATGTGTGAGGCATGGGTCTAGGTGCTGGGACTGCAGCAGTGAACAGCAGACCAAAATGAGGTTCTTATGGAGGTTATATTTTAGTGGTGAAGACAGATAATATACAAATAAATACATAATTTTAGATTGTGATAAATTCTACAAAAAAAATAACAGCAGAAAGCAGGGTATTGACATAGAGAGTGATGGGCAGTGAGGCTAGGAGACTATTTTAGAGGTATTAGTTAGAAAAGACTTCTCTAAGGAGGTATTTAGTTGAGAGTTGAATGAAGTATGAGAACAGGCTGTGTGATTTTCTGGAAAGAGAGTGCTCCAGGCAAAGGGAGCAGCAAGTGCAGAGACTGAGGCAGAGTAAGTTTGGTTTATTCAAGGAAAAGTGGGGAGGCCACTGTGGCTGTAGCATGGTATAGCATAGTGTGGTGGGTAAGTGGAGAGAGACGAGTTTAGGAGGTTGGTAGGCCCCAGAATGTGAATGATTTTGCCAAGAGATGGATTTTATTCTAAGTGTGATAGGAAGCAGGGTTGTTGCATAATATGTTACATGCTCTGTCAATAAGCTAACTATAGAGTTATATACAGAAGTAGGTTATATTTAAAACTTAGCCACATGAGAATTTAAGTGCCTTGAAATTGTGGAAGACTATCTTCAGTTCTATCAATGTTCTTGTATTAATTGGTATTTGGGCAGGTAAAGAAATTAGTTTCTATGTAGTGTATTGGATTTGAATATATTTCTGGAATCCCACTTCTATTCTGAACAGCAGTTTTTCAATTCTTAGGACTTTTTTTTTTTTTTTTATCACTCTGTGAAGAAGAGACTATTGAGAGCAAGAGTAGAATCAGAAAGACAAGTTAAAAGGCTAATGCCATGGTCCAGTGGTCATTGCTGGTGGCTGGGACTTAGGGCATTAGGGTGGTACAATGAACATGTGGAAAATGCTTATATTTAGGATATGTTTTAAAGACGTATTTAACAGGACTTCCTTCTGGATTTGATACTGAAATGTGAAGGGAAAAGAAGAGTCAAGAATGACTTCTAAGTTTTTGTCCTGAAACCATGATAGAGATGAAGGCTGAAGTGTGGGAAAACGGAAGTTTTATGAGGGAAAAACGGAAGTTCTCTTTTTTTTTTAAAGCTCAGGTTTTTTTTTTTTAATTTTTAAAATTTTTGGCTGCATTGGGTCTTCATTGCTGCGCACGGGCTTTCTCTAATTGCGGTAAGCGCAGGCCACACTTCGTTGCGGTACACGGGCTTCTCATTGCGGTGGCTTTTCTTGTGGCGGAGCACAGGCTCTAGGCACGTGGGCTTCAGTAGTTGTGGCTCGAGGGCCCTAGAGTGCAGGCTCAGTAGTTGTGGCGCATGGCCTTAGTTGCTCTGCAGCATGTGGGATCCTTCCAGACCAGGGATCGAACTCGTGTCCCCTGCAATGACAGGTGGATTCTTAACCACTGCACCGCCAGGGAAGTCCCCGGAAGTTCTATTTTCTAAAAGTTAAGTTTAAAATGCCTCTTAGATTCTAGATGGAAATAATAAGAAGTTGACTTGATATAGTAATCTGTAGCTCAAAGGAGATTATCAGGGATGGAGATAATATAAATTTAAGAATCATTTGCTCCCAGTGTTTAAAAATAAATGGTAATTTAAAAAAATGGAACTAGGTTAGATCAGCTAGGGAAAAGGTATAGCTAGAAAAGAGGAGAGGTCTGAGTCTGAGCCGTTGAGACACTTTAGCAACTCTATAATGGATAGAAAAGAACTATGAATTAGCAAAGAACAGTGGGGAGGAGGATTGGCCAGTGAGGTAGGAGGAAAATCAGGAGAGTGTGGTATCTTGAGAGCCAAGGGAAGAAAATGCTTCAAATATATGGGGTGCTACTGATGCTACTGATAGGTCAAGGAAGGTAGGAGAACTGAGAACTGATCATCTGGATTTGGCAAGGTGGAAGTGACTGGTGACTTTTATAAAAGTGGTTCTGTAGAGCAATGAAAACTTAATTGGAGTAGGTTAAAGAAAGTGTTGGGGAGAGGATGTGGAGAAAGGGAATATAAGTAAAACAAGGAAGTAGTTGTAAGGAAAGTAAAATCCTTTCCTCCTTCCCTAGTTTATTTTTTTTTAACGTCAGCTATTGTAGCATGCTCGTGTTCTAATATTAGTAGTGCTCCAGGAGACATGAAAAAAATTGATGATGTAGGACAGAGCAGGAACAATCATAGGAGCCAAGTTCTTGCAAGCTGTTAGGGGAAGGAATCCTGGCACAATGGTGAGGGTAGCCCATTATTAGAGCAAGAACACTTCTTCCACTGTAACTGAGAAAAGGTAGAATAAATGGACACAGATACAGGTAGGCATTTAGATTTGGTGGTGGAAGTTGAAGTTCTCTCATGGCTTTTATTTTCTCAGTGAAGAAAGAGACAAGGCCTTTTGCTGAGAGTGCAAAATGGTGTTGGAGGTTGAGGAGAGAAGAGCACGTGTGAAATAGTTATCATGGAAGGGGAGAGAGCAAACTGACTGGGAAAATATAATAGATTGCTGGGCTGTGCTGAAAGCTCATTTGAGTATGATGGTAATTTAAGGTAAGATTGTCAGTACAATCCTTTTTCTCCATATACTTTTAACTGCTTGTTTACAGGTACAGTTTCGTCTATGAATTGAGTTTAACCGGGGTTGGGGTCAGGTTAGCACTATGGAAGAAAGAGGGAATATCATTGTGGTCGAATGTAGCCCAGGCTGTGTAAGGAGTTAACTTTCCCTTTATTTATGTGTTAATAGCTAGTTCCTTTTAGAGTTTTTATGCCAGTAGGATTTCATAATTTTCTTTAAAACTCTTAAATCTCAAGTAAAATTACTTTCTTACTTTTTGGATCATAATTATGATTGAAATCATTTTCTTATATTGTTCCACTAATATAAAATCAAAAGTTGCTTGGGTAGATTTCTTTTATATAGTACAATTTTGTTTATTTATTGCTTTTAAGAAACTTGAATTGAGTTGCTTGGATTCTCTAGGTATGCCATCATGTTATCTGCAAAAACCAATATTTCCTTTTTTTTTTTTTGCCTTGCTATATGTATTCTAGAAGAGTGTAAAAAACATATATAAAAATTTTAAGGAAGAATGTCAAAACATCCATGGCCTCCATCTAGGTTAAGAAATACTTCATTACCACCTTAGAAGTGTTCTGTGGGTCGATCACTTCCTGATCACATCCGTTTTCCTTCTTCGAGCTCCTTCAATGGAGCTTACCGCGAAGATGGAAGTGTCTGTATGTGTACTGTCTTATATGGTAGCCACTGGCTACATGTGGCTATTGAGCACTTGAATTGTGGCCAGAGCAAGTGAGGAACTGAATTTTAAATTTCATTTAGTTTTAAGTTGCTATTATAGTGGCCATTGCAGCCATAACCTACATTCTATATTTTGCATTAACCAGTCCCTTACTTTGCTTTCTTCTTTCTTCTATAGGCCCGAGGGTACTTGTTTTGGAGTATGGAGCAGATTCAGGGAGCTGTTGTAAAATAGTACAGTTATCATGTACCCTTCACCTAGCTTCCCCCGATGATGACATCTTACATAATCATAATACGTTGTCAAAACTAAGAAACTGTTATTGGTATACTATTATTAACTCAAGTACAAACCTGAGTCAGATTTCACTATTTTTTACATACACTTTTCCTTTCAGGGGAGGGGTGGGTATATGAAATTTTATCATACATGTAGATTCATATAACCAACAGCCCAATCAGGATATAAAACTATTCCATCACCACAGAGAAACTCCCTCAAAACATAAATGTGTATTTATTTTTCCAAACTTATGATATAGGATTGTCAGTCAGAATGCATTACAAAGGGAATGATGGATCCTATCTGTTACACTAGCGATACTAGCAAGTTGTTTATGTGGTTGGTTTTGAGAGCCTCTACTGTTTTTTGTTCGTTTTTTATGAATTTATTTATTAACTTATTTTTGGCTGTGTTGGGTCTTTGTTGTTGCGTGCGGGCTTTCTCTAGTTGCGGTGAGTGGGGGCTACTCTTTGTTGCGGTGCGCGGGCTTCTCATTGTGGTGGTTTCTCTTGTTGCGGAGCACGGGCTCTAGGCGTGGAGGCGTCAGTAGTTGTGGCACGTGGGAGAGCCTCTACTGTCTATAACCTTTAAGATGTTATTAGTTGTATCAAATAGGGATGTGAGATAAAAAGGGCTTGTGGGCTTCCCTGGTGGCGCAGTGGTTGAGAGTCCGCCTGCCAATGCAGGGGACACGGGTTCGTGCCCAGGTCTGGGAAAATCCCACATGCTGCGGAGCAGCTGGGCCCGTGAGCCATGGCCGCTGAGCCTGCGCGTCCGGAGCCTGTGCTCCGCAATGGGAGAGGCCACAACAGTGAGAGGCCTGCGTACTGCAAAAAAAAGAAAAAAAAAAAAAAGGAGTAGCGTGTGTCTCTGTATATATATTTGCAGTACTTTGGTCCATACAGTTTTGGAGTTGAACTTCTCTTTACTTAGTGATTTGAATCTGCATGTTCATGTTTTCCCTCCCGGTTTAGAGGATGCCTCAGTTTCTTTAGCCCTTGAGCTGGCATCTTACATTGGCCCTTTGTGTCTAAGCTCTTGGAATGCCATGTTTTCTCTTGCTGCTTCCTTCTTAACCATTCAGCTGAAACTTCCAGTGCCTAGGGCTATAGTGTCCTACTTAAGAAAAAATTTTAAATGTTACCATTCCAGAATTTCATCTATTTTCTTATTTCCATTGAGGGTTTTATTACATAGTTCTTTATTACATAGTTATTATAAAATATTGGCTCTATTCCCTGCACTATATGATACTTCCTTTTAGCTTATTTATTTTATATATAGTAATTTGTATCTCTTAATCACCTACCCCTGTCTTACCCCCTCCCCATTTTTCTCCCCAGTGGTAACCACAGTTTATTCTCTTTGTCTGTAAGTCTGTTTCAGTTTTTTTTTTTTTTTTTTGCGGTACGCGGGCCTCTCACTGTTGTGGCCTCTCCCGTCGCGGAGCACAGGTTCCAGACGCGCAAGCTCAGAGGCCATGGCTCACGGGCCTAGCCGCTCCACAGCATGTAGGATCTTCCTGGACTGGGGCACGAACCCGTGTCCCCTGCATCGGCAGGTGGACTCTCAACCACTGTGCCACCAGGGAAGCCCCCTGTTTCAGTTTTTTATATTCATTTGTTTGTTTCATTTTTTTAGATTCCACATATAAGTGATAACATACAGTATTTGTCGTTCTCTATATGATTTATTTCACTAAGCATAATACCCTTCAGGTTCATCATGTTGTTGCAAGTGGTAAAATTTTATTCTTTTTAAGGCTGAGTAATATTCCAGTGTGTGTGTGTGTGTGTGTGTGTGTGTGTGTGTGTGTGTGTGTGTGACATCTTCCTTATCTGTTCATAAGTTGATGGACACTTAGAGTGCTTCTATATCTTGGCTATTGTAAATAATGCTGCTATGAACATTGAGGTGCATGTATCTTTTTGAATTAGTGTTTTCATTTTCTTTGGATATATACCCAGGAGTGGAATTTCTAGATCATATTGTCTATGAGGTATTTTTAGTTTTTTTTGGAATCTCCAGACTATTTTTCATAGTGGCTGCATCAATTTACATTCCCACTAACAGTGTATGAGGGTTCCCTTTCTTCCCTGTCCTCACCAACATTTATTATATGTGTTCTTTTTGATGATAGCCATTCTAACAGGTGTGGTTTTGATTTGGATTTCCCTGATGATTAGCAGTGTTGAGTGTCTTTTCATGTGCTTCTTGGCCATCTATATGTCTTCTCTGGAAAAATATCTATTCAGGTTTTCTGCCTATTTTTTAATCGGGGTTTTTTTTTGATACTGAGTTGAATGAGCTGTTTATATATTTTGGATATTAACCTCTATTGGTCATATCATCTGTGAATATTTTCTCCCATTCAGTAGGTTGTCTTTTCATTTCTTCAGTGGTTTCCTTTGCTGTGCAAAAGCTTTTAAGTTTAATTAGGTCCAATTTGTTTACTTTTGCTTTTGTTTCCTTTGCCTGACAGATCTAAGAAATTGCTATGATATATGTCAGTGTCTGCTTATGTTTTCTTCTAAGTAATTTATGATTTCTGGTCTTATATTTAAGTCTTTAATCCATATTGAGTTTATTTTTATATATGGTGTGAGACAATGTTCTAATTTCATTCTTTTACATGTAGCTGTCCAGTTTTCCCAGACCACTTATTGAAGAGACTATCTTTTCTCCATTTATATTCTTGCCTCCTTTGTCATAGATTAATTGACTGTAATTGTGTGGGTTTATTTCTGGGCTCTCTATACTGTTCGATTGATCTATGTGTCTATTTTTTGTGCCAGTACCATGCTGTTTTGATTACTGTAGCTTTGTAGTATAGTCTTAAGTCAGGGAATATGATACCTTCAGCTTTGTTCTTTTTTCTCAAGATTGCTTTGGCTTCTAGGTATTTATTTTAATAAAACATGCTCTTAGGTTACTAACCACTCTCACTTTTTATTTTCTTTTTCTTTAAAGATGTTTTTAAACATAAGTTTTGGAAATACATTCATGTGGTACAAAAATAAAAGAATTAAAAATTCATCAAAAGTAAACACTTCTGCATTTTGAAAACACACTGTTAAGCAAATGAAAAGTCAAATCACAGACTGGAATAAAATATTTGCAAAACACACATCTTACAGAGGACTTTATATCCAGAATCTATAAGCAATTCTCAAAACTCAATAATAAAAAAACAAACCTATAAAAATAAGCAAAAGATTTGGATAGGCATTTCTTTAAAGAATAGATACTACAGATGGCAAATAAGTACATGAACAAATTCTGAACATCTTTAGTTATTAGCGAAATGCAAATTAAAACCACAGTGAGATACCATTACACAGTAATTAGAATAGTTAAACCTAAAACACTAGACAATTCTAAGTTCTAAGGAAGGACAGAAATCAGAGGTTGCCAGCCAGAAACTGGGAGTCAAGGGGATTGACTATAAAGGGCATTAAGGGAACTCTTGGGGTAATAGTACCCAATAATTTAAGTTTATGAATATGTGAATTACATGTGCAGGGAGAGGTACAAGTTGCCACCATCTTTGAATTGAGTTTGAATGATATAGCCAAGACACAAAGATGTTGGCATCTTATTTTACTTAGACCGCATGGTCTTAATATACTTATTTGTAACCAGAGCCTGAATATTAATGTATATACTATGATGCTTGTCATGAAAGCTTTTATGTTTTCTAATATACAGAGTTTATTTGTCATAAATCCTACTTTATTTTAAAATGGTAGGAAAAAATGGGATTCATCGATAACTAAAATGGGACTCATTGATAACTAATATGTTTTAAACATACGATTTAGAGATATTCTCTCTAATTTTTATAATTTCACAATTATTAAAAGTGTTAGAAATTTAAGTAGTGTTTTCTTCACAGTAATACACGTTTCTCCCTTCTACTTCATGGGCTTAAGTGTGCTGAATCTTATGCTATTTAAAGCTCAGTTACTATTCTTTGCTTGGTTTTGTAGCCTCGAGCTGTGGCAGGCTTTCGAGGGACAGTTCGTTACGCATCAATCAATGCTCATCGGAACAGGGTAGGTATCTGAACTAGATTCATGGCTGTATAAGCATGCTGATGCTTGAATCAGATTGACTTCTTTACATTAGAGTACAGAGGTGTGGAAAGTGCTTGGGAGCAGAAGGAAAGGTGTTAGAAATACTAATGCATGGTATGATGCATAGTGGATAGATAATAGATGTGTGCAGCTGCATAGAAAATAAAATTTAATTTGGCAGAAAATATAATGGCTAATTATATATATGTCTATGGAGAATCTTGTGTCCTTAATTAGATATAAGTATTAAATTTACTATAGAATTTTGAAGAAAGAAAATATCTGTGTTCTATTTCAAGAAGTTATTTGGGAATTCATACTATCAATACCTAATGAAGGAGGTCATTTTATCTGTAATATACATCTAATCTGTGATATTCCCCTCTCCATCAAACTTGTTTTCATGAAGATCTAAAATATAACAACTTAAAATTTTTTTTTCATCTTAGTACATTATACCTCTCCTCTTGAGTTAAATTAAAAAAATTTCTCTCTCTCTTTTTTTAACTTTGATCCTTTTGTTTTGCTCTAAATTTTTTTTTCCTCATCCTGAACCTTAGTTATGAATAGGAAGGGTGGGTACTTTATGGATTCTCAACTGTTGAACTTGTTTGGACAGAGTTGAGAAATATAACAAGTGATTCCTTGATTAAATAAATAGAAATCTTTTCTTGGTCTTTTGTTACCTTATTCTTGTTCTGTGAAGCCAAAACTGCTTTAATAAAAACTTGACCAGGACTTCCCTGGTGGCGCAGTGGTTAAGAATCCTACTGCCAATGCAGGGGTCATGGGTTTGAGCCCTGGTCTGGGAAGATCCCACATGCCGCGGAGCAACTAAGCCTGTGTGCCACAACTACTGAGCCTGCACTCTAAAGCCCGCGAGCCACAACTACTGAGCCCATGCGCCACAACTACTGAAACCCACGTGCCTAGAGCCTGTGCTCTGCAACAGGAGAAGCCACTGCAGTGAGAAGCCTGCACACCTAAACGAAGAGTAGCCGCCGCTCACCGCAACTAGAGAAAGCCCACACACAGCAACGAAGACCCAACGCAGCCAAAAATAAATAAATTTAAAAAATAATAATAACTTGACCAATGCTAAATGTAATAGGAAGAGAATGCTGTAGTTTTATATGCTATGCTTTAGTTAATTTGGTTTCTTAGGATGTGATTATAAATTGAAAATAGGAAAAGTATTTTTATCAGTGTGTAGCACTCTGCTGAGCATTTTAACTCATTTGGTTTGATTCAGTGTTGTTTTATTTTATGGTATTTAGTTAATTATTCTGCCTTGAAAAGAGGTACGCATCCTCCAGATAGATTCTTGCGAAAGTTTAGAAGTACTATGCTTTCTAATTAATTCTATTAAAGAATATGTCCACATTGGAATCTTTGGAATAGGACATTCTTTTTGAGATAAGCATAAACATTTTCAGAGATCATAATAGCTATATAAACATTTTCAAAATAGCTGCTAGAAAGAGATTTTATATATATATATATTTTTTTTTTAGTTTGAAGAGTAGAGATTTCTTCTAAAAGCCTTTCCAGCATAGAGTGCTCTATCAGTTGCTCTGTTAACCTGCTTATTATTCTTGGTAGAGAAATTTGATAGTGTATAGCAGTGGTTCTTGCCCTTCATTTCTGCTCCCAACACACCTGAGGAGTAGAATGCTTTACACAGTAACACAGCTTCACAACAGTGATTGTCAGTGTATGTGGTGACACAGGAGTGCAGCTAGTGGAACCTTGAGAGTGTCTTGTCTAATTTAAAAAGAATTCCCAGGTAATTCTAAAATATACTTCTTTCTTCCATACTCTGCGACCATGATTGGATAATTTCTAAACTTAATACACTGCATTTCTATTTTTTGGGTACCTAAATCTTAAACTTTTTTTTTTTTAAGTAAAATCAAGTTTATTTAGAGAATCTTAAACTTTTAATGTAAATAATTCCCAAACAATACAAGGACTTTTCAGAATACTTGATGAACTCTGTTTACTTCATCTCATTGTTTTCCTTCATTTTAATCCTTTGTTAATATTTGTTTTATGTCAGTACTTTGAAGAAATTATTTTACTTTCTTCTGGTTCTATGGTTGCTACTGAGATCTTTGTTCATGTATTATTGTTACTTTGTATTTAATTTGTCCTTTTTTTCTTGACTACTTTTGATATCTTCTCTGTCTTTGGTGTCCTGCATGTGCCTTGGTGTGGATTTCTTTATATTTACTTTGTTTTGAGATTTGTTTTGCTTCCTGAACATTCACATCTTTCATCTATTCTGGAAGATTCTCAGACATTGCTTGTTTAAATGTTGCCTCTTTTCCTTTCTCTCTGTACCTTTATTTTCATATCTCCAAATTGATGCATATTAAACTTTCTTGTTATGTCTTCCATGCCTTTTAAGTTCACTCTCAGGTTTTCTCTTTTGGTCTCTTTTTTGCATTCTAGATAATTTCTTCAGATCTGTCTTCCAGTTCATTAATTCTTTTTTTCTGGTGTGCTTGATCAGCTTTTAACCTTGTCCATTGAGTGTGGGTTTTTGTTGTTGTTGGTGGTGGTGGTGGTGTATTGGCCATGCCACGCAGCTTGTGGGATCTCAGTTCCCCGACGGGGGATTGAACCCAGGCCCTTGGCAGTGAAAGCACCTAACCTCTGGACTGCCAGGGAATTCCCTAGCCATTCAGTTTCTAATTACATATTTGTGCTTTTTATTTCTAAATGTTCTTTTTAGTCCTTTTATAAATCTAATTGGTCTTTTTATTTGGGGGGAGAGAATATGCTTCCTTTCTTGTGACTTTGATTCTATTTTTTAAACATTTTAAATATCTTATTTCATATTCTATATCTTATAATTCCATTCTGAAATTCTTGGATATCTAATTCTGCTCTTTATAGTTTTTCTTGCCGTTAGTTTATGGTAGCTTGCTTTCTAATATATTTTATAATTTCAAGTAATGAACTTATATTTGGTGGGGCTTTATCTCTAGGAATTCAATGAGGTCTGAATTTAAGTGTATCTTGAGAGGATTTTCATTTGTATCTGTCATTACTGTAGGACAGGATCACCCAGAAAACACTTAATTTCTGGGCCTGGTTTCCTGGACCACACAAACAATATAAATTTAAACCCCAGATCTGAGTGAGGGGTAGTCCTATGGTAACAGATTCTCAGGGCAAATTTTTTTTAACCACTCACTTTATCTGCACTAAAGATAGTCCTTTGAAGGTCCTAGCTATATGTTGAGGGTAGAGGTGGGGAAGTTACAAATCCTGTCCCCTTCATGATTGATAAAACCCATGTTGGTAAACCTATGACAAATGCCCCCAAAATAGCCAAAGCCAGAGCTTCAGTATTAGGTTGCTTCTCATGTTTCCAGCTTTCTTTTAATTTTGGCTCTTAAGATTTCCTTTGCTTTTTTTTTTTTTTTTTTTAATTATTGTAGTAAGAAACACATAACAGGGCTTCCCTGGTGGCGCAGTCATTGAGAGTCCGCCTGCTGATGCAGGGGACACAGGTTCGTGCCCCAGTCCGGGAAGATCCCACGTGCCGCGGAGCGGCTGGGCCCGTGAGCCACGGCTGCTGGGCCTGCACGTCCCGAGCCTGTGCTCCACAACGGGAGAGGCCACAACAGTGAGAGGCCCGCGTACTGCAAAAAAAACCCAAAAACCAAACACCCACATAACATTAAATTTACCACCTTAACCATTTTTAGGTATACAATTCAGTAGTGTTAAGTATATTCATATTATTGTGCAACAGATTTCTAGAACTTTTTCATTTTGCAACACTGAAACTCTGCACCCACTAAACACTAATTCCCCTTTCCCCTTTCCTCAAAGCCCTTGGCAACCACTTTCCTTTACTAATTAGTGAACTCATTTATTAATTAATGGGCTCTTAATTATTTCCAGCATTTCTGGGTTTTGGGATATTCTTTGTATCAAAAGTTTTTCAGTATATCTGTTGTGTCATGTAGATTGCTGTATAGCTATACAGGTACATAGATATACCTACCAGATAGTTTTATAGGAAATGAAACACAATAGTTAGGCCTTAGACAATGTAATGTACTCACAAGGAGTGGTAATGTAATGTGACTGAATTCTCTTTTGCTTATGAAGGAAATGGGAAGACATGATGACCTTTGGTCCTTATTCTACATGTTGGTGGAATTTGTGGTTGGTCAGCTGCCTTGGAGAAAAATAAAGGACAAGGTAATTTTGGAAATGGAAATGTTAGGACTTCCCTGGTGGTTCAGTGGTTAAGACTCCATGCTCCCGGGGCTTCCCTGGTGGCGCAGTGGTTGAGAGTCCGCCTGCCGATGCAGGGGACATGGGTTCGTGCCCCGGTCCAGGAAGATCCCACATGCCGCAGAGCGGCTAGGCCTGTGAGCTGTGGCCGCTGAGCCTGCGCGTCCGGAGCCTGTGCTCCGCAACGGGAGAGGCCACAACAGTGAGAGGCCTGCATACCGCAGAAAAAAAAAAAAAAAACAAAGAGACTCCATGCTCCCAATTCAGGGGGCCCGGGTTCGATCCCTGGTCAGGGAACTAGATCCCACATGCCACAGCTAAGAGCCTGCATGCTGCAACTAAAGATCCCGCATGCCACAACTGAGACCCGGCACAGCCAAATAAATAAATATTAAAAAAAAAATAAAGCCTTTAAAAAAAGAAATGGAAATGTTAGTTTTGGTAGGGGAAGGAGTAAAAATTTCTGGGTAGGCGTTTTTGTTGAGATTATACTTATGCATAAGAATTAAAAGTTACAAACATTTTCACTGTATCCCAATATGTATATTTTTCTTTCTATGTGCTGATATTAGAGATGTAATTAATGTTATGACTTTTTTAATGTACATGGAGAATAGATACAAATTTAAGTACAATTGTCATTTCTGATTTGACTTCTAGCCCTCCCTCTTAGGTTTTATTTTTAATAGTTCTCTTTTTTCTTTTTTATAAGTCAATTAGGCTTTTAGTTTTTAATTGTCACATATTGTTCAATTTGAAAACTATAAATGCATGTGTTGATAAAGAAAAGTAGACCAGATTTAAGGTCAGCTCTTTCTTTTGGGGAGCTGTGTGTTCACTGATGCAGAACTGTGTTACCCCTTTGGTTCTGCACTACAGTCCCCTCCCCCTGCTGCCTTAAAGCAGTGTGCATTAGGCTGTTAGCTATTAGTAAGAGCTCAGTTCTTGCTTTATGCTTAATTACCCACTGTCTCATTCTGTAGTACATACCCTTGAGACTGTTACTGAGAGGCTCTTAATGTGTAGCTGCCAAGAGAAATTGACTTCGGTTCCTTTTCTCTTTACTTCCCAGGAACAAGTGGGCTCTATTAAGGAGAGGTATGACCACAGGCTTATGTTGAAACATCTCCCTCCAGAATTCAGCATCTTTCTGGACCACATCTCCTCTTTGGATTATTTTACAAAACCAGACTACCAGGTAATCATCTTTGTGAGTTCTGTGGGTTAATTCTCTCTCATTTAGTCTTTCTTCACTCATTGTACTGTTGAGGGTGCTATAAATGAGTATGGGAAGTCCCTAGAATAATACTATTTTAATACATCCTGAGAAATGTGGTTAAATTGACTGATGATGACAGGGTCCACGTCCACACGTGAGCGCACGTGTGTGTGTTTCCTCCCTTCTGGACGAACATACTTCATTAGAGTTTTAGGTTTGTTCATCATGTAACATTTTAACTGTTCCTGCTGTGGTTCTTCTGGTGTATAGAATTGCTGATAGTTCAAATTATGAAAATCCTATAGCTAATTTATTGACCAGAAGGAAATGTCCAGCTAGGTAATGTGTCTGTCAAGGGCTTGAGGGCTGCATATTGTATGTTAATATGCTATGGGACAGCAGTCAGTGAAGATTACTGGCTCCGTTTTGTCTGTGGTGAGTGAAACATTTCCTCAGAGCATCAGTTAATAAGGCCTTACAAGGGTGACTAGGATTACCACAAATTGCATCCCTAACCCCAACCAGCTAGATTTCAGAAGATTCTGTTGCTCTCAGGGGGGAACTTGGTCAGAGCTTAATGCGAGATAATCACTACCACTGAAAATATAAATGCAAAGCACACATTGATTAATAATAATAATAATAAAATATATATTAGTATATCATTTTTATCTACAAAGGACAACATATAGGCTTTACTGCCTGTTAATGAAAGTTTCATATTCTAAAGTGTTGTCACTGTCAAAAGACTAAAAGATTGTCTACAGCACAGTGAACTTTTTTGCATATAATAACTAGTTCTTTGTGAAAATGTAGCTTTTGTATAATATATACAGAATATAAAGCAGAGAGGCAACATACAGCCTTGGGTCCTTAGAGACCTTAAGTAGATGAGCCTGTGTTATTCTTTTCTGTATGGCTATTTGAGTTATAAACTGTATAGGCTAACAAATGGAGGAAATACATTGTATATGAGTCACTTTGGAATATGTTCTCATTTATATTTTATATGGGTTTTCTAAAATGCAGGAGTTCATGTTACTTGCAATAAAATAATGAAATTTTACTTGTAAGCCTAGATTCAGGAGGAGCTAGGAGCTAGGAACTTTCTCATCTTGGGTGCTAACAATTTTTTGGTTGACAAAGTTTGCATGTGAATATTAAAGTTTACATAGCAAAAAAAATTTTAATTACATTCTCTGCTTAGTTATGCCTACAATCTAAAGAAGACTAATGTTCACCAGCTAAAGTTTGAAACTTAGACCTATAATTAATTTAATTTAAATTAACAAAGTATTGTTCTCAGGTTTTTCAGTTGAACATTCTCTAAGGGGAATCTCTATGTTTCTGTCACCTGATAACAAAACAAAATATAGTAATTTCCCTATTTTAGGAAGAGAGAGAGCAGGCATAACATTTTCATTGTTTCACAGATTCTATAAATAATCTGCTTCTTTTTTGCTCTCTGATTTTCCGTAAGCAGTGAGTGGGAGCAGAGGACAGGTAGATGGGAGAATGATAATTGGGAAAAAGATGTTGGCGTAAGTGACGAGTGTATTCTGATGACTAGTATCAATGTGATGTCAGGTTCCAAAAAGTCTGACCTTTGCAGTTTCTGTCTCTTGCTTTCCTGACAATGCTCTGCTGCAGTCTTCATTTTGAGAAAAATTACTCTACGTTGTTTGTTATAATTTTTATTTTATTTATGTGGTTGCGTCGGGTCTTAGTTGCGGCATGCGGTCTCCTTAGTTGCAGCATGTGAACTCTTAGTTGTAGCATTCATGTGGGATCTAGTTCCCTGACCAGGGATCAAACCTGGACCCTCTGCATTGGGAGCACAGTCTTAACCACTGCGCCACCAGGGAAGTCCCCTCTACTTTGAATCTGAATGTTCTTGTGAACTGATGGTTAATTTTACAGTTTGGAATTCTGAATATGACTTTAATTACTGTTCTTTTAGAATTTTAAATTCTTTATGGAACAACCAGTGTAGTTAACAACAACAACAAACCTCCTCCAACAGCAAGCATACCAGTACTTAGTGTGACTGCTTCCCTAGTGTTGTCAAAGGTCAAATAACAGTATGTCTCCAACTTTATATATTCTGAGGCAAGACCAAAGTAAATATATTTTATAATCAAAGTGTTAAATGATGCTGTTTTCCAAAGCCGCTTTCACTGTGAATGTCTGTGTTTGTGAATCCTTAAACATCATAGTTTCTTGCCAGAGAACATTATCTTAACAAGTTGCATATGGCCAGCACATTACCAGTAACCTGCTAGTGCTCACTCTGACAGCATGTGCAGACCTAGAGAGGAGAGCTGTTTGCTCTCTACCGGGAATCTTTTATGCATGTCTCAGGTTGAATAAAGGCTGACACTTGCTTTTGGAAAGCTTTATGGTGTTTTGGGAAATTACATCCAAGTTTATACTTAGTATTTATGTATGTCTGTCTTACCTACTGGCTTTTAAATCCTGGGGGTACAGACATGTCTTATTTTGTTTTTTTTATTCCATACTACCCTGGCACTGTGCCTGGCACCTAAATTTTCAACAAATGTTAGGAAGATGGAATTGCATCTTACTTTGCCTAATAATCTCCTACTCAGGAAATATAAGAAAAATCAGCTCTCATGAGTGCATAAATTCTGTTTTCTGTCTGTTAAACTAAGGTGAAGATGTTAGAATTATAGTCAAGATTAAAGCAGATATCTTATTATGAATACAGTCAGCCCTCAATATCTGCAGGGGATTGGTTCCAGGACCCCTGGGGACCATGGGTTCTCAAGTCCCTTATATAAAATGACATAATATTTGTATATAACTTATGCACATTCTCTCGCATACTTTAAGTAATCTCTACATTACTTATAATACCTAATATAGTGTAAATGCTATGTAAATAGTTGCTGGTAAGTTTTGCTTTTTGGAACTTCCTGGATTTTTAATATTTTTGATCTAGTTGGTTGAATCCTCAGGTATAGAACCTGTGGATTGTTTTTGTTATTAAATTTTGAAAGAGTATATCAACCATAAGAGACGAGTGCTGGGCCATGAATCTTCTCTGGTGATAAAATTGTATAGAACTATACACACACAAGTACATGTAAAACTGGTGAAATTTGATAAACTGTCTGGGTTGTAGCAATGTCATTTTCCTGTTTTTGACATTGTACTCTAGTTATTTAAGATGTTACTGTTGAGGCAAACTGGGTAAAGGAGACTTCTTTGCACTATTTTTACAATTTCCTATGAATCTATAATTATTTCAAATTAAAAGTTAAAAAAAAGTGCTGGGTCAACATTCTCAGAAATGTAGATAGTGATTAAAACATTCGATCTTATTGTTGCCACCTTATAATTTAAATAAATCCTCATAAAGTGTTTTGAGAAAGGGAGATATTTCTGAGGGGTGCCTAGGAAAATATTATCAACCTTGAATTCCACCACAGGACTCCTCCTGTAGGTGACACTGTTACTAGTTAATGGGAAACTAAGATAGCAGCATCAGATTAGATAAAGAAGAATCCTTGGTACCTTTACACATTATTATCACAGTAATGATACACAGCGTTGTCACAATAACACCTGGGTAGTAGTATTATCCCTCTCTTACAAAAACTTAATTTAGACATGTTGCCTGGGAAAACTAGTGGTGCTAGAGGTGGTATCTGAACCCATTTCTGACTCATTCAAAAAGGCCCAAGCTCTTTCTAGTTTACCAACATGCTTCCTTAGAGAGGTGGCCACAAACACAGCAGGCACTGTTAAGTAAATACTAACATGAGTGGCTAATAAAATTTCAGGGAAGAACTAAAAAGTTATATGAAAAATTATCAGAAATTATTGTCAGTAACTAATAGGATCACATGATCCTGACATAAGAACAAAAAAAGGTATCTTTATTAGAGTGTCAGATTATGTTAAGCATCATTTAGCAAATTGAGAAGACTAATGAAACCCATAAATATACACACCATTGGTGAGCCTGAAACTAAAATGTGTATATCAGCCAGTTCACACACTGACACAGCATTGCTAAAATCAGAGGATATGCGTGAGGAAATCCAAAGCCAACTAAATGTCATTAATCTTGTTAATATACTTTCCAGGTTTAGGAATGGGACTATTTATACAGAGATTACATCAAAATTTAGCAGGCTTGCCTCTTGCTTTGGGGGACTTAGAGCCATTTTAGGATCCCCTGACTCTAATAATGACAAAGTTAAAATTTTCGGAAGGCACAGATGGGCTGCTTGTGAAGCAAACAAACAAGAGGTTGAGCTAGAGTAACAAGGGGGAACATCCCATAAAATAAAATGTGAGGGAAGGTCTCTCTTGCTTAAGCTGCCCTTTCAGCTGAGCCCTAAAAAATGGGACTGTATTGGCCATGTGGAGAGCAAAGACAAGAGAAAGAAGGTTACAAGCAAAAGGAAGAACATGAGCATAGGCTCTGATGTGAGAAAGGAACGGAAAGAAGACAAGTGGCTAGAATGTAGCAAATGAGGGGAGAAAGTGGTTTGAGACAAGATTGGAAAGTAAGGCAGAGGCCAAGGTGATACAGGGCCTTGTCAGCTTTGTTAAGGAGTTTGATTTTATTCTAGTGCAACAGGAAGCCTTGGAGTCTAATGAACAGGAGCATGGTGATCCAATTTGTGTTTGAAGAGGATTGCTTTTGTAGTTGTGTGTGTTCAGATGAGGCAGAGAATTAGAGACTACTTAGGAAGGTATTGAGAGAGGCTGAGCTATGCCTTAGAAAGAGAGAAATGTTTTTTTTTGTTTTTTTTGTTTTTTTTGTTTTTCGCGGTGCGCGGGCCTCTCACTGCTGTGGCCTCTCCCGTTGCGGAGCACAGACTCTGGACGCGCAGGCTCAGCGGCCATGGCTCACGGGCCCAGCTGCTCCACGGCATATGGGATCTTCCCAGACCGAGGCACGAACCCGTGTCCCCTGCATTGGCAGGCGGACTCTCAACCACTGTGCCACCAGGGAAGCCCGAGAGAAATGTTTTAAAAACCAGTGTCTTAACACCACAAAGGTTTATTTTTTGCTCACAAAACAGTGTAGTTAAGTTGGGCTCTCTCCTGGGCAACTCTCAAGTGGTATCTTGAACATCCAGGCTCCACCCATATTCTGACACTGCTGTCTTTAATCCACGGCCTTTACAGTCATCAGGAAAGGGAAGAGCAAGTATGGATGATGGTTTAGGGGTTTCAGACCAGGCCTGGAAGTGATCTAAACACTTGGGCATATACCCCTGTGACCAGAACCCATTCACATTGGTTCAATTCTAACTGCAAGGGAGGCTGGGAGATAGCATCTTCCTAGGCAAGGAATGATGATCGTCTTGACTTGGATATAAGCAGTGGAGATGGAGAGAAGTGGATGAATTCTTGCTTCCCCTCTTTTAATTATCTCCTTTCATTCTCAGTTGTACTTATGTGTTCCATAAGTACCCCTCAGTGCAGTCAAATTGGACTCCTAGCACTTCTTCCAGCTTGTCCTGCCTGGTATGCCTGTGTTTCATAACGCTGCTTGTCTTATGAAATTGAAGGCCCGACTCAGATGCCACAGTCTCCTCTGATTCCTTTCAGACAGGAGTCATTTCTTATGCTAAACTTTTATAGCGGTACTTTGTTTTCTCTCTTTACTAGATAAATTCCATTAGAGCCAGTACCTTGCACATTTATCTCAGTTTTCTCAAGAAGTTAGCACAATGATAGGCATTTAATAAAAGTTTGCCAAATTGAATGAAATCTGCTTAATCTGATTATTGCTTCTGTTAAATGCAAACTCTCTGAAGACAAAACTGTTTTGTTCACTCTTGCACTCCTAGCACCCAGCGTAGTAGGCATTCAGTGTATGTCTGAGTCAATGAATGGGTATTTGATATAACTATATAGAATACAGTAGAGTCACAGAACATCCATGTTTACTTGACTCACTTAAATTCAACTGCATATGCAGGAGATGGAACAATTTTAACGTGTCTGTGATTCTGCTTGCCCTTTGGCTCAGCCATGCCCTGTGTGCCTTTGTGAATCTGTTGTTCCCTCAGTCTTTTTCTCATTCACAGCAATCAGGCTGCACTGACTATGATTCTAATGTTTAAAAGGACAGTAATTTTGGGGGTACAATATAACCCTTAAATGTAGGTAGCTTCATTCACATTAATCTGAAGAAATAGAAGTCTCTCCCAATGCTGGAGAAAAAAATCTAGCTATTTTGCATCTAGTACAACTACTATCCTGTACTTTATTTATGGGCATCTTAAGAAGCTTTCAAGGATAATTTCAACTTTATACTGTTTTTGCCTTGCCTGGTATATGGTCAGACCACTCAAGATGGCTGTTCTCTTGCTCTCTGTACATCCCCTGCTCGACCAGTCCCTGCTTCATCTACACCCTGCTCACATGGATGGCCTTGCCCCCTGGCCCAGCTTGTGATTCTAGTTCTTAGGCCAGAACAGCTCCACCTGCTAGTTTATTAAAGGGAAACATCAGCCCTTGTGATGGTCATTAATCTGAGGGGCTGTGAGGGACGTGCCCCATTTGCTGGTTTCTCTGGTAACTGATGAGCCAAGCTGACATCAATTTCCCCTATCAGTGGTAGCCTCCTTCTTCCCCTAGTAGTGAAGATTGCTGCCGTGGCCTGCCTGCTGTCTGCCATGCACCGGTGGGTGTTGCTCCAGGACCCTTTTGCTGCGGACATGTAAGGTTCCCTTTCCAATAAACCAGTGATGTCTCTGTCACTGTCTCTTGGCTCTTTCTTCAGTCTTGAGGCTTGGCAAATACAGGGCTTGCAGGCCTGTGGGGTGCAGCTCAACACCTGCTGACTGGCTGTAACTCTAACATGGTGGAAATGGCACTTAAAAGAGCTGTTTCAGTTGGTGCTTTGCTACACACCATTTGTATGGCCTTTCTAAACCTGTTTTCTTCTGTGAAATGGTGAAAATGCCTACCCCACAGTGTTGTTAAGATTTTAATGAGGTAATTGTGAGAATGTTTTGTAAATTGTAAAGCATCATGTAAATGAAAGTGGTTTTACATGTACCTCAGTGACACACTGCATTTGCTTATAATTATCGCATTTTTCTTCATTCTTGTATTGTACTCAACGTTACTTCTATGTTAATAGAACTTCTATTTCCTTTATGATGCTTTGTCCTGTTATGGCAAAAAGGAAATGTTGCTTACCTTTTTCATTGAGCTTTTTAGGAGGCATCGAGAAGCTTAGACATTGCCAGTTTACCTTGTGGGCTGATGAGCACCTGGAAGAAATGACATTGGTATCAGGCAGCACAGTGGCTGAGCAACCATGCTGCCTCACACTGCCTCAGGTCCCCTGGGGTAGCCGACCAAGGGGCACTCCTGAGTCATCCTAGTATCTTATAAGTGGTGAAAACAGCCTAAAACTCTGAAGTTTCTTCAACTGATTCTCTTTATTTGATCTTTCTTTTTTTGGTTCTGTTCTCCAAAGGATGCGTGCAATGTAATTTTTTTTCCCCTCTACCAATGCTGCTAAAAAACCCCCAGAAGAGGAGAGAAATCTAGAGCCTGTGCATTTCTTTTCCTCTATTGCATCTACTTATCACTGAAGTGAGGCAGTTTCTTTTGCCGTAAATAGTCTATCTTTGGATCAGCAAAGCCAGCATTGTCATTGTGCTCTACTGGTTAAGTGCTTTATTGATCCATTAATTTACCATTTATTAACTGAGAAGGAATCAGGCTTCTCAGTCCTCAATATCACATTGCAAATAGTTCTTGTTTTTCAAAGACTGGACTTTGCCTGCATTTTCTTTGAAAGGGCAAACTGGGATTTCATGTGGAGATAAATATGATAAAGCTATTGATTGCATTTGTGCTAAGGATAAGAGGAGGGGTGCTTCCCTAAGGCATTATGTCTGTGTCAGATGAATGATTGCTATAAAGAATAAGGGTATTGCCCTGCCCACTCAAGCCTGGGAAACCTGCTGAGCTCCCAGGTCAGGTCCCCTGCCCTCCAAAGAACCCTCCAGGCCACGTGGGTCCTGGGGGCATAGGAGGGAGGCCCTCCTGGGGAAGAACAGGAGAGGCAGGCGGGAGGGGCCCTCCAGGACCGGAGGAGCAGGAGTGGGAGAGGAGCAGAGGGTGTTTG
The DNA here is from genome assembly GCF_951394435.1 of Stenella coeruleoalba. NCBI lineage: Eukaryota > Metazoa > Chordata > Mammalia > Artiodactyla > Delphinidae > Stenella > Stenella coeruleoalba. The sequence goes on along the minus strand of NC_137147.1, from coordinate 85,525,726 downwards.
CCTCACCCACTAGGGCCCACAAAGCCTGCTGGGCTCCCAGGCCGGGTCTCACACCCTCTGAGACCAGAGGCACGCCTGGACCCCTTCTGTTCCATTGAGCCTAAGCCCCACACCCCCCAGGGCCTTTTCCAGCCCTGTGGGTCCTAAGCATAGGCCCCACCCACTGCCCACACCCCACCCCTCCCTAGGCCCTGCCCACCACAGCTAAGGCTTTTTCCACCTTTTTTTTTAAGTTATTGTGGTTCTGTTTTACCTTCTGGTTGTTGTTTCATCTATATTTTTATTTTTTTATAGTCTTTCTAACATATCTGTTAGTTTCCTAGTCTAATTTTATTTTTTACTCTTCGTTATTTTATTTTATTTTTTTTTGCCACCCCATGCGGCTTGTGGGATCTTGGTTCACGAGCTGGGGGCCATCGAGCCAAAGCTCCTGTGGTGGGAGCTCCGAGTCCAAACCACTGGACTAACAGAGAACCTCAAACCCCAAGGACTGTTCATCGGAGGTCTCCCGGTGGTCCTCATCTCGGCACCGAGACCCAGGTCTACCCAACAGCCTACAAACTCCACTGTTGGAAGCCTCAGGCCAAACAACCAGTAGGAGAGGAACACAATCCCAACCATCAAAAAAAAAAAAAAAAAAGAGAGACAGCAAAAAAACATATCACAGATGAAGGAGCAGGTAAAAACCTACAAGACCAAATAAATGAAGAGGAAATAGGCAATCTACCTGAAAATCAATTCAGAGTAATGATAGTAAAGATGATCCAGAATCTTAGAAATAGAATGGAGGCATGGACTGAGAAAATACAAGAAATGTTTAACAAAGATCTAGAAGAACTAAAGAACAAACAAACAGTGATGAACAGCACAATAACTTGAGATGAAAAATACACTAGAAGGAGTCAATAACAGAATAACTGTGGCAGAAGAAAGAATAAGTGAGCTGGAAGACAAAGTGGTGGAAATAACTGCTGAGGAACAGAATAAAGAAAAAAGAATGAAAAGAATTGAAGACAATCGCAGAGACCTCTGGGAGAACACTAAACACACCAACAGTCAAATTATAGGGGTCCCAGAAGAACAGAAAAAGAAAGGGTCTGAGAAAATGTTTGAAGAAATTATAGTGGAAAATTTCCCTAACATGGGAAAGGAAATAGTCACCCAGTCCAGGAAACACAGAGAATAAACCCCAGGAGAAACACACCAAGATAGATATTAATCAAAATAACAAAAATTAAATTCAAAGAAAAAATATTAAAAGCAGCAAAGGGAGAAATAAAAAGTAACATACAAAGGAATCCCCATAAGGTTATCAGCTGATTTTTCAGCAGAAACTCTGCAGGCCAGGAGGGAGTGGCAGGATATACTTAAAGTCATGAAAGAGAAAAACCTACAATCAAGATTACTCTAGGGGCTTCCCTAGTGGTGCAGTTGTTGAGAGTCGGCCTGCCGATGCAGGGGACACGGGTTCGTGCTCCGGTCCGGGAAGATCCCACATGCCATGGAGCGGCTGGGCCCATGAGCCATGGCTGCTGAGCCTGCGCGTCCGGAGCCTGTGCTCTGCAACGGGAGAGGCCACAACAGTGAGAGGCCCGCGTACGCAAAAAAAAAAAAAGATTACTCTACCCAGCAAGGATCTCATTCAGATTCGACAGAGAAATCAAAAGCTTTTCAGACAAGCAAAAGCTAAGAGAATTCACCACCACCAAACGAGCTTTACAGCAAATGCTAAAGAAATTTCTCTAGGCAGGAAACACAAGGGAAGAAAAAGACCCACAAAAACACACCAAAACAATTAAGAAAATGGTAAAGGAGCATACATATTGATAATAACCTTGAATGTAAATGGATTAAATGCCCCAACCAAAACACACAGACTGGCTGAATGGATACAAAAACAAGACCCATATATATGCAGTCTACAGGAGACCCACTTCAAACCTAGGGACGCATACAGACTGAAAGTGAAGGGATGGAAAAAGATACTGCATGCAAATGGAAATCAAAAGAAAACTGGAGTAGCAATACTCGTATCAGATAAAATAGACTTTAAAATAAAGACTGTTATAAGAGATAAGGAAGGACACTACATAATGATCAAGGGATCAATCCAATAAGAAGATATAACAATTATAAATGTTTATGCACCCAGCATAGGAGCACCTCAGTACATAAGGCAAATGCTAACAACCATGAAAGGGGAAATCGACAGTAGCACAATAATAGTAGGGGACTTTTAACACCCCACTTAAACCAATGGACAGATCATCCAAACAGAAAATAAATAAGGAAACAAAGCTTTAAATGACACAACAGACCAGATAGATTTAATTGATATTTATAGAACATTCTACCCGAAAGTGGCAGAATACAGTTTCTTCTCAAGTGCACATGGATCATTCTCCAGGATAGATCACATCTTGGGTCACAAATCAAGCCTTGGAACATTTAAGAAAATTGAAATTGTATCAAGCATCTTTTCTGACCACAACACTATGAGATTGGAAATCAATTACAGGAAAAAACTGTAAAAGACATGAATACATGGAGGCTAAACAGTGCACTACTGAATAACCAAGAGATCACTGAAGAAATCAAAGAAGAAATAAAAAAATACATAGAAACAAATGACAATGAAAACACAATGACCCAAAACCTATGGGATGCAGCAAAAGCAGTTCTAAGAAGGAAGTTTATAGCAATTCAATCTCACCTCAAGAAACAAGAAAAATCTCAAATAAACAATCTAACCCTACACCTAAAGCAACTAGAGAAAGAAGAACAAAGAAAACCCAGAGTCAGTAGAAGGAAAGAAATCATAAAGATCAGAGCAGAAATAAATGAAATAGAAACAAAGAAAACAATAGTAAATATCAATAAAACTAAAAGCTGGTTCTTTGAGAAGATAAACAAAATTGATAAACCATTAGCCAGACTCATCAAGAAAAAGAGGGAGAGGACTCAAGTCAATAAAATTAGAAATGAAAAAGGAGAAGTTACAACAGACATTGCAGAAATACAAAATATCCTAGGAGACTACTACAAGCAACTCAATGCCAATAAAATGGACAACCTGGAAAAAATGGACAAATTTGGGAAAGGTACAATTTTCTAAGACTGAACCAGGAAGAATTAGAAAATATAAACAGACCTATCACAAGTAATGAAATTGAAACCGTAGTTAGAAATCTTCCAACAAACAAAAGTCCAGGACCAGATGGCTTCACAGGCGAATTCTATCAAATATTTAGAGAAGAGCTAAAACCAATCCTTTTCAGACTCTTCCAAAAAATTGCAAAGGGAGGACCACTCCCAAATTCATTCTATGAGGGCACCATCACCCTGGTACCAAAATCAGAAAAAGATATCACAAAAAAAGAATATTATAGACCAATATCACCAATGAACATAGATGCAAAAATCCTGAACAAAATACTAGCAAAAAACATAATAAAAGGATCATACACCATGACCAAGTGGGATTTATCCCAGGGATGGCACAGATTCTTCAATATACACAAATCGATTAATGTGATACACCATATTAACAGATTAAGGAATAGAAACCATATGATCATCTCAAAGATGCAGAAAAAGCTTTTGACAAAATTCAACGCTGATTTATGATAAAAACTCTCCAGAAAGTGGGCATAGAGGGAACCTACCTCAACATAATAAAGGCCATATATGACAAACCCACATCAAACGTCATACTACATGGTGAAAAACTGAAAGCATTTCCACTAAGATCAGGAACAGGACAAGGATGTCCACTCTTGCCACTCTTACTTAACACAGTTTTGGAAGTCTTAGCCATGGCAATCAGAGAAGAAAAAGAAATAAAAGGAATACAAATTAGAAAAGAAGAAGTAAAACTGTCACTGTTTGCAGATGACATGATACTATACATAGAAAATCCTAAAGATGCCACCAGAAAACTACTAGAACTACTAAAACTAGTAGAACCAAATCAATGAATTTGGTAAGGATACAAAATTAATACACGGAAATCTGTGGCATTTCTATACACTAATAATGAAAGATCAGAAAGAGAAATTAAGGAAACAATCCCATTTACCATTGCAACAAAAAGAATAAAATACCTAGGAATAAACCTACCTAAGGAGGTGAAGACTTGTACTCAGAAAACTATAAAACACTGATGAAAGAAATCAAAGATGACATAAACAGATGGAGAAACAGACCATGTTCTTGGATTGGAAGAATCAATACTGTGAAAATGACTATGCTACCCAAAGCAATCTACAGATTCAGTGCAACCTCTATCAAACTATGAATGGCATTCTTCACAGAACAAGAACAAAATGTTTTACAGTTCGTATGGAAACACAAAAGCCCCCAAATAGCCAAAGCAATCTTGAGAAAGAAAAACAGAGCTAGAGTAATCAGGCTCCCAAATTCAAACTATACTGCAAAGCTACAGTAATCAAGACAGTATGGTACTGGCACAAAAACAGAAATATAGATCAATGGTACAGGATAGAAAGCCCAGAGATAAACCCACACACCTATGGTCAACTAATCTATGACAAAGGAGGCACGAACATACAGTGGAGAAAAGACAGCCTCTTCAATAAGTGGTTCTGGGAAAACTGGACAGCTACCTGTAGAAGAATGAACTTAGAACACTACCTAACACCATACACAAAAATAAACTCCAAATGGACTAAAGACCTAAATGTAAGACCAGACACTATAAAACTCTTAGAGGAAAACATAGGAAAAACACCCTTTGACATAAACCACAGCAAGATCTTTTTTGATCCACCTCCTAGAGTAATAAAACTAAAAACAAAAATAAACAGATGGACCTAATTAAATTTAAAAGCTTTTGCACAGCAAAGGGAACCATAAACAAGACGAGAAGACAACCCTCAGAATTGGGGAAAATATTTGCAAACAAATCAAGGGACAAAGGATTAATCTCCAAAATATACGAACAGCTCATAGAGCTCAATATCAAAAAAACAAACTATTAAAATATGGGCGGCGTTGGCCAAAGTAGGTCACATGGCCAAGCCCAGTCAGTGTAGGAGAGCAGTATCAAAAAAAAAAGAAAAAAAAAAAATGGGCAGAAGACCTAAATAGACATTTCACCAAAGAAGACATACAGATGGCCAAGAGGCACATGAAAAGATGCTCAACATCACTAATTATTAGAGAAATACAAATCAAAACTACAATGAGATATCACCTCACACCGGTCAGAATGGCCATTATCAAAAAATCTAGAAACGATAAATGCTGGAAAGGATGTGGTGAAAAGGGAACCCTCCTGCACTGTTGGTGGGAATGTAAATTGATACAACCACTATGGAGAATAGTATGGAGGTTCCTTAAAAAACTAAAAATAGAGCTACCATATGACCCAGCAATCCCACTACTGGGCATATACCCTGAGAAAACCATAATTCAAAAAGAGATGTGTACCACAGTGTTCATTGTGGCACTGTTTACAATAACCAGGACATGGAAGCAACCTAAATGTCCCATTGACAGATGAATGGATAAAGAAGATGTGGCACATATATACAATGGAATATTACTCAGCCATAAAACGAAACAAAATTGAGCTATTTGTAGTGGTGTGGATGGACCTGTCATACAGAGTTAAGTGAGTCAGAAAAAGAAAAACAAATACCAGATGCTAATGCATATGTATGAAATCTTAAAAAAAAAAAAAAAGGTACTAATGAACCCAGTGGCAGAGCAGGAATAAAGATGTAGACATAGAGAATGGACTTGAGGACACAGGGGTGAGGGGGAAGCTGGGGTGAAGTGAGAGTAGCATTGACATATATACACTACCAAATGTAAAATAGATAACTAGTGGGAAGCAGCCGCATAGCACAGGGAGATCAGCTTGGGGCTTTGCAATGACCTAGAGGGGTGGGATAGGGAGGGTGGGAGGGAGGCTCGAGGGAGGGGATATGGGGATATATGTATGCATGTAGCTGATTCACTTTGTTGTACAACAAACTAACAGCATTGTGAAGCAATTGTACTCTAATAAAGATGTATTTAAAAAAAAAAGAATAAGGATGTTCCAGGTGGTGGGATTATTGCATCACACATTTTTGGGACTACACATGCTTATGTATACAATTAATTTATTTTAGATAACACATTTTTGTTAATTTTTTTCTTGTTATTAAAAGTAATACATATCATAATACAAATTTGGAAATTACAGAAAATAGAAAGTCTGAATAATTCAGAATCTCATTACCCAGACATAGTACCTGATTTTTATGTACGTTTTTTTGTCTTGAATGTTTTAGAAAAAGCATTTTATTATATATCCCATTAGAATTAAGATTAAGAAAAACAACTACCTCTTATTCGTAAGTGCAATCAGAAGGGAAATTGACACAAATAATCAACAACAGTAGCCACATAAAAAGTAATATTGCATTGTTATCCGTCCAGATCTTCCTCAGGTCCTCCCTCCTCTTTTCTCCCCCCCCCCCGCGACATCCCCCCCACCAGTCTCCTTCCCCCAACCTCCTCCCTTTCTCTACTTCCGTTCAAGGAAGATTCACCTTCCTGATGATGTTATGCTTCTAGTGTTTCTCACACTATTTCAGCAATTTCTCCTATTGCAGCAAAGTATGAGCATGTTCTCAAGAGGTCTGGGAACAGTCTTAAAGTGTCAGCCATAAGTCCCCAATTTCTTTGTATTCTCTTGATTTATCATAAAGGTTCCTGTGAATTTTGCTTTCTAACTTCTTTGTGTTCATTGTATTATAAAATATTATATTAAATGTCTAACTCTGAGTAAAATTCTCCAGGAAGCTGTGCCACATTTATCAACTGACTTTAAACTCTCTCTGGCATATGGCTGCATCCCCTGAGGGTGCACGTTACCCGAATTTGAGAAACCTGGACTCTTTAGATAAGTTTGTATTTTCTAAGAATACATTATTAAATAGAAGAATTAAAGGAGTCATATATATACTAGATTTCCAGTGATTATCAGTGGAGAGATATGGATCATGTCTTCCTAGAGGGAAGTGTCAGAATCATCTGGAAGCTTTTTTCGGATTTTGCTCTGCTTCCTTTTCAGTTTGAGAATTACTGCACAGTGAGCTCCTGTTCTGATTGGAAAGTGAAAATGTTTTAATCCTCAGTAGTATTGGGCTATAAAAAAGGATGAGGACCACAAGTTTTATTTATTTATTTACACATACATACATATATGTGTATATGTATATTTGATTTATAAGGTTAATGATTTATATTCTGAAATCTATTTGAATGAGTAACTGAATTGAGTTTTCCGGTCTTATTATTTATTTTAGCCAAATGTGATATGATGAATTCAGTTACCAAAAAAAAAAGGCCTTGAGTTGTCTTATTTCTGCTATCCCAGTCTGTTGAAGTTTAGGATTTAGAGCAACCGTGGTCCTGAATTAGAAAATTATTCTGCTACATTAGAAATGTTTTGCTCTTCAAGGTATCCTCAGAGCTCTAATCATCTGACCATTTGTTCCCAGTAGGGTGCCTTCAGTGCTTTAAGCTTTCCTTCTATTTCTTTTGTTATGTGCCCTCCATCCTTCTGCTTCCTGCTGCTGGTCTCAAGTTATCAGCATCATAGTAACAAACTGTTTCTTATTTTTGGACCAATGGCATATGCTACATTTTCTAAGACATACAATACTATGATAAATGTAAGAAAAGAATTCCATCATCTGACAATAAAAACTGTTTAGGACCATGCCTATTGCCACGCAGTACAGGCAGAGCATTTAGCAGTAGCTGTCTGAGTACTCCACACAACAGAGCAGATGCTGCCTCGTGGATAGGGACTCCACCTTTCAGGAAAGAAACATGTCACTCTGTGGGAACCTATGAGAACCTCAATTTCCAGAGTTAGAAAGAGGTCCAAGGTCTGCTGTTTCAGTTCTCAGGTGCAGGGTTTCAATCCTCATGTGCAGGGTTTCAGTCCATCTTCCTTTCATCCTTTGTGTTTTCTAAAGCCCTCTACCTCTGACAATTTGGGAAGATTTAAGCTGTAACATCGATAACTTATGTCAACAAAAATAGGACCAAAATAAAAATTCCAAGGTTTTATAACTATGCCTTTCCCAATTACTTTTAGCTTTTTAGTTTCCTTTTCTACATCTATTATTTTTTTGGGGGGGGGGGGACTTAAACAAAAGGTAGGTTCATGTGAATCTTTCAGCAAGTATTAGTACAAATAAACATTTATTCTCGAACTTTTTAGAGTACTATTTAAGGGTTCTGCACCCACAATTCCAATATTTTTTTCCCACACCACCAAGCAATTCTCTGACGCCAGCTGGATTCCTAAAATTTAACTCAATTCTGACACCATCTACCCAGAGATAAATAGCATCAGATTTCACAGGTTAAGGACTCATTCCCACAAGACTACCTTCCACTTTAGATACCAATTACAAGTCCTAGTTGTCATGTGTACTTCTGACTGACTGGCTATAAATTGTAGGTTGCCATGACCCCGTCCTTGGGTTTGATTAACTTGCTAGAGTGGCTCATAGGCCTTGGGAAGCCAGTTTTCCCCCTAGATTACCAGTTAATTACAAAGGATATAACTCAAGCAGCCAGATGGAAGAACTGCATGTAACAAGGTATGAGGAAAGGGTGTGGAGCTTCCATGCCCTCTCCAAGGGCACCACTCTCAGTACCTCCACATGTTCACCAACCTGGAAGGTCTCTGAATCCCATCCTTTTGGGTTTTTATGGAGGCTTCATTATATAGGGATGATTGATTAAATCATTGACCACTGGTAATTGATTCAACCTCCAACCCCTCTTCCCTCCCCTGGAGGCCAGGGGTGTAGGACTGAAAGTTCCAACCCTCTAATCACATGGTTGGTTCCTCTGGTGACCAGCCTCCATCCTTAGGTGCTTTCCAAAAGTCACCTTATTAACATAAACCCAGTTGTGGTAGAAAGGGGTTTGTTATGAATAACAAGACACCCATTTCACCTTTATGGCTCTGAAGTGATTTCAGGAACTGAGGAGTAGAGATCAAATACTATAACAAAAAATGCTCCCACTGCTCTTATCTCTCAGAAAATTTCAAGGGTTTTGGGAGCTGTGAGTCAGGAACTGTGGACAAAGACCAAATATATATGAGAAATGTATTTTTGATCCTCTAAATGACCAAATATTTATTTCATATAAATCACAATATGGCATTCTTAGACATAAGGCATTGGTTAGATACAGTGATGAGCAAGATCAGACACGTACCAGCCTCGTGGAGCTTACAGTCTGGGTGAAATCAAATAATCAAAAATAACTATAAGTTTATAATTGATAGCATTTGACCATCTCCTTGTTGAGGTGGTTTCTTCACTTGGTATCTAGAACACCACACACCTGTTTCCTCCCTCACTGGCCACTCCTTGTTTTGTTTTGTTTTTCTGCTGAGTCCATCTCTTCTTTCCATCTAAATGTTGGAGTGCCCTAAGCCTTAGCCCTCGTTACCCACTCTCCTTACATGATATCATCTAGTCATATGGCTTTAAATAATACCCATTAATATCAATATGCTGATGACTCTCAAATTTGTATCTATATTCGCTATTCCTCCCTAAACACCATAAAACTTTCAATATCCCAATCCTCACATTCACTGCTTTCCATCTCAGTAAATGGCACCACCATTTACCCAGTGGCTTGGGACAGAAATATAAATTACTCTTTTATTCTTTCTTTACTTTCACAGCTTTCATCTAATCTCTCAGTAAGTTCTGTTGGCTCTACAAATTATGTCCAAATCCTGCCACTTCTTATCACCTCCACTGTTACCATGCTGGCTCAGTTGACAGTAGCCTGCTAAATGGTCATCTCTTCCTAGCACCCACATCCCCCTCCTATTTATGGCATCTGTTCTCCACTTCTTAGCCAGAGTAATCTCTTTAAAGCTTAAAACAGACCTTTGTAAAAAATCCTCCAGTGAAGAAGTGCTGATTTCAGGTCTGGGGCAGGAAATGTACAAGATGAATCTCTGAGGATAGGATACTAACAGAGTAAGAGAAATGATGAGATATTAATCCAATTTTAATCATAAAATTGAAAATGTTGCATACTGTCAAACATAAAGGAAGGTCTTTATGAGATTTTTCTCAATATTACATTAGACTTTTGGAATTTAAAGACAAAAATGGAATAATATATAATATAAATAAAATAATAGAGCAAATTTCTTTCTGATAATTCATGTGCACACACACACACAGTTAAAGAATTTTTCAAACCCACAAAAAAGTTCTAAGGCAGCATAATGAACTTTTATATGCCTCTTAACCTAGATATACCACCTGTTAACCCGGTCAGTTATTTAAGTTGAACCATATATGCCCCTTTTTGACACACACAAAAAAGTGATCACATGGTTGAAACTGAATGCACACATACACATACAATACACATTTCCTTTTGCCAAACCATCAGGAAGTAGGTTTTAAGTATGACGCTTCATTATTTATCTTCCAAGAAAAAATACATTATCCTACATAACTAAAAACCAGTATCTCAACTGAGAAAAATCAATATTAATTGAATATCATCATCCATATATAATCCTTATTCAAATTCCCCTATTTGTATCATCAGGCTTTTTAAAAAAGTCATACTACTAAACTAATTTAAGAGTCTGAGGTGCTGTCTCTTATAGGATAAGTGATTATGTTTACTGTTGGCTTACTCTAGTTTTTTCCTTTCGTGGTTTAGCTTCTTGCATCCGTGTTTGACAACAGCATCAAGACCTTTGGAGTAATTGAGAGTGACCCTTTCGACTGGGAGAAGACTGGAACTGATGGCTCCCTCACCACCATCACTACTTCTACCACTCCTCAGCTGCACACCCGCTTGACCCCTGCGGCAATCGGGTATGTCCTAAACAGGTGGTTCATCAGTGTCTTTCCTAGATTTGTTGTATCAATATTAGCAGAAATGTCTTTTATGCCATCCAGGTTCCCTCAGATGACCAAATGCTAAGACATAGGGATGCCTATGGGTTTCCTTGAATTAACATTGCTCTTATATATGCCTTTGTTTGGATTTACTTTTCTTAGAAAGTACTTAAAGATTATACTGTGAAATGGCAGCTTAGAGCTTGTGTTACTCGTTAATGTCAGATGTACAGTAGATTTTCTCCAAAATGAGAAGGGGCATTTGTTGCATTTACTACTAAAGAATAGATGGGACCCCGGAACAAGAACAAGCCACAATTATTTCTGACTACACTGTGCTTAAGTTTAGTGGGAACAAAACGTGTAGCTACTCCTCTTATGAAAGTGATTAATTTTCGAGGTGTATTAGGAAGAGGTTAGTGTATTTCCATCTTCTTGGGGGGTTTTTTGTTTGTTTTTGATTTTTTTTTCCTGTATATACATTAAATACAGTTGCTTTTGTTTGTTGTTTTTCTATTTCGGGGGGGGGTTGTCTTTTTTTCTGACCCCCCCCCTTTTTTTACCTGCTCTAGTTGGTTTAAAAGAAAAAGTAAATAGGGAAAAATCATCGTACAATGAGCTAATTGGAACACTTTATCACTAATCCATTGCTTTGTTTTTACATTGAGATGAGATCACTAGAGCTTATTGAATCAGAAAAGCTTACATGGACTCATATAACTGGAGATGATATCCCTGATTAGTTAGTCTAAGAATTCTTAAATGTGAGACCTTGACTAGCTATAGTAGAATCACCACAGATGTTTGTTTAAAATACCCATTTGTAGGACTCACCCCAGACCTACTGAATCAGAATGTCTAGGGGTATGGCACAGAAGTCCATATGCATCAGATGTTTCTCATGCTTATCTTAGTTTGGGACTCACTGCACTATTCCAGCCACCCCATTTTACAAATGAGGAAATAATTCTGAGTGAATCATCCAACTTTAGATAAAGATTAGTGACAGAGCTGGAGCCTATGTAGAAATTTTGATTCTTGCTTAAATGCTTTTGTCCTCCTTCTCCTTTGATTGTTGTTAGAAATAAATCTCACATTTGCAAAAATCCAGGTGATAGCACTTCAGGGTAGCTGAAGTCAATGAATAGATTTTAAGTTCCCATATCCCAAAGTTTTTTCCTAAAATAAGATAGAATAATAAGAAAGGAAAAATAAAACTACATAAAAGCTATGTCCTCAGCATAATTTGAAGACAAAGGATGCCCAAATCAAACTAACTGTAAGTAAAAAGAGAAAAAAGCAAAACCCCAAGGCTTTATGTAATATCTCTTATGCTCCTGCCTCACCCAGCCCTGCCACGAAGCTTACTGAAGGCAGATCAATAAAAACTGTGGGAAGAGGAAAGTTAGCCCTGGGACTTAAGGTTGATTTAAAACGAACATCAGAAAGACTAAATCCATCCGAAGAATGAAAATACTAAAAAGTATCCAGGTAGATCAGATAATAAACTACAGGGAGATAAAAATATTCATGATTCAAAACATGTAGCTTCTGAGGAAGAAAAAAGACAAAAAGGGAGAAATACCCTTTGTCAGTTGAATGGTGAAGGAAAAAAGCACATATCTGTTTGGGTCCAATCAGGAGAGAGAAACTACATAGTAATTTGAACAGGGAAAGATGATACAAAGAATTATTACCTATAACACAAAATTGGAATAATGTGAGATTGAAAAAGTAGAGAGAACGGTAAAGAATACAAGAATAGCAAATATAAAGTGCAGCTCCTACTCCTAGGGCTGAATTAAGCATCCAAGGAAAAGCTCCCTCAGTCCCCACCCCAGGGCTGAGTACTGACCTTGTTGGTGAGTGTATGTCCTCACTCATTGGATGGCAGGGAAGTTGCTCTACTGCCATACTGGTAGAATTTGCTGAAATATCTGCCCTCTGGAACTTGATGGAAATCTGCCCTCCGGAGTGCCAGAGAAAACGATTTACTGGAAGTGTCTTACTAGAGACACTCTGCTACAAAACTTATGGGTAGTAGGCATTGCTCTGGGAAGATATTGGTTGCTGCTGTCTGTGTACTGCAGGAGACAGGCACGGGGAAAGCCACACATGCTGGAGAAGCTTGACAAGCTGCACAGTGGAACCCAAAGCAAAACCCTTTCCTCCCGCAGGGTCTCTCCAGTGCCCTCTACTGACAAAACTCCCATGCCAGCTGGCAAAGGAAAAGAGTTAAAGGGCACAGATCCACTTTCACAGAATAGTCAATAAGGATGAATTTGGAGCTGAAAGACAATAAATGAATAATTACAGAGGGGAAAAAGGAGAAATAAAATTTAATTACCTATAAGAAAAGAGAACTATAAAATCAGAAGATGCACAATATCTCCTCTGACCAAATAAAAATCCACTAAAGTGTTTGGACTTTGCTATACTGACAGAGGAGGGCACCAGTTAATCTGTGAATCCTGTAAAACATTCCAATGCCACAAAAATGAACAAGAAAAATATTTTAAATATCCATAAAGTGTTATTTCAAAAACTCAAGAAAATCTAATACATATTTACTAAGGAAATTTCCTGTCAGGAATAAACAACTATGAAGAAGAAAATTATAAGACAGAACCCCAAATGGAACTGAATATGTTCATGCATTGAAGATATGGATAACCACCTTGGATCAGAAATTTGAAAACTAAGAAATAGAGTGAGTGTGGTGTGGGGAGGGAGAGAAGAAAGAAAAGGAAAAGATGGAGGAAACAATGAAATGATAGTTTGTTGAACTCAGGAAAGAAATGGAAGAAAAAGATATCTCACAATTGAATAAATCACAAGGTGCGCAAAGGACAGTAGACACAAATGAAAGTTTAATAAAGGGCATTGAATAAGGTCAGGGGGAAAAAAGCCCCAAGAGAATGAAAATAAAGAAATCATTTAAAAGGGCTGGAGAGAAAGTAGTGCCAATGGAAGGCCGAGAAGGAATAGCATTCATATTGTTAGAGTCCCTGAAGAAGAAAAACAAAACAATACCAATTAAAACTGAGAAACTCAATAGCAAAAGGTTAAATAAGGAAACAGGACTAAGAGCATTTAAAAAGGTAAATGTCCAAAGGTGACCATTAGAGCAAAAAGGCAAACCTTCTAAAATATATATTCTTAAAAGTTTATAAATTAAAGTACAAAGAATACTCATCTTGTAGAGAAAGAAATATAGCAAATATGACAAAATACCCATAATTATAAAATACTATGACAGAGTTAATACCAAACATATCAGTCATAGCAATAAATATGAATGGGGACATCTATTAAAAGAAAAAGATTTTTAGTTTGGTTTATATAGCTGTATACATATGCTGTATACAAGAGATATACCTAAAAAAACATGTTTCAGAAAGGGATGGACAAAGGTAAACCAGAAAAATGGAAACAATCAGAAGAGAATAACAATCCTGATATCAGACAATGTAGAATTCAAGCCAAAATAAAGCTTTAAAAGTTATAGAGATGGAAGGGTACTTTTTAATGTTAAGTGTCACAGTTCACAAGTGGGACATAGTATTTATTAATATTTAGTCACCAGAATCACAACAGTCATCTTTAGGAAGCAACAACTATGAGAGATTAAAGGAGACAAAGAAACACACTAGTAATTGGAGATTTTAATATACAACTCAGTTCAAGACTGAATTCAAGTGAACAAAGAATAAGAAATAGAAGACAAACAACACAATCAATAAGGTAGATCTTAGGCATATTTTTCAACATCTACACCCTGATGATAGAGGTTATACCTTCTGCTCAAGTACCCCTGAGACATTCACAAAAATTGATCAGTTATCAGGTCACCAAGAAAACATATAAGTTGTTTTGTAAAGCAGAAATATTACACTGTCTGATCACACTGTAATAGAACTAGAAATTGCTAACAAAAACAAAAATGTCAAAGGCCCTTCCACCTGGAAACTTAAAAACCTCCAATTAAACTACTCTTGGGTGAAAGGGAAAATACAAAGTGAAGCTATAGGAAAAATAATGATAATTAAAACACTACATATCAGAATCTGTGGTATAGGAACTTCCCTGGTGGCGCAGTGGTTAAGAATCCACCTGCCATTGCAGGGGATATGGGCTTGATCCCTGGTCCGGGTAGATCCCACATGTCACGGAGCAACTAAGCCCGTGTGCCGCAACTCCCGAGCCTGCACTCTAGAGCTCGCGAGCCACAACTACTGAGCCCATGTGCCACAACTACTGAAGCCCATGCACCTAGAGCCGGTGCTCAGCAACAAAAGAAGGCACCGCAGTGAGAAGCCCGTGCACTGCTACAAAGAGTAGCCCCCACTCGCCACAACTAGTAACCCCCATTGCACCATGCACAGCAACGAACACCCAACACAGCCAAAAATAAATTAATTAATTAATTATTTTTAAAAGTTCTTAAAAAAAAAAGAATGTGTGGTATACATTTAAAGCCAAGATAAGAGGAAAATCGATGGCATTGAATAAGGAGATATATAATGTCAAGATGTCTTATTACTGATTATATTAATGTTGGTAATCTGGTTAAGGTGGTGTTAGGTTTTCCACTTTATATAAAGTTACTATTTTTCCCTTTGTAAGTAATAATTATCTTGTGAGAAGATACTTTGAGACTGTTCGAATGAACTTGTTTTTTCATACATTTGCCTACTAATTTTAGCATCCATCTTGCCTGCAAAGTATTAGGCCCACAAGCCTACCATTTACTATCTGAGCCTTTAGAAAAAGTTTGCTGACCTCTGAGTTATCTCTTTTTGCAGATGATATGGTAGAATACCTGGAAAGCCCTAGAGAATCCGTGTTAAAGAGAAAAAATGATAATTTATGTCCTACAACTCTTAGTTCTTAATAGAGGGAGAAAGTAAGTTCAGGAAAAGGTAAGAGGATGCTTTAGATCAGGAGTCAGCAAGCCTTATCGTTCACTAAGAGCCAGATAAATATTTGTGGGCTCTGCTGTCTGTCACCACTACTGCTGCCACTGTAGTGCTAAAGCAGACATAGGCAGTATGTAAATGAATGAGCATGCCTGTGTGTCATACACAGTATTTACAAAAATAGGTGAACAGGCCAGATTTGGCTCACAGGCCCTAACTTGCCGACCCCTACCTTAGATTATGGGGACGGGCATATGAAAAGGGTGTCCAATCTTATTACTTCTCTTGACATCTGTCCAGTTCTTCCATATATCTTCTTAATTTTTTCCCTTAATCTGCTTCTGTAATTTATACCTTGCCTACAAACACAGGCCATGTGCTAATAATACTCTCACATATATCTTTCTTATCATACTTATTCCTGAACATAATATAATTGTCTTGGGCAAGAATGCTTTCTTTCCATATCTCAAACTCCAGATTTGGATCAGAGTTACAGGAGAAGGAAGAAAATAATAATTAAGCAAGGAATAAAACTGGTGGAATAAATGCTGAGAGGAACCTGAGTCATGTGGGAGGTAGCCTGTGTGGAGAAGATGAAACATTCCTTGAAGTGTGTGCTCTTACACTGAAGCACACGATATAAGGGGAAAACTAGGATAGAGTAAAAATAGAGGCAGTTTCATAGGTGGAGGTGTGGTTTGTTTCCTGAGAGGTGGAAGGAGGAAATGCCAAGGAATTGGGGTAGTTGGAAAGAAGCAGAATCGTAGCTAGGCTAGGGAAAAAAGGATTTGGAAGAACATTGAGTGATTAAAATGGGGGAAAAAATGTGGAGCTAGTAGGTTGAGCTTCCTGAATTCAAATATTCCTCCTTTGCCATTCCCTTTTCTCAGGAATAGAGGGAATTCTTTCAGTAAACATTTGGATTACCACATAGCACATGTAGGTTAGTGTCCATTATAATTCCTTATGTCAATAAACAAATTATATTGAACTTATATCTGAAAAATATATCTTTTAAGTAGTCTATTTCTGAACTTTAATTACTTTTATAATAAATCCTTTCATTTGAACTATTTTGGGTCAAACTACCTTTCCACTGTATCCCAGTGTCAGAACTACAGGGAGTACTTTACAAGACTGTACGGTTTTTCCCTGGGAGCCATTATCAGTGCTTTTCCAGTTTAACATTGAGAGTGGTGGTAGTGAAGGTCATCACATCAGGTGGAACAAGTCCCTGAAAAATCATGTTCTTTTTTTTTTAATTTAATTTAATTTAATTTTTTTATGCAGCAGGTTCTAAATCATGACATATTTATGGCCAGGGTGTAACCATTGCCCTTAGAGTGGTACACTGAGAAGTTGTCTATTTTCCCACTCATAATAATTGTATGTGTCAGTATAATCTACTGAAGGCGTTTTTTCTGCTTTTAGACAGTGCAGATAACACTAAGAAAAGGTTTCACTGTGTGCTGAAAGTTGTGTTCAGTCAGCAATATTTTTTTAAAAAATACCAACAACTAGTATGTAGAGTAGAACATACTAGTTACAGAAC
Source organism: Stenella coeruleoalba (assembly GCF_951394435.1). NCBI lineage: Eukaryota > Metazoa > Chordata > Mammalia > Artiodactyla > Delphinidae > Stenella > Stenella coeruleoalba. The sequence continues at coordinate 85,508,324 of NC_137147.1, read as the reverse complement.
ATTAGAGCCAGCAGGGGCCTGATCACTTAGTGAGCGATAGCTGAGAACTAGAAAAGCCCCTCATGGGCCAGAAGTCTAAGGGAGAGGTGACCAACTATGTAAATAGGACATGAAATTGCTTTGAAAGAACATATAGACAAGTGCCAATTAATATTTTCTATTTGTTGATAATCAGTTCATACAGGACCATATGAACTGTATAACTGCAGAATTTCTAGTTTCCCCTAGAGGGCAAGAATTTCCTTTCTTCTTTTTATGTCCCTAGGGCCTTACATGTAGTAGGTACTTAGTAAAAAGTCTGTAAATGAAAAAGCAAATGCATATTGCACACTAGTTAAAAAATAAAACAAAACTGATTGATCTGATACCTGCTTATATCATTATGACACTTAACATTTTTCTGTTTATAGTTTTTGTTATTCTCTAAGAAAAATGGGTAAAGAATAGAAAATATTAAATTCACAAAGAATCCTTGCAAAATAAATGAAAGGTTTCTAACTTTTAAAGTGATTGTTAAATTAGGGAGTTATATCAGAATTTGTATTTTTAAATCAGCTTGAAAATTCTGTTGATCAAAATGCAGTTTTAAAACTAGATAGCTAGTGGGAAGCAGCCACATAGCACAGAGAGATCAGCTCGGTGCTTTGTGACCACCTAGAGAGGTGGGATAGGGAGGGTGGGAGGGAGACGCAAGAGAGAGGAGATATGGGGATATATGTATATGTATAACTGATTCACCTTGTTATAAAGCAGAAACTAACACACCATTGTAAAGCAATTATACTCCAATAAAGATGTTAAAAAAATAAAATAAAAAACAAAACAAAAATGCAGTTTTAGGGACTTCCCTGGTGGTCTAGTGGTTAAGACTGTGCTCCCAGTGCAGGGGGCACGGGTTCAGTCCCAGGTTGGGGAACTAAGATCCCGCATGCCACACAGTGCGGCCCCAAAAAAATGCATTTTTAGTTTGTAGAATTGGCATGCCCTAAGTTTCTGAGGTTTTTTGTTTTGTTTTACTTTCTTAATTATGTATAGACTTCATCATTTAAATCCAGAAACAAAATGTAGGGTAGTTCCATAGTAATTTGTTTTTTTTTTGTTTTTTTTTTGCGATACGCGGGCCTCCCGCTGTTGTGGCCTCTCCCCGTTGCGGAGCACAGGCTCCAGACGCACAGGCTCAGCGGCCATGGCTCATGGGCCGAGCCGCTCCGCAGAATGTGGGATCTTCCCGGACTGGGGCACGAACCTGTGTCCCCTGCATTAGCAGGCGGACTCTCAACCACTGCGCCACCAGGGAAGCCCCCATAGTAATTTTTGATTCTGGTGTTTTTAAGTTCTGCCTTATTTTCATTCCTCATTTTCAGAATTGCCAATGCCACTCCCATCCCAGGAGACTTGCTTCGAGAAAATACAGATGAGGTGTTTCCAGATGAACAGCTTAGTGATGGAGAGAATGGCATCCCTGTTGGTGTGTCACCAGATAAATTGCCTGGATCTCTGGGACACCCTCGTCCCCAGGAGAAGGATGTCTGGGAAGAGATGGATACCAACAGGAATAAGATAAAGCTTGGGATTTGTAAGGTGTGTATTTCTTGCATAGGAAGTGATATCTCTCAATGTCTTATTATTTTTCTCCTACTGGTGTAGCAAAGTATCATGATTCTCAATTTTGAATGAGAAGTAGAACATTGTATCGCTAGTTATTTATATATTTGTAATTGCAATATTTTTATCTAATTTTGCTCGTAATGCTCAGGTATGGACACCAAAAATTAATCTTCATCTTGTATTTTGTGGAAAAGATGAAGGTAGTTTTAAAAAAATAATCAGACACGGAGTCTAAAAGAAGAGACATCTATAGAACAGAAGTTAATGGTCCTTCCAAGTAGAAGGACCTTCCTTCCATAGTGTAGACCAATGGAGCTGAGTGTTCATTCTGAAAACTATCTCAAATGGAGGCAGGGAAACGAGGGTTAGAAGTGGAAAGCATCAAACTGGTCATGAGCTGACAAAGTGGATGTTGAATAACATGATTTTTTCTTCATTAGGATTGTAAACAGGTCCACTTGTAAGTATGGGGAGAAATATAGACTTCTGAATTAAATGATTTCATTAGTCTTTGGGTAGATTATCCCCAAATTTCTCTTTGATCTTACTGTTTCCTGTCATTTCCATTTTCATGGAAGATGATGATTAATGGAATGGAGGGGCAATGAATTACAAATCAGTTATTTTTTGGTACTTCCTGTGTTTTTATAATTATTTAGTTGGGAAGGAGGTTAAATTTATAGGTGTAAAATGAGACTCCCGGCTCATATGTGTTAACATGATTGATAGAAACTTGGCTAGTCCTGCTTTGTGAATGGGAAATGTATCTTGAAAAGAATCTTCTGTGACAACGTCTGAGGAGCTTGGCCTATCTTTGGACAATATATACTATATTTTTAAACTATATAATTTTTAAAAATTAACAGTATATACTTTCAGTAATGGGAGTCATTTGCAGGAACATTCTCTGCATAGATGTGATATGCTGCCCGGTGGTCTGGTTGTTGGTTAGCACTATCTGGACTAGTAGTAATCAGGAATAAGTAGTGAAAAGTAGTCAGGAAGTCAGTGTCAGATTTTTGTAATGTCACCTCTGGCTGCCTTTATAGTAAACACCAGGAGCAAACTGTTCTTAGTAAAAATTCTCTAGTGACATTCTCAGTTGTCAGCCCACATGGGTGTTTGTGTATGTGACAGAGTGAAGTGGCACTTGACATAGGTCTTAATTACTTTAGTTTTCTTTCACGTTATCACTATTTAATCTACATTTAATTCTTTTCTATTTTTTAATTTCTTCCTTTTAAAAAATTATGTAAATTAGATTATTAGTGGTATTCTTTTATACAAGTAATGTTTATATGGAATTTTCATAGATGTTTACCATTTCCTTGCAATTTTGGAAGTCCCTGACTCAATCGTTTTTCTTCCTGAAATATTCCCTTTAGAAGTTTCTTTGGTTGAGGTCTTCTGATAGAGGACTCTTTCAATTTTTACCTAGCTGTAAATGTATTTATTTCAGCCTTATTCTTTTTTTTTTTGTGGTACGCGGGCCTCTCACTGTTGTGGCCTCTCCCGTTGCGGAGCACAGGCTCCGGACGCACAGGCTCAGCGGCCATGGCTCACAGGCATGTGGGATCTTCCGCGGCATGTGGGATCTTCCCAGACCGGGGCACGAACCCGTGTCCCCTGCATCGGCAGGCAGACTCTCAACCACTGCGCCACCAGGGAAGCCCCCAGCCTTATTCTTTAAAAATAGTTTCTGCTGCCTTCAAAGGTTTTGATTGACAGTTATTTTTCTTCTGTCTTCAGTTATTAGTGTTCAGAAGTCTACTGTTTTTACTTTCTTTCTTTCTTTTGGTAGATGACCATTCCCCCAGCTACTTTTTAGCTTTTCTCCTTGTCTTTGGTGTTCTGCACTTTAACTATGACATGTCTAGGCATACACATACCTCTTTTTTTAATCAGTTCTGGGAAATGCACAGCTGTTCTCTACCTAAATATTGTCACCTCTTCATTCTTTCTGTTCTCTCAGGGACACCAATTAAGTAAACATATATTAGATCTTTTTATTCTGTCATCTCTTAATATCATTTTTTATATTTTTCTTCTTATCTTGCTGTGCTTCATTCTAGGTAATTTCTTTTGCCATGTCTTCTTATTCATGAATTAATAACTTTGGTCTTTTATGGCTAATTTGCTGTTTAACAACTTAATTGAATATTTATATTAAATTCATCAGTTAATTCCAAGTAATCCTTTGTTGACCTTTATATATTTAAACATTTTATGCATAGCTGTTCTATATGCTGTATCTGAACAAGTTTGATACCTGAAGTCTTTGGGAGTTACAAACATTTTTTAAAATTATTATTATCATTTCTGCTGACTCTTGGTCATGGTGGCATGCCTTCTTATATGTTTGACTACCTTTAGTGTTTTACTCATTAATTAATAATTCGTGGGAGTCCTGTAGGCCTAACTTGGGGGTTGGGGAAACCTTTCTTCGGAGAAGATTGTCTTCTGCTTCTCCTGGTAGCCAGAGAGCACCCCCAGTTTAAGACCAACTGGGCATTCTTGAGGGTCTTTAATCAGAATAGACATTCAGACTTCCTCTCTCTCCCTACTGCTGGTGTAAAGCTTAATTTCCCTGGTAATCGTGCTACTGTATCCTCTGTCCTTAGGCACCTCCACCCCTCTGGGCTGCCTCATTCTCAGCCTCCTTCTGCTCTACCCAGCTGCTTATTGTTCTAGCTCTAGTTTTCTTGTTGTTGTTGTTTGGTTGGTTTTTAGAGAGGAACTGAGACAGGGAGTATTCAGGCTTGGCGACCTCTCCTACCTCTTGTGAGACCACTTATGTCTCAAAGAGAATGTCCTCTCCAGGTTTAATTTTGGTTTAGTGGAATAAGGTCCTGCAAGCATTTAGTTAGACATAATACAAAAAGCCAAGGTTGTTAAACGTTTTCAGTCTGTTTATCTTTGCACCAAAATATAAAACACTAAAAATACTGAAACTGAGAATAAATTTAGAAAACTTATTTAATAAAGGGTTAATAGACAAGTATGTAATGAATTACACTAGCCAAAATATCCTAATCTTCTGAAACAAAATCCCAATCATTTGCTTATATTATTCTGAAAGACTTCAATGATTCCTATCGTTTATAGTGACTAGAATATTTTTCATGGTTTCCTTTTATGTTTTGCTTAGGCTGCTACTGAAGAGGAGAACAGCCATGGTCAAGCAAATGGTATTCTGAATGCTCCAAGCCTCGGTTCACCAATTCGTGTCCGCTCAGAGATTACTCAGCCAGACAGAGATGTTCCATTGGTGCGAAAGTTACGTTCCATCCACAGCTTTGAGCTGGAAAAACGTTTGGTGCTGGAGCCAAAGCCAGATACTGACAAGTTTCTTGAGACTTGGTATAAAATAGTTTTTCTTTTTCTTTTTCTTTTTTTTTTTTAAAGCAACTAAAACACTATTGATATTATTACTTTCTATTATGTAAAGTTTTTCAGATAAGGAGTTTTTGCATTTTTGTAGCACTGATTTGATTAAGCTGTCATCATCTTTATCCATGTTTTTAGTTAATATCCTCATTCTTAATGTGACTTGCCTTCTGATATTATTACAAGTTCTATAACATATAGCCTTTGGCTGTGGGAGCTGGAAACTTCATAAGACTAGGTATGAATTAAATGAACATTTTGAAGTGATTTTGTTTGGAAGGTGATCTCTTTTATTGGAATGGAGAAGATGCATTGTAAGAGAGGGCATGAAAAATATGGTATTAGGCAAGAAGAAGGAAGAGTACATGAAGTAGGGGAAAAAGTAATTTATATACAAGTGATAGGCAGTTGAATTCAATTTAATGAAGGCCTTCTATGAGTAAATGCTGTAGGAAAAAGAGACATGAATATTTATCATTCTACCTAGAAAGAAGGAAAGGTGGAACTTTAGAGAGCTATACTAGGTAACGACTAGTTCACAGTTCTAAGGCCCCTTATCTCCAATTTTGAAAACAAAAGACTGAAATTTAAAAAGAACTTGGGATATATTTATGAATTATAGAAGGCTTTAGTAATATTAAGACCTGAGTGTCTTTAATAATAGTCACATCCTTCAATTGTACATCCCCAGTGGCTACTATTGGCAAAGAAATACGAAGTTAGAAGGACCATGTATTTAACTAACATAATAGTTACTGTGTCTGAAGATAATTCAGCCACTTCTGGCCTTGTCCAATCTAGCTTCCATTTTAAACAGTACTTCATAGCTGTGTATTCTTCATATTCTTCATTCAGTCTCACAGCTATGTGATGTAAGCTTGTGTCTACACGTTGATATGATCAAAAGGATGGACTGGGCCAGTGTTTAAACATTTTCAGTTGTGCATGAGATTGGGAATAAAAATAAAAGTGTGATAGGGATAAAAGCTTAGTTTGGGAAAAAATTGGTCTAACAAAAGAACGTAACTAGAAAGAGAGTCCATGCTGAGGGAAGAGCTGAGAGATAAGACAGAGAACAGAAGTACTCCAAGAAAATGAACTCAAGCCAGAGCCTAGAATGAATAGGGAACAGTTGAAGGAAGTGAAGCACCTAATTACAAACTTAAGGAGAGGAACAAGTGTATTGCTTAAACTGCTTCCCTGCAGGTGAGAGCAGTTCTCAGAAGCCAGTGCAGCCAAATACCACCAGTCACACTATTGCTTAGCCCTGTCTTTGGAGGAGTTTACTTGAATGAGTATACATTTATATACCTCCCTGAAGACAAAACAAATGCAGAAAGTATTTGCCTGATGTGTATTAGCTTCCTCATTTCCTTTTGTAGGGCCTCTGCTGAGGCAAAAGCCCCTTGGGTAAGTTGTCCCTCAGAGCAGAGAGCAGAGGGCAGTGTGATTGAATTGGCAAAGCAAAGGTGAACTGGGTCACACAAGTCACCCTGGTTAACCTGGTTAGGCTTCTTTCCTGCCCAGCAGCAGGAGAGACATCTTCCTCCTACGGGCTCCGTCTTCCAAAACAGGATTACGACAGGTGGAGCAGAGCGTTATCCACCTGTGAAATGTTCCTTATGCTTTATCCATATTGTTTTTTTCTCATCTGTGGGTAAATATTAGTTCTGTATAGAACTTATAGGCTATATAATAAGTATTCTCCCTAGGACAGTTAAGTAACTTGTGTTCATTTTCTTAAGCTTGGAGAAAATGCAGAAAGATTCCAGTGAAGGAAAGGAATCTGTTCTCCCTGCTCTGCTTCATAAGCCTTGTGTTCCTGCTGTGTCCCGTACTGACCACATCTGGCACTATGATGAAGAGTATCTTCCAGATGCTTCCAAGCCTGCCTCTGCCAACACCCCTGAGCAGGCAGATGGTGGTGGCAGCAATGGATTTGTAGCCGTTAACCTGAGCTCCTGCAAGCAGGAGGTTGACTCCAAAGAATGGGTGATTGTGGATAAGGAACAGGACCTTCGGGATTTTAGGACAAATGAGGCTTTAGGCCATAAAACAACTGGAAGCCCTTCCGATGAGGAACCCGAAGTCCTTCAAGTCCTAGAGGAATCGCCTCAAGATGAAAAGCTCCGATTGGGTCCTTGGGCAGAAAATGATCATTTAAAGAAGGAAACCTCAGGTGTGATCTTAGCAGTTTCTGGGAAGTGCCCTGCCACTGCTGCTTCAGAACAATATGCAGATAGGCTGGAACTCCAGGCTGGAGCTGCTAGTCAATTTATTGCAGTGACACCCACAAGTCCAATGGAGGCACAAGCAGAAGGACCCCTTACAGCAGTAAGTGATTTGCTTCTGTCATTTTTCTGTCATCCACTCAAGGTGCTATTAAGAAAGGACTAATAGTTGATCAACTAAGATTCTTCTGCAGAGGCCTAAGTTTGGCACATGGGTGTAGGGAATGATGTCTGGACTAAGTTCTGTAGTCCGTCTTCCAATGTGAAATTTCTCAAGAAGTGAGATTTTTTTATCAGGATAGCAACCTATTACATGAAATGTCATTATGACCTAATTTCATAATAACATTTATAATTAGACCACAAGAGCTGTCTATCTGCGTGTGTATATATAATATGATTTTTAAAAATTTGTAATTCTAGAGATTTTTGAACTCTACATTATAAATATAGTGAGGATGGCATGTATTTAACCATTCATGGTTTGTACTTTATACTGTACACCATTGCTAGTATCATTCTTTTTGTTTCCTTTCTCCTTCATAACCTTCACCCAGAAATTTGTCATATTTTATGTTCCTTTTAAACAGTAGTTTTCGAACTATTTTTTCGCATTTAATTCTTATTTTGATAGTAGTTTTCCAAGCTTAATGTCTGTTGTTTATAAAATAGAGTCCCAGCCTCACTTCCAGAACTTCTGCTTCAGTAGGTTTGGGAGAGTGAGAGCCCAGGAATCTGCATTTTAACAAGCAGCTGAAGGCAATTGTGATACAGGCCTTCTGCAAAGGAACATTTTGAGGAAACTCACTCTTTATTCTGTTTGGGCATTTAGCTGGAGACACCTGTTACCCTGTTCTTATCAGTAAGCATTGGTGCCCTCTGTGACTGTGTGAGTCTCACAAAAGCCAGATATGAAGGCAACATCTCAGGCGCGAGCAGGTCCATCTGTCCTTACATGCGTGGGAGTACCAGGTTTCCCTAAATGCCATCATCAGCTAGCGGCCGTCTTTTCCAGCTCACCAGTAACAGCATTGTTCTGCGAGCTGAAATGTTTTCAGTTAGAACAGAATTGCACACGCAGGTGTAAAACAGTAAGAAAAGGTAACAAAATTTGATTTTGTGTACAGCTCTGTAGGAATTTACCTGCACTTCGAAATAGAGAAATAAATGCTTGCCTCTTTCTTCATCATAGTTAGTTGGTCTTTCCTTCTTTCCTAGGACTGGCTTGTGTAGTTATACAAGTCATTCACTGCATAAAGAGACCTAGCCAAGGGAACAAGTTGGGGTTGAAATCTAACCCAAACTTTGCTAGCCAAATCGTGCATCTTTGTGTAGGGCTGTTTCCTCTTTGAGGGGCATCCTTTTCCAAATTGTACAGAGGTCCCCTGTGGGCTAGAGGCAGATCCGAATGCCTCCCTCCCTTGTCTGCATTTCTTTTTCCACCTCACCTTCCTCTTTCCATTCATTCCCTCTTTCCACCTTCCCATATTCAGTTTCTTCTTTTCTTTGACTCTAGTATGCTGTATACTCACTGTTGGCTCATGCATTTTTCCAACAGCATTCTGGTGTGCTTCCCTGCATAAAGGGTTCTAAACCCTCGGCTCCATTTCTCCTGGTATTTTTTACTCTCTCCCATCAATACTGTCCTGTCCACAAAAATTGTTCTCATGGTTCTCTTACACTATCTGCAACATTTTCTCTATCAAATTTTTGAAAGACTTGTATATTATATTTGATATTACAAGTTTGACCTTATTTTCAGGTATCATTAAATAAAAAATCTTTTTCTTAACTGAAGGTCTCTTAAATAGCAGCCTCATCACTTGTACACTTGTGTCTAAGGTATTGAACTTACCATCTCCTTCATTTTGGGGAGCTTGGGATAAAAATATATCTCTTTTGTAGGCCTCTTCTTGAGGCCTACATTCAGAGTTTACTTTTGCAAGCAGATGTCGTTACTTCCCTAACTTAACTACAGACACATTAAGTAGGGAGTACCACCAAATAGTCTCTTTAGGTCTCTTGCAGCTCTGATCACGTGCTCTAGCTTAGACAGTATGATAAAACATATTACCATTCTATCTGAATATTTTAAATTAGGACATATATATTCTGATGAGAAACAGTTTGTTAGTTTATATCTTTTGCATTCAGGCTTGTTTCCTCTTTATGATGATATGAAAGAAATTGTCCTGGTATCTTAAAATATGTAAGAACTATAAAAATAGGCAAAGCAAAAGTTTATCTGTATTACAGGTATAGTTGGCATATTAAATCAACTGATGAGAACTTCAGCATTCTTTAATTCTCTTTATTTCTTAGCATAGATTTGTGAACCTTGTTTAGGGCTTTCCTTATCCATATACATGAAACCACTGGTTATCAAATAGCATGTATAAATTTTTTAGATGATATATTTTGAAAGATGGATAAATTTGCTAGATTCAAAAGAAATTGGGGTTATTTTTGGAAATTAGATTTTTTTTTCCCGTGGGGTAAACAGTTATGAAGTTAGCCCACTACTAATCATTTCTAAAAAGAGGCTGAACAACATAGATTTATAGGGAGCAAAATAAGACTAAACTTTGGCTTATAGGGGAGATATTAAATTATGTTTTGATTAGCAAATGGAGAGGCAAAATTAAGCTGGCATAAACGAACAAGGATAGAGAAGGAAACTAAAGTAACTTGAACTGCTTCTGAAACAGGTCTAACTATTGGTCCAGAATGACAGTATCTGTAGGAAAGAATGTGACCAGTTTTGTGTGGTGTTGAGTAATCACTGTTGGTAGGGAGAAGGTTGGACGGGTTATTCCTTACAGATATTGTGGCAGATTGTACCACATGATCTCTTGGTTCCAGACAGTCCTTTAGAAAGGCAGTGCTTCATTTTAGTATCACCTTTGGAAACACTATAAATGTGACTGGAGAATAATAATACCACCTATATGTTACCTTTTGCTGTGTAACAAATTACCCTAAACTTAACAGCTTTAAACAACAGTTATTATTTCACACTTTTTCTAAGGGTTGGGAATGCAGGAGTGGGTTAGTCTGATTGTTCTGGCTCAGGGTTTCTCATGAGGTTGCTACCAAGCTGTAGGCCAGGGAAATCATCATAGGGTTGGACTGGATGGGAAGATCCTCTTCCAAGCCCACTCACATGGTTGTTGGCAGGCCTCAGTTCTTCACTGGATGTTGGCCAGAGGCTTCAGTTCCTCACCACGTAGGCTCTCCATACTTGACATGGCAGCTGGCTTTTTCAGAGAGTGAGGAGAGAAAGAGACAGAGAAGGGGGCGGGGGTGGTGGTGGAGAGAACACCCTCCACCAAGGTAGAAGCCACACTGTCTTTTATAACCTGATCTCAGAAGGGGCATATCATCATTTCTGCCATATTCTCTTGGTCACACAGAGCAGCCTTCCTCATACCAGGGGATTGTCAACATACTGAAAGACTTTCCTCATTGACTTGTTTTTCAGACATTGAGAAGAAGAAAAGCAGGAGTGGGGGGTGTAAAGTAATGCACAGAGAAAGAGCAGGACAAAAAGAGAGTCACATGTACTTTTTTTGTAATCTGTCAGCATCTATTAAGAGGATTCCTCTGGCTGTATTTACAGGAATTACTAATACCAGTACTATGAGAGTCAGATCAGCAGTTGTTTGCATTGCCTTAATTCTGTTCTTTCAGCCCTTCAGTTCCGTGAGGTGTCTGCTAAGTTCCAGGCTTTCTGCTGTACCTCAGGGATAAACAGTTGGCACCAACCTGTTAGGTTGACATTGAAGGCCTATGTCTAAACATTTACCTTAAACCACATGAAGTGATTTTTGTGGTTGAGCTGTGTACACAAATGAGAATACAGATAAATCTGCTTAGGACAGGGGAGTGCAATGTTGGGTGTTTTAATTTTCTCAACTCTTATTTTCTAATTTTATTTACCATGGTGAAGATATATTACTTTCAAAAATAAGAGGACTTTGAAGGATGAATAAGTTTTCTGGAAGGAGATGCAGGGGTGTCAAGCAAAAAACACAGCATGTATGAAGGCAGAGAGGCTTGAAACACCAAAATTCAGAGTATTTAAATAAGTAATCCAAAGTGTTAGGGTGAAGGAAGGAGGCTGAAAATGAGCTGCACAAGTGAGGTGATAAAGGGCCTTGACCTGCCATGCTGAGGTATATGGGATGGAGGACAAGAAACTGCCAGGGTTGAGGTTGGGGAGTAATGTGCTCTTTGGGAGCCATGGAGGGAGAATGGCTGGGGCAGCAGCCAGTGAGGAAGCTTTGGCATTAGTTCAAGCAAATACGAGGGCTTGAACTGTGAATCATGAAAATCTCAATGAAGACTTGAGGCATTTCCATAGTGCAGCTTACCTGAAATAGTAGCTTCGTGTGACTTTTCCAGTGTTCCACTGAATATTTGGAGCCCTTGTACACCTGGAGTGACTATATGAAAGCTCATGGAGTCACTCAGAGTCTCTATTGAAAAATGAATGATCCATGTAATTAACAGATGAGTGTTTCAATAGTATGGAAAGGTAAGGACTTTTTGGATTGATTGCCACCGTGGTTAACTTCTTGAAATGGATTTTGTAGGAGAGTTGAATGCATGTACATTGACTAGGGAGTGGCTAAATGTCCTCTGTCTGACCATGGATTTCTGTTTTTTTTTTTTTCGGTACGCGGGCCTCTCACTGTTGTGGCCTCTCCCATTGCGGAGCACAGGCTCCGGATGCGCAGGCTCAGCGGCCATGGCTTACAGGCCCAGCCGCTCCGCGGCATGTGGGATCTTCCTGGACCAGGGCACGAACCCATGTCCCCTGCATCAGCAGGCAGACTCTCAACCACTGTGCCACCAGGAAGCCCCATGGATTTCTATTTTTGATCTGGAAAGTTGGGTCATTATAATTATAGAAAAGTTTTGTTTCTGTGAGATTACATCTCTGGAATTACATGTGATGGTATAATTCAATCAATGAACGGTCAGAAAGGATGAGAGACTGGATGGACCGACTTGGGAAGTAAAAAAAAAGCTCATTTGTGAAGTGTTCAAATAAAAGACTGGACTGTCACTTGGGAGAGGCTTCATAGAAGGAACCCAAGTGTCCAATGGTTGATTTACTCATATGTTCAACATTTATTGAGCGTCTACTGTATGTCAGGTACTGTGCTAGGCATCACAGCCCAGTGACTCTCCTCACTATTTAAGTGCTGTAGATGCTGTGATAGAAATCTATAGGTTGTGGAAGTTGGGGATAGTTGAACTAGATTTATCCCCAAAGTGTCTTCCAAGATTGTATGAAGGGGCTTGAAAAGTGACTATTAAATCCTGTAGCCATGTATGTGATATATAATTACAGACCAGCCAAGAAATATTATTTCAATCTGTCTTTTCTGGGACTTCTATTCTTTGGGTGTGAGTTGTGACTTATTTATGATTCCTAGTACCTCTACAAAATTTTATAACTTCAGATTCCCTTAAATATCCATTCAACTATTAATAATGAGTGACTGTCTCTGAGGAGTGGGATAACAGGGGAAGGGAAAAAACAACTTTTACTTCTCATTTACTTAGGTCTTGAGGCTTCAGGTTTTCAGTTTTACCCACCTCTGTAAACAAAGACTTCTGCCCTCTCCATTCCTTACCACATCAGCCCTCATATCTATCCACATAAGCCAAACCACAAAATAACAATATCTTCGGCAAAAGTAACCAACATAAATGAGGTCAGGGTAAGCGACAGGGGTAAAGAGTGAGACATTCTTTTAGGATGTATGGCCTCTTAATATGCACATGTTACCGCAACTGTGTACTGTCTTTATAGAAATAAAAATTTGGTACATAAAAACATGGTTCAATAATAGTAGCTTAGTTTCATTCATAGTTTTCGACACTTGTATAAAGTATTATATAAAGATGCTTTAAACAAAAGTCTGCAGTAGAATTTAAATAGCCCAAAGAAGTTTGAATGGTTAAAATTTAATTTTTTTTAATAGGCCTGGAATTAGGCCAAGAATAACTCAGTTACTCTTGGCTATAGTAGGAACCAATAAATTATTCTACTACCTATATCTCTTCTAAATTGTTTGCCAGAAAAACAAAATGAAATATAGATATTTCATATACCATATTCCTTTCATTTGGAAGAGAGACTATTTGGTATGAATGTTGAATTTACCAAGGTTTTTATTATCTTAATAGCATTACTATCTTTGAATGAGAGGAAAGTGAAAGGATAATTTGTAAGTTAAAATGTGAATAGTTGGTTTGCAGTTTATTGTCTCTTGCCTGTGTGGCCAGTTCTGAACATGGGGTAACTATAAAATAATGAGGCTGCTTTATCTGAACTAAAAAGTAATGAGACTGATGTTAGTCAAATTCAGTACTAGAAAAAAAGTAAGAAAATTTGAAAGAAATGGAAAACATTGAGGTGATTTTCTAATTCTATAGAAAGGTGTACCTGATACAATTAGAGAACAGAAGAAAGGAAATGATTGAATTCATGCCTTGATGAAATGTTTGTGAATTAGAGAAATTAAACATATAAAGGGATGTATATGGCTTACTGGCAGATCATTAATTCAGTCTATAGAGTGTCCCAAGTATGGGAATTGCTTTTGTGTCTTTATAGTCTAATGTTAAGGAAGCTGTTTTTAGCTATACTTAGAATTAGCTTTCTTTTCTCTGTATGCAGCTATTGATCTTTGGTTTTGTTCACCTTGATAGATAATGTTTTTTTTTTTTTAATTTTTTTTTTGAACACTCAGTTTCCCAGACTTCATTTGAGAGTGTGTAGTACATGTCAGTAAGTAGGCTTTGCTGTGAGGGAATCTCAAAATCCTAGAATCCTGTCCCTAACTTTTTTTGACTGTGTTTTTCTTCATTTGTGAAATTTGTGTTAATAAAAGTACTCAATTAAAATACCGGGTAGGTATGAAATGGAATCAGTAAAAATGATTTTAGGAATATTTTATAAATTAAAGTGCTATATAGATATTACAGTAATTTATGCAGTTTCTCATAATTGCTCAGAATCTTTTCAAGAAAATTAATTCTTCTCTCCAGTGGTTCATATATCTTTTCTATATACAAGATTATCATCTCTTTTTTCATACCATACATACACAGACATTTATATCCTGAATCCAGATGAGTTAGGCTCAGAAGTGCATTGATTCTCTAGCTTCAATCTCAGAAGACCAGTGGAGTGTTATTTTTGTAAATAATGCTGATTTCATTTTGGCTGATGTACTTGGAATTACGTATAATGATGAAATGACTGTTGGTTTATTTTGAATGTAAATATAGTCATCTCCCTAGTTATTTGGTATTTAATATAATTTCATAACTGCTTTTCTTATCACCATCACTCTCAGGTCTTAAAAAGTAAATTCTGAAGAGTAAATAACTATAAATTTTAAGTTTCAATATCATTTTTACAAATACTAGAAAATTGCCATCTGCCTATATTTAGTATAATGAAAGAGAGGTACAGGTATGAGGTGACTTCCTGAAGGGTGACAGCACCAGTAGAACTTACTGCCTTTTCCCCAAGGTCATTGTAGGTCTGGGCTTATTGTGAGAATTCATGTCTGAACTTAGCCTGTCTTGGATTAACAGAGCCTCAGTACACTGATTCCATTCAGGAGCTATTCCAGGACATTAGTTAGGTGTTTTCTCCCTGGGCTGGGCTTAGGGTAAGCTTTGCGTGTTCTTAAACCTAATTGTTCTCCTGACACACAGAGAAACAGATTTAAGCAACTTATCTGACTCTAGAACCAAATGGGTTTCTTGGTGTCATTGGACTAGAGATGGGGTCTAAGTGAAATCTCCCATGACAGCTCCAAATTCATTTGGCTTCGAATTCAGACCAATTTCCATAGTTTTATTAGAGCTTAATGGGCTTCATTAAATGATTTTCGAGTTATTTAATTTCTCAAAAAGGCTTTTTTCCTTACCAGTTTATGTGGTTGACATTTTCTGCCTCCTTACATGTCACTTAACAGATGAGAAGACGTAGGTGTCTTTAATGTATTTTTTAAATTTAATTTTATTTGTTTTTCACTGTGTTGGGTCTTTGTTGCTGCGCACAGGCTTTCTCTAGTTGCGGCGAGTGGCAGCTACTCTTCATTGTGGTGCGCGGGCTTCTCATTTCAGTGGCTTCTCTTGTTGCAGAGCATGGGCCCTAGAGCATGCAGGCTTCAGTAGTTGTGGTGTGCGGGCTCAGTAGTTGTGGCACATTGGTCTTAGTTGCTCCGTGGCATGTGGGTTCTACCCGGACCAGGGATCGAACCCGTGTCCCCTGCATTGGCAGGCAGATTCTTAACCACTGTGCCACCAGGGAAGTCCTGTAGGTGTCTTAAAGAAAGGACATTCTTATTAAACATTGAATCTTATTCACATAGAATTGAAATGACCTTTGTGAAAGGATGGTAGAATTTCATTTATAATAGGCTGGACCTTAAAAAATTAAAGAAGATATAAAACATTAGTAAACATCTTTGTGTTTGCTTATAGGAAAATATTAATAACATTGATTTACAGAATTTATGGGAAACAACAAATGCATGTAAATTTGGAGTTTTTCAACTTAGAATAATTTACTGATAATTTTTCCCTAAGATTCTGTATCTGGATTCTGGCAGGAAATAACTGGCACACTCACAGGGACTTGGAGAAAATCTAATGAAGGGAACTTTTTACAGACGTGTGGGTAGGGTTTAAGAGAGCCAACAGGAACAGAAATAGAGGGAGCTATTCCTATTCTGAGTCCTGAAAGAGAAGGAAGAGGGGCAGTTAGCAGAACCTGGTAAGAGTCATATCTATAGGAGAGGGGGCCATGTGACAGAAGCTGTGGCCAGGAGTGGTAGAGTGTACCGCCAAAGCTGCAGTCCCTCGGGAGGAAGCAGAGAGAAGTAATACCCAGATCTTTTTCGCCTCCAACTCCCTGATTCTCTGTTGGTGCTGCCCATTGGGCAAACACAACCAGAAATCAGACGGCAAGGGAGCCTGGATAGTGCAGTCAGTAGAAATCAGTCTTCCAGAGTACAGAGCAAGCTAAAGAAAAGGCAGGGATGAACCTAGAGGGGGACTGTTCTGTACAGTTTCTGAGTAGGGGAGCTTGAGTATCATGCATTTTTATTCAGAATTGTTCATTTTAAGTATGAGTTGGGCAAAGCTGGTTGGGATCTGCGTTCCTCTTATAAATTAGAATTTGAGGTGTTAACTCTCAACTCATACATCTTCATTTTATAATTCCACATTATTGCATTTAACTTTTTTTCTCTTCTCTCTCCAGATTACAATTCCTAGACGTTCTGTGGCATCTACACAGTCGACTTCAGGTAGCTTTCATTATGGTCAGCTGCCAGAAAAGAAAGACCTTCATCCCATGGAGCCCACTGTGGAACTTTACTCTCCAAGGGAGAGCTTCTCTGGCTTGGTTGTGACAGAGCGCGAACCTCCTAGTGGAGGAAACAGAACAGACTTTGGGCTTCAGATAGATCATATTGGTCATGACATGTTACCCAGCATTAGAGAGTGTGACAGCTCCCAAGACCTGGGACCAAAAGACCTTCCTGACCATAACAGACTGGCTGTGAGAGAATTTGAGGGTCTCCCTAGGGAAACGGAAGAGAAAAGCATGCTTGTGGGGTCAGATAATGAAGATGAGAAGTTGAGTAAAGGGCAGCCTTATATTGAGATCTCCCCTCTCCCAGGAGACTTGGTGACGGTGGAAAGGGATCACTCAGCTACTACTGAACCTCTTGATGTGACAAAGACACAGACTTTTAGTGTGGTGCCAAATCAAGACAAAACTCACGAGATAGTGAAGCTTTTGGCAGTTGGAACTTCAGCGATATCTCCACGAGTTATTGACCAACATGTTGAAGGACAGATAGGCCAGGTGGCAGCAATGCAAAAAGGTAAGATATCTAAGGAGGATGACATCAAGAGTGAAGACTTGCTGAGTCATCAAGGAGACCTCTCTACTTTTTTGCACCAAGAGGGTAAGAGAGAGAAAATTGCCCCTAGAAATGGAGAACTATTTCATTCTGTTTCAGAGAGTGAACATTGTCCTCCATCTCGGAAGGATGTGGTTAGGTCATCCTTTGTAACTAGACACAGCCGAATTCCTGTTTTAGCACAAGAGATAGATTCAACTTTTGAATCATCCTGTCCAGTCTCTGCAAAAGAGAAGCTCCTCCAAAAGAAAGCTTATCAGCCAGATCTAGTCAAGCTTCTGGTGGAAAAAAGGCAACTCAAGTCTTTCCTTGGGGACCTCTCAAGTGCCTCTGATAAATTGCTAGAGGAGAGATTATCCACTATTCCTGCTCCTTTTTCTGAAGAGGAAGTCTTCACTCCCTTTTCAAGACTGGCTGTAGACTCACACCTGAGCAGGTCAGCCGAAGACAGCTTTCTGACACCCATCATCTCCCAGTCCAGAAAGAGCAAAATTCCAAGGCCAGTTTCATGGATCAACACAGATCAAATCAACAGCTCAACTTCATCTCAGTTCTTGCCTCGGCCACCACCAGGAAAGCCACCCATGAGGCCTGGAGTAGAAGCCAGGTAATGCTGTGTGCTCTTCTCCCTATGTTAAGTGTGTAGCATTATTTCTGTGTCTGCTTGATTATGTCATTGGTTTCATTTTTTTGTTGCCTGCTTCTGATCATCTACTTCCTTCCCTGCCTTTCCCAAGCCTTATAGCATAGTGTAGTTGAAAGGGTCAGTTTGATCCAGGTTAATTCTTAGCTCTCGCACTTTCTAGCAGTGTGAACCTCAATTTCCTTATCTATAATATGGGTAAAACATTTGCCTCATGGTTTTGGGAAGAGGAAATCAGGTAGAATATGTCTAGAGCTTTGTTTAGTGCTTTTTAGCATGCAACAAAGGTTATGTCTCTTTCCCAGTCCATTTTAACTAGATACTCGGTAATTTTCTAGTTTTGTCCAGTCAGAATCCCGTTATAACAGATGTCATTATGACGTCAAATTCTGGGGAAAGATACTGTGTCTGTAATATGATGAATGGACCCTAGTAACAGTTCAATTTATCTGATTATAATGAATTAGACAAAAAAATCCTTTAGGGAGTTTCCCTACATCTGATGATATACAGGACCATACATAATAAAGATATTGCCTTAATATTTACTGTGTGGTATGCTTGTTTATTGAAATATTCTTATGTGTAGTTGACCATGGAGTGATTATATTTTGAAGAGAGGAAAATATTGGGAAGTAATGAACCAATTAAGAGTGCTTTCCTTGGAGCCATTACTCACTTTTCAGAGTAGAATGGTCTAAACCCTTGGAGAAGAAGCAAAAGGATAGTCTTTTAACAAAAACAAAGTGGACATCAAAATAAATTTACCTGAAAATTATAGCTTGTTCTAGATAATAGGCCTCCACCTGTTATAAGGATTTCTGAAGTATATTAAAGTGAGGTTCTATCTGCATCATTACCCAGCAGAACTTGCTACCCTTACCTAAAGTTAAGTTTAGTTTTGACTTGCCCTAGGGTTTCTTTCAGGTTCAAAGGTAACTAAACACTGGATTTGAAATGACCATGGAACTAGACTTCAACGGGAAAAATGGTGATGAGTAAACAGCAGTCATTTAGCTGAGACATTTTAAAAAGATGATTCCATGGACAATATTCACCCGTCCCCCCTTTTGCTTGGCATCTGTGCTTAATAGAGATAGTATATCTGTGGCTTGAGCTGCTTTGGACTGCAACAAACAAATCTTAATTACTATTTACTATTTACAACTTTACATGTCCCCTCAAAGTAGAACTTGGTAACTTGATAACAAAGCCAGATGTGTGGCATTGTGCCAGATATTACAGAGCTGACCAGCCTGAAACTCATCTGGGAATTCAGTGGGAGCTCAACTTTCCCACATAGGTCCTGGCACAGAGGAATTATCTTATTCCATTCTTCAATTTTTACAATAAGATCCATGAAGTTAGGCTTAACCAAAATGAGTTTTATGTCATTTGTCAGTATAAGTAGATGGTGGGGAAGGAAGAAGAGAGAAAATTCAGAGAAAAAATCAGTAAATTGTTGCTGATCCATGATGGTGATGGTGGCTGTATATGTCCCCTGCATCCTGCAGGTGCCAGTACAACTTGGAAGTTCTTCTCCCGTTTCCTTCCGTAAGGAGTGGCATGTCAGCAGTTTGAGGTTTAAATTCTTAAACTGAATGGATTTTAGGCTAAGACAGAAAGATATGTAGGGCAGAGGAGACATTGCTATTTATGTGAATGCTTTCTAGATGGCTTGGTTGCCAGTAAGAGAGGCATTCGGCTCTCCTGAATCTCAGGGTATCGTCAGGGGCAGAAACTGAGGCCCAGAGAAACCAGTGACTACTCTTTTCTTTTGGAAATTATTAAATGAGGTTGAAATATATTTTTATCTGTAGTTCCTGCTGTTGGTGAGTACTGTTGAAGACTTACATTGTGGAGTTTAATGTTTGCCTAAGTATATATAGAATTCCTGTTCTAAAAGCCTTAAACAAAATTGTTTACTCTCCCTCATGTGCTAACATGCTAGAGACATTTCATTAAGTTAATTCTAAAATGGGAAGAGCAAACATGCTATAGGAGGAAGGGGCTTAACAACATGTAAGTGCTTCTGGATGGCAGACATCCAATTAAGTACTTTACTGCACTTGACTGCTCAGTAACCCTGTGAGATAGATAATATTCCCCTTCAAAGCTGGAAGAGGTTAAATAATTTGTCCAGGGTTATACAGCTGGTATATGAAAGAGTAACTCCGCATCCTCTGTTTCCTGATTTTGACTCACATCATACATATTATGATTTGGGACATTGTGACTTTCTAGGCACACTTAAAGTGAATTAAAATGAAAGTAATTATTCTCTGTTTTCTTTCAGGCTCCGCAGATATAGAGTCCTAGGGAGTAGCAGTTCCGACTCAGACCTTTTCTCCCGCCTGGCCCAAATTCTTCAAAATGGATCTCAGAAACCCCGGAGCACTACTCAGTGCAAGAGTCCAGGATCCCCTCACAACCCAAAGACACCACCCAAGAGTCCAGTTGTCCCTCGCAGGAGTCCCAGTGCCTCTCCTCGAAGCTCTTCCTTGCCTCGCACATCCAGTTCCTCACCGTCTAGGGCTGGACGGCCCCATCATGACCAGAGGAGTTCATCCCCGCATCTGGGGAGAAGCAAGTCACCTCCCAGCCACTCAGGATCTTCCTCGTCCAGGAGGTCCTGCCAACAGGAGCACTGCAAACCCAGTAAGAATGGCCTGAAAGGATCCAGCAGCCTCCACCACCACTCGGCCAGCACTAAAGCCCCCCCAGGGAAGAGTAAGTCAGCCAGTAAACTCAGCAGATAGGAGCTGGGCTGCATCTCTGTGAAAGGTGTGAGATCTTCCTCCTAAATCTGATACATGTGTGTCCCTGTACTGTCTATTTAAAAAAATCAGTGTTGATCTTGTCTTGCAAAAGAAAGTAACATGATAAAATATTTATAAGAAGATATATGATAAGAAATTACCTAAGATAGGCAGCAAGCAGATCAGGAATCAATGTCTTTGCATAGGAAGGGGCAAGCCAGCAAAATCCAAGGGGGTGAAACTGGCTAAATGAACTCTCATTTCTTATCTGCCTTCAAAACAAAAATGTTGAAGGTAGGGGGTGGATTGGAATTTTAAGGGGTTTAGCCTACTTTTTTTTAAGGCTCTACTAAAAGATTATATAGCAAAAGTGAAACTTCTTACTTTAATATTTGCTTTCCAAACTTCCCAACCTCGGAGAGTCAGAATTGCTCCGATATTAGAATATGTAAGAAGTGTGTTGCTGGGGAGCCAGTGCTCGTATACATTTGGCTTGTGTGTTTATCTGGTGTATTGAGAGTTCACACCTTTACTTTGCCTCATTCCTAGTACCCTCCCTGGATTTCACATTTTTTAAAGTTAGTGTTTGTCACCTGATCCAGTCTCTCTTATTTTGACAATACATTCTAACGTGCTTTTGGCAGCACGTGCTGAGAATTTCAAATCCAATTACTTTTCTAAATCCCCTAATATTTCTCTTTGGAGCAACAGTTACTTAACTCAGTATATTTTTATTGTGAAAAATAACTGATGAAACTTAGGTAAAGGAAGGAAAAGTCTAAATAAAACTACTTTGCAGGCTTCAGTGCTTTAGGGAGAGGGACAGAGTGTGGAGTAATACCTTCAAGATAGAAGAACCCTCTTTCCCCTGTTAGTTTCCTCCTTGTGGAAGGAAAACTGACCAGAGTAGACCTTGCTTCCTTAAATCTTCTAGGTACCAACTATTTCTACTATCAACCTCCAAGACAATACCAGGGAAGTACATTGCTGTGGAATGTGACGTTATGCTTTTAGAGCTTTAGAAAGAAAAATAGGAAGAAATTAGGTATGTTGAGGCTTAAAATTCTCAAACTTTGTATTTTATACATTTAGCCAATAAGGAATGAGTATCTGAGAAAATAAATTTAGGCTCAATATTTATCTTTTAAGATTTTATTACCTGCTTCACCTGCGCTTTAGTTTGACTATTTGGGCTTCTTGACCTGATTTCCATGTAATCTTAATTTATAAAGCTGTAAGGAGGATCATATTTGTTCTGATCTCACTCTTCTGCTAAGAGGAATCAGTAAAAGTTAAATTATACTAGATTTTTTAAATGAGTTCTTTTATACTCACAGTTTTTGTGTTGTAAAGACCTTATTAAGGTCAGGTAAATTGGTCTGCTTGCTGTTGAAATTTGCCTTCTAGCAAACATCTGTGCTTTGTCTTTGACCTTGTGTTTGCTGCCAAACCTAATACGGTTGAATTGGAAAACAGAAAAAAAGAAAGATATTTCCTCACCAAGTGAACATATTCTAATGCTGCATCAAAGCTGCCCTGAAGCTGCACTGAACTTATCTTGTTCTCTTTATCTGTGTTGAGCTTTTTGAAAAAAAAAAAACAAAAAACAAAAACTCAAAACACTATTGAGGCATATACGGTCTCCCCTAAGAAATATAGCATAGTGTGGAATCTTAATTTCTCTCCGGTTTCAAGACTACAGAGGAATGCAATAGATAAGACATATTTGCTGTTTAACTAAAGCGACTGTAATATTGGAAGACCAATCCTTCTGTATTATATTGTATAATAGTTGCTATAACACTACTTGCATGTCTTCATGGTAAATTATATAAATATTTATAAATATATAGAGAAACATATGCTTATATAAACTCATTCTTTCTCATTCTCCATTTGTAATTTCAAGATCACAGATGGTAAAATTACTTTTTATTGTGTGCCTCGTGTACACTTGGGCCTTGTCTATCTTCATTTTCTGAAAATACGTTCTTGGCATGTGACACAACATTCTTTTTGCCTTCCTTGTGAATAATGCAAAGGTTGGCAGTCTTTAACAAGCCAAGATAGGTTATTTAATTTTCATTTTTGAAAGATTTTAATAGGGGAAAAAATTACTAGGACTCGCTTGTACTTGTTCAAAGATTTGTCATGTTAATTACATAATTCTGTCCTTATGGTTAGAGTGGATAAACTGGGATGATAATCATGGGTCTGACATAAATTGATTTAAAAAAAAAAATCTCTTACAAATTACCATTCTGCTTTCCTCTTTTCACCTCACTTGGGGAGGTGGGCGGTGGGAAGTAATCTACAATTAAGAAATTATCTTTTTCCTGTTTTATTAGCTAAATTGTGCTAAAAGTAGCCAGCTTTAAATCCTGAGCCCTCTAATCAGAAATGTGCTCATGGTAACTACTTGAAAAGCTGATGAGGCTGCAAACTGTAGTATGTGTGCTATTTTATTTCTTATTGGCATTTCTCTGCTAGAAGTCAAAACTGACAGTGATGGCAACATGGCAACTGAATGTTTCCTCTCTTTTTTGGTTCCTTCCATTTTTCTCCCAGCTTTTCCACTGTGTTGCCCCCCTTTTCTAAATGGCACTGACAAACTCAAGATCCAGAGAGAAACAGCCTTGTTGTGTAAGAATATTTTATTTTTCATGTAGAGAAAAGAGTTAACCAAAGATATTTCTGCTCTGATACTTTCAAAAGAAGACAGATTAATTATATCTCATGTATTAATAGATACACTTAAGAGGACTATCTTGTATAGAGATTTACTCTACGGTTTTTAAAAGCAGTTTGTTTTTTTAGATTTTAGGTGTCTTGGGCTAAAAAGAGATGTTCGCAGCCCTGAGCAAAGCACTTTTGGCACAAGGATTTTTGTTTTTGTTTTATTTTAGAGTCTGATACAGAAAATGAGTTGGGTTTTGTTGTTGTTAGTTCTTTTTTATTTATTTTTAACTTTTTTAGTGATGGCATATTTCAGATTTCAGTGACAAACATAGATCATCCAACTGATTTTAAACCAGTTTGGTTATTCTACCTAAGGTGAGGGACATGGCCGTCAATTAAAGTCAAGCCAAACTATATTAAGAGTAGTATGGGGCAGAAGTTAAAATTATCTTTTGAAAGCCAGGTGCCTCCTAGTTTCTCCTTTCACAACAAAATGGCTAGTTACCTAGTCACACTTGCCCTTACCCTCCCTTGTCTAGTCTTTGGAGTTACTTGGGTGGAGCGGAAGATGGAATTGGCAACAGTTCAGTCCCTTTAGGTAGCATTATTCCTAAATTATGCTGCCAAATCTCCAGGGTGTAGATTGTTTGAAATGTTAAAATTCCACATAGCAGTCTTTTGCACAGCTTAAAGGCATTTAACTTTAATGTGTAGTGAACAAAGAATGAAAATTGGGTCATATCAAATTTAACTTTAAAGCACAGATTATAAACATTTTCGAATGTTAAGTCTTAAGTAGGCACTCTTATTCTCAACTTGGTGTGCAAGCTAGCCTTGCTGACAGTGGCATAGTTACATTTACTGTTTTTCAAGTTGCATGTTGTGGAGTGAATGCTTTTTTGTTTTTGGGGGGTTTTCCTGAGTTAACAAGTTAATCAAGTCCTAAATTAGTGGCAAAATGGTAATTGAGACCCACTGTTGTCATTATCTACTCTATATTGATTGCTTTAAATACTTAACAAATCTCAGCTGCTCACTAATCCAGCGGACTAGGGTGCAGTATCTGTTCTGCTCTTAGCCAGTATGGGAATTTGAAGTTCTTCTGTAATCATCAGAGATTCCTTCCAGGCCACAGATTTTCATGTGAATGTTTGTATGGTTATGTTCAATTGACAAGGAAAAGTGTTGGTGCATGTTTTATAGACCCAGACACAGACAGTTAAAACGATAACTACTTTTTCTATATCCAGTAGCTTTGAAGTAAAATCATTATGCTTGTTCCCTGAAGAGCAGAGGATTCTTTGTTCTAGGAACTACATTCTTAATCTAACTTTAGGAATTGGTGATCGGAGAAACAGGATCCAGAATTCAGAATTTAGTGTCTAAGGGCAAAAAATGCATCTTACCCTGGCTATTTGAAAATACATTTATTTGTAGATAAGTCTAGATTTAGTCTTGAAAATCAAAATGTTCACATTTTAAAACTTTTCATTCCTTGATATCTATCAAAACGTGGCATATGTTAGGGAACCATTTCTTCTGTCATGTTCATGTGTTTTGGAATTAAGTTATTTGCGTTCATTGTTTTAAAATCTGCCCATTTCTGTTTATACGTATTTACCACAGATGTGTTGGGACTTTGCCTAAAGGGTGAGATATTTCAGCACCTGTATCACTGAGGAGATAGAACGGTTGGTGACAACTGTATAGTTTTGAGTTTGGTTCTGTAGACAGTTTATTTGCAGAATAGTTATTTATCTGTGTTCTAATATAAAAAGTATTATGGCATGGATTAAGGCATGTAACCACTATGGTAGTCTTCACATGTCAATATTTACCCAAGTTCAGAAATCACAGGTGCATATTTAGACCTTAACTTAGAGAAGGGAACCAGAGGCAGTTCCAGTCCTCAGACCATATAGAAAGATGTAGTACATTGAAAACCCCAGGTGGTTGTTAGGACATCCCACTTCCCTGTCCTCATCCAATAGAACTCTGGTATATACTTCAAGGATGTGGGAGTAGTGTGGAAACATATCATTGGATATTCTCAAGAGTTTGGCTGTCCCTCTGGAAATATGAGAAATTTAAGCCAGTTAGACTCAGGAGCCTGCAGAATCTGTTGCCAACATTGCTAGGGAGAACTGCAGGAGATAAATGGGGAATTCCTATAGTTCTTAGGTAACTCCAGGACATGGGACAAGGATCTCCCTATTCATTTTAAGGAGAATTGGATGCTGCACATCTCAAATCCCTGGCTGGACATGAAGTGATGATATTAAAGTCTTGACCCATCAGTACATTTTCTAATTCAGTTGTGGATACCTGCTCCAACTTTTAAAACATAAGCTTGATGTTTACTCCCCTTAAGCAAGTTTGGAAAATTGCTTGATGTGATACACAATCTCAAGACACTGAATAGCCAAGCTGAAACCTTTACTCAGTAATGATTTGAATATTTCCTTAGATTTTGCTGGATCCTTGGTCTTAAGGAGACATGTAAAGGATGTGAAGCCTTTTTCTTCATTGCCCTGTGGAACTTTAACAAGATCTGCCTCTTTAATTGAAGTGACAGATACGGGCACAGTATGTATCACTGATGATACTGACATATCTCTCAGATACCCTGGGCCAGGGGTTCTGGGTTCCTTGACCTAGAGAATAGGATTCAGTGAGGCAGACCTTTGAGCCCACGTGACTATAGAATTTGCTGATGATATAATTTTACACACTAACGATAGGAAATTTTATCTATCTTTTCAGTAGTTTAATATTGTCTCATATTGTGTACATAAGTGTTCACTCACCCTGTTAAAAACACTAGGTAGACTAAATTTTTATATAGACTACCATTGCCATATGTTGCTTTTTTTTCCCTCTTAAAATATACAGTTTAAATCCTAAAATTCATGCATGGCACTTCACCATACCTGGGGTCTGTCTGGGTGTTCTTCTCTCATCCACAAGGGATAAACAAACCTACCAGAGCTTGAATGTGATTTATTTTAGGGATCAAACCAGGGAAGGGGAAGCCCTTGGGATTTTTTTCTTTTTAAACTATTCACCAGTTAGGTAAGTTAGTTCACTAAGGTAAAAAGCATTCAGAGATACAAAGATAGGAAGCTAAAGGAAATGTAACACTGTGCCACTTGGGGCTCTGAAATTGGATTGGATGAACTGAGTAAAGAAAATAACAGATGACCCAGGCTTGAGCTCCCTCATTTCTCACGCACAGTTCGTGGTCCCCCCTCCTTCTGACTCCTTTCCTAAAATAACCAAGTGCTGAATTTCACTGGGCCATTTACATACAAGTTCACAGCTTTTAGGAAAAAAGAGGGAGTTGGGAAACACCTAGCTTTGAATTAGATATAATTCTTGAAAGTTCTGAACTATTGGCAGCTCTTAAATCAGATGGAATCACAAACCAGAAGAATTCTCTCTTGTCGAGCAAGACCAGTAAGTTAGAGTAATTTAACAATTTCATAGTTTTCTCCCTTTCTTCTCCTCTTAATGAAATCAGAGTGATGAGAATTGCTCTTTGAAATACCTTCAAAGGTATTGTATCCATTTCCCTTCCAAGCAGCCCTCTTTATGCATTTTTGCTCAGGCAACCAAGGACATAGAGTATTGGCAGAAACATGGAGTGCTTTTGTATAGGCCATCTGTACATAAAAGTGTAACTATTTATTTAATTTTCCCATTTGTATCATATTAAAGCTTTGTACAGTGTTTTAAGTTCTGTTTTAAAATTATTTTGTATTTTATTTTTATAATCTAGTAATAAAATATTCATTCCGCATGCAAACTCTAGTTCTATTTGTGTGGTGGTTTGGATTTCAAAGGTGGGAAATATTATTTTTCTGATAAAGTTATTGAATGCACCAGAGGTTACAAGATCAACAGGGAGTAGAAAGTGTTCTATAAATGCAGTACCGCATCCAGAAGTGACCTAGAAAAAGAAACACTGGACTGAATAGAAACTAGGCGTTCACAATCCCTGCAGATAAAAACCAGGGGTTCTTTTTCCTTCTCTGTAGGAAATGTCCCTGTAGCACTGGAGTGATTTGTGCTTCCCACCATTCTCTCCTTTCCACCTTCCTTTGAACCAGGGGAACTCTCAGGAGGCATTCACATGGGCACTGCTTCACCCTTCCTGATTTGGTCTGGCCTGGAATGTTAGTGCCATTTGTTTTTCTCTGCCTGGTTCCCTGTCTTGATTTCTCAGTGAGCAGCAACATCCAAAGAGGTGACTGATGTTTTTCGAAATAAGAGAAATTAAGAAATAACTCAAGCTCCCAGAAGCTAATTATGTATATGCCTGTTAACTTCTCAACTGCAAAGTAGCTCACATATTAACCTTGTGTAATGTATAAGGGATACAGACTAGGCTATTCTATGTGCAGGATGGGCGGAGGCACTTGAAGGGTTGTGGGCTGAGGATCCTAAAAAGCCCCCCTGCAAGAATTCTGTCTTAAAGTCTTAAATGATCAGTTGATGGTGAGTGGGGAAAACCATTGGTACCGCATGGGCAGGAGACTCAGCTTTTGAGAAAGGATAAAGTTAGCTTAACTTCATTTTGACCTTGCCTAACTTCTTTAGGGTGGTGACGACTGAACCTAGAAAGACTCTTGAAAGAAAAGAATGTGCTTATCGTAGAAAATATAGGCATCTTCTCTGGAGAATCGTTCACCTTTACCGTCCGGCCGCTCTCCCGGGCCCTTGGTTTCCCCCGCCGCGTCCCCGAGTCCCGGCAGGTCGCCTTCGGGCCAGAGCTGCCGGGGCCGGGCCTCACCAATAGTGGTGCGCTGCACTTGGGGAACCACCGTACCTCTTGTCGGGAACCGCGGACCCATCCGCGGCCTTGAGCCAAAGCCTGGGCGGAGCCTCAGCCTGCTGAAGCGCCGCTGCCGCCGGCCCAGGTCTCGGTCTCGGTCCCGCCCTGGTCCCGCCCCACCGCCCTGGTCCCGCCCTCTACACCCCGCGGCCCAACGGTCGCCCCGCCCCCCGGGCGCCTGTGGCGCGCCGGCGCCTGCGCCTGCGCAATCGCCTCCGAGCGCCTGGAGCGGGATGGCGGCCGTTTTGGAGTCGTTGCTGCGAGAGGAGCTGTCGGTCGCAGCCGCTGTGCGGTGGATCGCGCGCAGCGCCCAGAGTTCGGAGGTAACAGCGCCGACACGCCCCCAGGCTGGCCCGAATCTCCTTCCCGCGGGAGATACCACCCCTCTCGTTCTCTTCCTCTAGGGTGCCTGGCTGTCAGCCCGGGCCGAGTGCGCTCCAGCTAGGGGCCGCTACCCCCGGCCGCCCACCCCTCAGCGCGCCCTGCGGCCCCGGCTGCTTGCGGCCCCGGCTGCTTGCGGCCCCGGGCTGGCAGCTGACCCTCTCGCCCTTCGCTGCTTCTCCCTCAGGATGACCCCGGGGAGGCGGCCGCGCTGATCTCACTTCGGCCGCTGCGGAAGGAATTCGTGCCATTCCTGCTGAACTTCCTGAGGGAACAGAGCAGCCGCGTCCTCCCGCAGGGCCCCCCAACCCCCGCCAAGGCCTCGGGCTCCTCGGCAGCCTTGCCAGGGAGACCCGGGGGCCCGCCGCGGGGCGGCCGCGGGGCGCGCAGCCAGCTCTTCCCTCCGACCGAGCCTTCGAGCCCCACCGCCGCTGAGGCCCCTTCGGCCCGCCGTGGGGGCAGGAGGCGGGGCCCGGGACCGGCCCGTGAGCGAGGAGGCCGCGGCCCCGGGGCCCTGGAGGAGGGGGTCAGCGGGGAGAGCCTGCCCTGGGCCGGGGGCCGGAGGCCCAAGAGCTCTGGCAGCCCCGGCAGCCCCAGCCTCGCGCGCTCTGATCCGCCAAACCTCAGCAACCTGGAGGAATTCCCTCCCGTAGGCTCGGTTCCCCCCGACTCTGCAGGGTGAGAATCAGCCCTTAACCGGGAGATGGGTGGCACGAAGGCTCTACTAGGGGAGTTAATAAACTAAGGCTGGGTGCTCTGTAGTAAAGCATGGTAATGGCTAGAAGGTTGGGGATGAGATAACTATAGTGGTGAGGGGCATTTTGCAGGGGGTCCAGGCTGTTGTGGTGGAGGTGGTGGTGGAGGGGGAGATGATTGAAGAAAGGAATATCAGAAAAACCTGTGGCTACTCCTCAGCAGGACCAAGCCTTCACGCAGGATCAACCCAACTCCGGTGAGCGAAGAGCGGTCACTCTCCAAGCCCAAGACTTGCTTCACCTCACCCCCAATCAACTCTGTCCCCAGTTCCCAACCCTCAGTCCTGGACACTAGCCCTTGGGGCCATAGCCTTTCCCCAGGGTGCAGAAGTCTGCAAGAGGAGCGGGAGATGCTCAGGAAGGAGCGGTATGGCCTTGCTGCTCCCTGGGATGTCAGCTGCCTCTGTGGGGGATTGGCAGGGCTTTTCTCTGTGATTGATTTGTCCCCTGGGAACCCTGGGTCTGTTTCCTGGTCTGTGGATGTCTCTTTGAGGAACCTGAGTATAGCTGTGGAGGGGAAGGCGGGCTGACTATACACGACATTTCTTTCCCCATAGCTCTAAGCTGCTGCAGCAGTCACCTGCTCCCGCCTGTCCCACCCCAGAATCAGGATGTCCTCACCCCAGCCGAACAGGAAACCTCACAGCTGAACCCGCTGACCCTGCCAGAGTATCCTCCCGTGAGCGTCTGGAGCTGGTAGCCCTTGTCTACTCTTCATGCATTGCAGGTGAGTGAGAGCAAAAGGCCCTGCAATGGAGATACTTGTAGAACCACAGGTTAAAAGAATTGATAAAGCATGTAGGACTGAGCCTTGGTTCTGAATGATGTTCAATACCCTGGAGTTTCTTTTCTTATCTAGAAAACCTGGTACCAAACCTCTTCTTGGAGCTTTTCTTCGTCCTTCAGCTCCTTACCGCCCGGAGGATGGTGGCTGCCAAGGACAGTGACCTTGAACCAAATCCAGGAGCCGTAGGTTGGTGAACAAGCCTCTTTTTGAGAAATGTGGTCTGGAAATGAAATCATTCTTAGCCAACAACTTGGTACTGTCCTTCTAGATTCCCTGGAAAGCCCTCTGTTCCAGAGTGTCCATGATTGTGTCTTCTTTGCAGTGCAGGTTTTGGAGCATCAGTTTCAGTGAGTTTCCCCAGCAGAGGCATTTGAGCCTTATTCTCGTTGTCCACTTGGTTCTCTTGTTACTTGGGGTACATGCTTGTGCTTAACACAGGTGTAGTGTGACCCTGGACCTTTTCCTCCACGTAACCTTCAATTTTGTGTCAAGGCTATGAATTTAGCCCTTGAAAGAATCAAACTGCCCCCGGTGGTCTTGGTAGCTGACCTTTGGGTTTATCTAATGTTTCTGCCCTGCTCTCTTGTTCGCTGCTCCATTAGGTCTCTCTTATTTCCTTCCCCTTTGCCTCCATCTTTAATCCTTTGCCCATGACTTTTCTTCATGTACCTGCTCCATGCTCCAGGTAACACGCTGTGTGGTGTGCAGGTGCCAGCTTCCTATTTTCAGTCTGTCCCATTCTTGGTCATTTGTGCTCTTGTCCCTGTAGCGTTCTTTCCCACCTGGACAAAGGGACCTTGAAGCTGTTGGCTGAGAATGAACGGCTACTGTGCTTCTCACCAGTTCTGCAAGGCCACCTGCGAGCTGCCTATGAGGGCAGTGTTGCCAAGGTAGTGACCCCATCTTAGACATCTACTAGCCTGGACCTGACCCTTTCTGGTCTCATAACTCAGGCAGCCCAGCTCACATCACTGTAGTGTCATTTGCACTGGAATGGGGATGAAGTTTTCTGAGCATGAACTCTGCCAGCTTCAGTCCCTAATTGTCACTGCCATGTTTTAGGTCTCTCTGGCGATGCCACCTTCTGCACAAGCTGTCTCCTTTCAGCCAGAAACTGACAATCGTGCCAACTTCTCCAGTGATCGAGCCTTTCATACTTTTAAAAAACAGAGGTGATAAGAAAAGGGAACTTTGGGGGAAGGGGGTGAAGCAGGATTTTCTCTGGGATAGGCAGTCTGTGTCATTTTCATAGAAACTAGGAGTTTGACACTAACAGGTGGTAGTTTAGCACTACCAGGCCCTTCCTGGCAAACATCATAAGGGCCACTTAGCCTCATTCTGTTCATGCCCATGGACTTGAACCTCTGACCTTAGCAGCCTTCTCGCAGGTGTATGACTCTAGTCACTGGATTCTCAGACGAGAGTGCCATATCAGCTTTAACTGCCCACAGAAGTATGTGAAGCATGTGGTGTACTGCTACCGGGTCTGTAGCATTATCACATAGAAAACCCTGGAGAGGATAAGGAACGGGGCTGTGGATAGTCCTGTCCTCAGTTCTTCTGAGCTAGGGAAGGCACTCCTGAGGATGAGTTAGGCCAGCTGTGCTTCAGTTGATCGGACATTCTTATGTGTCTGTCAGGGATGTGTTTTATGAGGTGCTTCGAGAGTGGGAAGATCGCCATGAAGAGCCTGGCTGGGATTTTGAGAAGGGCTTGGGCAGCAGGATCAGGTATGTGCTCATACACCGGTCACCTTGTCTTTCTTGCTTCCAGTAGTGAGCAGCTTAGTGGTGCTTGGGTAGCTGATTGAAGGAAGGCTTTGTCCTTCCAGGGCAAAGCTGTTTTCTTCTATCCTCCTTAATCTCTTCAGTTACTGCCATCTCTGCCTCTACTCAAAAGCGATTTGTCGGGCTTCCCTGGTGGCGCAGTGGTTGAGAGTCCGCCTGCTGATGCAGGGGACACGGGTTCGTGCCCCGGTCCGGGAAGATCCCACATGCCGTGGAGCGGCTGGGCCCGTGAGCCATGGCCGCTGAGCCTGCGCGTCCGGAGCCTGTGCTCTGCAACGGGAGAGGCCACAACAGTGAGAGGCCTGCGTACTGCAAAAAAAAAAAAAAAAAAAAAAAGCGATTTGTTTCTCCAGCTCCTTCCACTCAGAAATCACTCATACTTGCTCTGTGATTGCAAATGCTTGAAAAAGTTGAATGCTGTTATTTCAGTTTGCTTGAGTTTTGGCCCAAGTTTTAGACCCTTTCCGACCTCCATTTTCTTCATCATCTCATTTGACAATACGGATAACTTTGCATAGCTAGATAACTAGGATACAGAAAGAATATTCTCTTGTCCACGTTGGTCCTGAAGCTCACTGGCATTCAGTGTAGACTGAAGATGAGAGGGGTGGTATTATTTCATGTTTGGTTAAGTGTATCTCTAGCTTTGAGGGGTCTTGGGGCTGAGGAGAATGTCCCTTACCTTTTCCCATAGCCTTGTGCCAGCCAGCTCTGGCAGAGGTCTGGTCAAGCCCCTGGTAAAGGGCTGAAAGGCCCAAGGGTTGGCTTGTTCTCTCAGATCTTTCTCTCCCTCTTCCTCCTTCCATCACACTCCAACCCTGCCTCTTATTCCTCAGAGCCATGATGAGTCAACTCTCTGCAGCCTGCAGCCACAGCCATTTTGTTCGACTTTTCCAAAAACAACTTCTCCAGGTAATAGCCCTAGCGGGAGACCGATTAATCTACAGTGGACAGTATGTATTATAGGCAGCCAAGTAATGGCTGGCACTTTGGGATAGGGCAGGCAAGCAGGCAGGTCCTTGGCTGGAGATTGAACAAGAGTTCTGTTCTTTGGGTGGTGGTTGAAACTCAGGAAGCCAGCTCGAGGAGGCGGAGCGCTCTCTCCCATGCCCTGCGCCTCCTGCCTCCCCAGGCCTCTTCAGACACCCGGCTCTCCTGGCCTTCCTTCAGCACCTCGCTACTTTCTTGCCCTTGATTTGTGCTGTGGTAGAAAGAGCACAGGGTTAGGACTCAGGTCTGGTTTCAAATCCTAGCTCTTGTGACCCTAGGCAGATGTTGAATCTTACAGGTTCCGTTTCTTCACCTATAAAAATAAGAATATAATCCAGACCTCAAAAAACATATCTATGGCACATGATACAGGGTTCATCACTTCCTCCTCATTTTGTTCAGTCCTTCTTTCCAGAAAAACTCACTGGTTTTTTGATTTCTTTCTTCCTCCCCCTGCCCCAGATGTGTCAGAGTCCTGGTGGTGCTGGGGGCACTGTCTTGGGCGAGGCTCCAGATGTGTTAAATATGCTTGGAGCTGACAAGCTGGGGCGGTTGCGGCGCCTGCAGGAACGGCTTGTGGCCCCTCAGAGCAGTGGGGGGCCCTGCCCACCCCCCACCTTCCCAGGCTGTCAGGGCTTCTTCAGGGACTTCATCTTGAGTGCCAGCAGGTAAAGGTCTCCTGTCTTACAGAGAGTGGGGGCAGAGGCCAGAAGAGGTTTGTGTTCACAGAAGGGCAGCGTTTTCTCTCCTTTGTCTGGAATATAACAGGGTGGGACTGGGTGTTGCCTGGGCTCCTTCTAATTCACACTTCCTGCCTCCATTTCCCTTCTCATTCTTTCACCCATAACCTCATTGGCCTCCTCTGTCTACCCTGCTGAGCCTTTCTATCTGGAGTACCTCTTCTCTATTCTGGTCCTTCCAACACTTCTTCCAGTACCTTTATTTCCCCCTCCTCTTCATAGCTTCCAGTTTAATCAGCATCTCATGGATAGCCTGAGTTTGAAGATCCGGGAGCTCAACAGCCTTGCCCTGCCTCAGCCTGAGCCCAGTGATGAAGACGGGGAATCAGACGTGGACTGGCAGGTTAGAAAGCAGAGGGAGATGATGGGGTTCTGACCTAGGGGGGAAAGGGTATTTTCAAGAAGAAATCTGTAACAGGTCTGGTTTTTTTTTTTTAAGATTTTTTTTGATGTGGACCATTTCTGAAGTCTATATTGAATTTGTTACAATATTGCTTGTGTTTTATGTTTTGGTTTTTTGGCTGTGAGACATGCGGGATCTTAGCTCCCTGACCAGGGATCGAACCTGCACCCCCTGCATTGAAAGGCGAAGTCTCAACCACTGGACCACCAGAGAAGTCCCACAGATTTGGTTTTGTTCTAGAAGCCTTATGCTTGGGACCTTTTCCTTCTTGATGCCCTGCAGGGTGAACGGAGGCAGTTTGCTGTGGTGCTGCTCAGCCTGAGGCTTCTGGCTAAATTCCTGGGCTTTGTGGCTTTCCTGCCATACCGGGGGCCCGAACCACCCCCGACCCGTGAGCTCCAGGACACCATTCTGGCCCTGAGGAGCCAGGTGATTGGGGGCTCTGGTAAGAAGGGAGCTGGGAGGAGCTTCAAGGCAATGGCGTTAGAAGGCTTCCCCCAGCCCCTGGGACTGACCCACCCACTGACTGACACTGGCCCTGCCAGGTGCCCCCGGTCCTGGATGTGCGGGCTCTGCTGCAGCAGGGGCTGCGGGCCCGGCGAGCAGTGCTCACGGTGCCCTGGCTGGTGGAGTTCCTTTCCCTGGCTGACCACATCGTCCCCATGCTGGACTATTACCGCAGCATCTTCACTCTCCTGCTGCACCTGCATCGGTGAGTAGAGAGAGAGCAGGCTTGAGAAAAGGGTGTGGGGAGAACATTGCTGAGGCTGCCATTTATGAAGAGGGTCAAGCAGCCTGTGCTTCCTGTGTGGTACCGTAGCTGTAACTGACCCTCAGGGAAGAGGCCAGGCCTTGATCCACAAGGAAAGACAGTGGGCAGTTATTGAATATTTGCACTTTGATTGGCCGTTTTCTATTCCTACTGTGGCCCAGCTCAGAAGGGAGTACAGATCTGGGTGGGGTGATGAGACCTGGTTTCTTGTACAACAGCAGTCCCTTTTAGGTCTGTTTTTGAGAAGTACCTTGCCAGTGATAGCTTTCTGTTACTGTATTCCATTTCTCTCTTTGCACAGACTCCATTCACACCCTCATTTACATTTTAGGAGCTTGGTCTTGTCAAAGGAGAGTGAAGGGGAGATGTGTTTCCTGAACAAGCTGCTGCTGCTGGCTGTCCTGGGCTGGCTTTTCCAGGTTGGTGGAGTGAGGGTCCAGGTTGGAGAAGGGGGTGACTACTGTGGCTGAAGACAGGGAAAGGGAGGATGTATGAGTCTGAACAAGGGTGGGGCCAGAAGGTGAAGGTTCGGAGGAGGGGTAGGGATTGCCATAGTTTCAGAGGAAGGTGGCTTTGAACCTGGTGTCTAAACCCTGGAACCATGAGGTAGGAGGTGTGACGAATCTCTGAAGTGCTGACTTGCACTGCCCTAATCTCTTGCCAGATTCCTACAGTCCCTGAGGACCTGTTCTTTCTGGAAGAGGGTCAGTTGGATGCCTTTGAGGTGGACACAGTAGCTTCAGAGCATGGCTTGGTGAGTGTTGGGGTCAAGCCAGAGCCATGGGAAGCACAAGAGTAAAGGAGGCAGGCTGCCCGGTAGGGCCCAGCAGGAGACAAGCCAGAATAGACTGAAGCCTTTTATATAAGACTTTTATGTTTCTGGCACACTGGGGAGGAAGGGAAGCCTGCCTTCCCAACACTGGCCTGTTCTCTCCCCCAGGACAGCATGCCTGTGGTGGACCAGCACCTGCTCTACACTTGCTGCCCCTATATTGGTGAGGATACTGGTCTCCCCTCAGAGGGTCTTTGGTCCTTGGCCTGTCCCTTCATGAGTACCCAAAAGGCACCCTGTGGGCGCAGCGCCCCAGTACATTGTTCTGTTCTTAGGCGCTCCCTGGTGCCTCAGTCTTTCTATTCCCTAAATGCTTAAAAGTCAAGATGCTGGGGAGGGTGGGACGGTTCTGGAACTTAAACACTTGGGCTTCTCTGATGCAGGAGAGCTCCGCAAACTGCTCGCCTCCTGGGTATCAGGAAGCAGTGGACGGAGTGGGGGCTTCGTCAGGAAAATCACCCCCACCACCACCACCACCGGCCTGGGAGCCCAGCCTCCCCGGACCACCCAAGGGCTGCAGGTAGGGGGCAGGGCGGAGGCGGGGGGCCCGCGCAGTGGAGAAGGGAAAGCGGACCCTTCACTGCCCTGCCCCCTCCTCCCAACAGGCACAGCTGGCTCAAGCCTTTTTCCACAACCAGCCACCCTCCCTGCGCAGGACCGTGGAGTTCGTGGCAGAGAGAATCGGCTCGAACTGTGTCAAGCATATCAAGTGAGGATGAGTTGGGATTGGGAATGGAGGTGTTGAGGGTCCCCAGTCTCATTTCCTTACAATTTTCCCCTTTATAACACCTTGTTGCCAAGCTGAGGAAAGTCAGCTGAGGGGCGGCGGGGGAGCGGGTGATAGAGGACAAGGGCCAGGTGGGACGGGGGGAGGCTAAAATTGCTGACGTTCTTTCAAGTTAGTTCTGACCAGGTTTCCTTGAAGTTGCAGCCCCTTTCTGATTCACCCTTTCCAACTACCTCAAAACCTTGCTGTTCCTACTGCAGGGCCACGCTGGTGGCAGATCTGGTGCGCCAGGCAGAGTCGCTTCTTCAAGAGCAGCTGGTGACGCAGGGACAGGAAGGGGGAGATCCAGCCCAACTGTTGGAGATCTTGTGTTCCCGGCTGTGCCCTCACGGGGCCCAGGCATTGACCCAGGGGCGGGAGTAAGACGCCAGTCTGTTTGAATCCTCTCATCTCCACTCTCCTCTGAGTTTTACTTTCCTGTCCCTTTTTCCTCCTCTTTTATACTCATCCTTTATTGGTCCTCTCCCCACCCTGCTTTTTTTGTGTTTTTGCCTGCTCTGTAGGCTCTCATCTCGGTTTTTAGAGGTTTTAGGGCCCAGAGTCCAGAGCTGAATTGGAAGGGCATCTGGGGTGGGGCTGGAGGGCTGAGGGTGCCTTCCCCTGAGGCAGAGCCCTTCCAGCTTGGGCGACTGCTGCACTCGGGGCGTTTCCTTCTGTGGGCCAGGCTGACGCATCTAGACATCACTGACCTCTGTCTCCTTTCAGGTTCTGCCAAAAGAAGAGCCCTGGTGCCGTGAGGGCATTGCTCCCTGAGGAGACCCCGGCAGCTGTACGTAGGAAGGAGTCCTGGGGTTAGCGGGCTGGGCGGTTGGTGGTGGGAGAGGAGTGCTGCGGGGTTGTATGTGTGAGGCTTCTGGTGGCAGGTGGGTCACTCCTGGACTTGGGCATTCGTCATTGTCCTAACTTGCCCCTGACTCAGAACTTCTGTGTCACAGGTTCTGAGCAGTGCAGAGAACATTGCTGTGGGGCTTGCAACAGAGAAAGCCTGTGCTTGGTTGTCAGCCAATGTCACAGGTAAGGTCCAGGGAGGGGGAGCGGCTGACCAAGTTTTTCAAAAGTGGACTGGCAGGAAGTT
Organism: Stenella coeruleoalba; assembly: GCF_951394435.1. Classification (NCBI taxonomy): domain Eukaryota; kingdom Metazoa; phylum Chordata; class Mammalia; order Artiodactyla; family Delphinidae; genus Stenella; species Stenella coeruleoalba. Next base: position 85,470,909 of record NC_137147.1, on the reverse strand, counting down.
GGAGGCCATGTGGGGGAGATAGGACTCAGAGCCAGCTGGTAACAGGGAAGGGCATGGGTAGGCATGGTGAGCCTGTGCAGGGCTGCTTTGATGACCCCTTTTCTGTCCTCCCTCTGATTTGCAGCGCTGATCAGAAGGGAGGTGAAAGCGGCTGTGAGTCGCATGCTTCGAGCCCAGGGTCCTGAGCCAGCTGCCCGGGGGGAGCGGAGGGGCTGCTCCCGTGCCTGTGAGCACCATGCTCCCCTCCCCTCCCACCTCATCTCCGAGATAAAAGTACACAGCTCCCTACTCCCTTCGGCTCCCCTCCTCCCTCTCCCTGTTCTTTTCCTAGTCTCCCTCTTCTCTCCCTCAACTCTAGTATTTGTGTGGCAGCTTTCTGTGTTGTCCAGCTAGTTCCCATTTTGTTACTGAGTGGGATTAGGTAGGGCAGAACTGAATTGAACGGTTTTCGTAACTGCTGTTCTCTGACTTCTGTACTTGAATCACCCAAAAAGGTGAAAGGGAAAGGGGTAGATGTGAAAATTGTTGACTGAGTACACGTTACACAGATGATGATGGGAGTGGGGTAGGGAATGGCTGTCCAGTGCAGTAGGAAGTCTCTAAGGAACAGTCATCGCAGTATTGGGATATGGTTTCAGAAGTGTTCTCCTATGTGGGAGGTGATGCTTGTTTAGTTACAGGCAATAAGAATAATCTATCAATGCTCTTAATTTGAGAAAAAAAATTTTTTGGTACTGTCTAGAGCAGGAGTCAGCTGACAACCTGTGGGCCAAATCCAGCCTGCTGCTTGTTTTCGTAAATAAAGTTTTATTGGAACACAGCCATGCTTGTTCATTTACGAATTGTTGGGCTGCTTTTGTCCTCCAGCAGCAGAATTGAGTGATTGGGGCAGAGTCCTAAACTAGTGACCCAGATCTGGGGTAGTAGTGTGAGAATAAAGATTTGGAATAGAGACTAAAAAGGAATGACTAAAGGGCTTCCCTGGTGGCACAGTGGTTGAGAGTCCGCCTGCCGATGCAGGGAACACGGGTTTGTGCCCCAGTCTGGGAAGATCCCACATGCCGCGGAGCGGCTGGGCCCGTGAGCCATGGCCGCTGAGCCTGCACGTCCGGAGCCTGTGCTTCGCGGCGGGAGAGGCCACAACAGTGAGAGGCCCGCGTACTGAAAAAAAAAAAAAAAGACTAAAATTAGAAGAGTAAGAGGGAGAAGAAAACTCTCAGCAGCCATTAGCTACTGGTTTTCAACATGCAGAGGATTTCTGTACTGAAACCTCAACTCTCCTGAGAAGATGAACAGAGAATCATGAGGGACAGAAAATAGTACGACATGTACACGACAGGACAGTTCCCCTGAATGCTTTCAGAATAAGATGCTGTCTGGGAATTGGCTAGGTATGACTGTCCCAAGATGAGTGCCATCTCTTGAGCTCTCTGGCAGCGCGTTGTCCCTTGGCTTACCTGCTCCATCTGTTCCTTTGTTGTCCACTTGGTTGCTTCTCCCAGCTGTGCTGTCCTGCCCAAGCCCCAAGTCTAAGGGCACCTTTGCCCATTACTTCACCCCAGGGCCCTGTCTTCCTTTTCCTTCTGCCTCTTTCCACTGGCTGATCCCCACCCCAAGCCACATTCTCTGTGGCCTCCTTGGCCCTGGCCTGGCACAAAGCCTTACTCTGCTTCCACCCCTCTCTGCAGGATGTGCTCTCTTTGGCCGTGGGGCCCCGGGACTCTGAGGAGGGAGTTTCCCCAGAGCATCTGGAGCAGCTTCTAGGCCAGCTGGGCCAGATGCTGCGGTGTCGCCAGGTGAGACACGACGAGATGCTCTTCTTATGTATCCTTGTCCAGCGCGTAATAATCAGAGCTGCATTGGCTTGGGGCTGCTGCTCTAAGGATGGTGCTAATGTCCAAGGTCTCCCCGTTTTTCCCCCAGTTCCTGTGCCCACCTGCTGAGCAGCATCTGGCAAAGTGCTCTGTGGAGTTAGCATCCCTCGTTGGTATGGCTCCTTTTTATCACATCACTCTCTTGCCGGATCCCCCAGTTCTCAGGGTGGGGTACAAGCAAGATTAGAAAACAGCTTTTTTGTACTCTGTGTCCTCCCAGGGCCACGTGACCCTGCCTCCATTTCTTAGAGCTTGGCATTCCTCTCTCCCCATAGTTGCAGATCAAATTCCTGTCCTAGGGCCCCCGGCACAGCAGCAGCTGGAGAGAGGGCAGGCTCGAAGGCTCCTGCTCATGCTGGTTTCCCTGTGGAAGGAGGACTTTCAAGTGCCGGTTCCGCTGCAGCTGCTGCTGAGGCCAAGAAACGTGGGGCTTCTGGCAGCCACTCGGCCGAGGGAGGTGAGCCAGAGAGGTGGGGGGAGGGGGGCAAGTGGGCTTCTGAGAAGCCTCTGCAGTCGTGTTACTCCTACCATCCCCACCCCAAATGTTATTAGCTGGTTTAGTCCCCCTTTGCTGAGGCTGTGCTTATCTTTTCTTCCGTGCTCAGACTCCCTTAGTCTCGGCTCGTCTCCCCCTCCTCCCTCAGCAGCTCTGCCCTTTGTATCAAGGTCACTGTGCAGTCCTCCTAGCCACCCTGACCTCTTCCTCTGTGTGTGTTGCAGTGGGACCTGCTGCTGTTCTTGCTCCGGGAGCTGGTAGAGAAAGGTCTGATGGGACGGATGGAGATAGAGGCCTGCCTAGGCAGCCTCCATGAGGCCCAGTGGCCAAGGGTAAGGAGTCCTCGTCTCCTTTTACCTGGAGAGAGAACAGGTGTCATATGTCCCTTTTATCCTGAAAGGGGGCAAGTGATGGGGCCTGGCATTCTTAGGATCTTCCCAAAGTTCAGTGGATTTTGTCAGATTTCTTGAGGACCACCCTGAAATGAAGTGGCTGCTCTGGGGGGGTCCTCTTTCACATTTAAGTATCTATTGTATGAAGGACTGTGTCCACGGAGGAAGGGAAGATGGAAGAGGCAGATAGTTTGTTTATGGCATAGTGAGTGTGCGGTTTGTGGGTTTGTTTGTTTTTTTTGGCCATGCCACATGGCTGGTAGGATCTTAGTTCCACAACCAGGGATGGAACCTGGGCCCCAGCAGTGAAAGCGCTGAGTCCTAACCACTGGACCACCAGGGAATTCCCAAGTGTGGGTTTTTAAAATCAGAATAACCTGGATTTTAATCTCAGCTAGTCCTTGATGTTATTGTGATTTGGGACAAAGTAATTTTAGTTTCTTCATTCATAAAATGGGAATAATTTAGCCCTCCTGGGGTTCTTCAAGATGAAATAATGTGCATATTAAGTACTCATTAGTGGTTTTGAGCTTCCCATTAGAGTTCACTCTCCCTGCTGGAACTTGAGCATCCTAGAGTACTAATGGGACAAGGTTTCCACGTCCATTTCCAGGTAGAAGGCAGTTGGGAAAAAATAAAACAGGTTGTCTGGTTAGCTAGGGCTTGATATTTGGGATTGATTTTTAGTAAAAAGGGTGAATTGAACAATCTAGAACTGTGTGTCTGCCTTTTCTGTCATCTTTCTGCTTATTCCAGGATTTTTCTGAAGAATTAGCAACACTGTTCAACCTGTTTCTAGCTGAACCCCATGTGCCACAACCTCAGCTAAGAGCTTGTGAGCTGGTGCAGCCAAACCGGGGGACTGTGCTGGCCCAGAGCTAGGGCTGGGAAGCGGCCCTACCTTGGGCATCTCACCAGAACGCTGGAACCCAGCCTGACTGTGCCTCAGGAGGAGGCCCCAGAGCCACCCCAAGTGCCCACCCTGACCCTTGCTGGTGTGGAAGTAGCTCAGTCTGTCATCAGGCTTCCTGCTCACATGCAAAGGAAGAGAGTGGCAGCCTGGCATCCCCGTGACTGTGGGCTCACCATCCCAAGTCCTAAAGGAAGCAGGAGGGGGTCACCCGATTCAGGATTATGGTGGAAGAACCTAGAGACTCCAGTCCTGGAGAAGAAGAGTTGGCATTTATTATGAAATGATGTGTGGGGGCTTGTCGGCACAAGATTCAAGCCCCACTTGCTGCTGTCCCAGCATCTCTTAGAGCTTTGTGGTTTGGGAAATCGTGACTGACAGAGGGAAGTGACTTCTGCTTAACTTGTGAGTAAAGTTAAACATGAATCTTGGGAGTCTACATTTTCTTACCACCAGGAGCTGGACTGCCATCTCCTTAAAAACGTACAACAAATGTGGGGCTCGCCCAACAGAAACCTGCCTTTTACCTTGCACCCCACCTGCCTTCAGTCCCGTGCAGGTAGTAACTTTTGACTCTAGTTCCATCCAGGGGCCAAGCACGGGCAGAACATTAGAGGTTTTTAAAATAAACTGTTTTCTTTACCAAGGGCTTCATGTCTAGTTATTTTCACCTTACTCGTCCCTGTAGAAGGCTGCGAAGTCTCAGGTGGGCTTGGAGGTGGGCATTGACAAGGTAGAGCTGTCCCATTGGTTGGCCACTTAGCAATGCCTAAATATTCCATCATGTGAGACCCTGCAGGCCAGAGAGCCTGGGGCCCTTGTTAAGCCACTGCCAACAGTATTGACTTCGTTCAACTCCTTTAAAGGTTTATGATGAGTGAAGTTTCTACTCACCAGGTACTGCCCACTTGTGATGCTTGCTTCTTGGGGGGCTGGGGGTGTTTGATTTGGCTCAGAACAAAAGCATCATACGTGTCTATAAATGCACCAATTTTGACTAAGCAAGCACTACCTTGATAAGGCACTCTTCTAAAATTCATGGGTTTCCTACTTTGGCAGTGTGCGCAGAGATTCAGTCTGTCAGGGGAAGGCGAGGGTACTCAGTGAACCCTCTTGAAGTGGCTTGCAAAATCTGTCTGTGCATATGTGTATATTTCTTAGGAGAAAAGTTCCTAGCTGTCAAAGAGGTCTCCAACCCACGGAAGGGTAAGATGCTCTGGGTCTAAAGAGGTCTGCTGTATGACTTTAGTAAAGCCAGTTGGGAGCCCTTACAGTAGGTCCCATCAGCACAGAAAGTTAAAAATGGGGGTGTGTCTCACCACTTTGTAATCATGCTTCTGCGCAGTCAGGCAGTGATCATCCCTTCCCCTCAGCTCATCCTAATCAATAAGTTTTTGCATCTGAACCTTTTTTTCTTCGTCTCTTCATTTGTCCTTTAAATCCAATTTATACTATAGCAAATTCTGGAAGTTCTGAATGCCTGGGAACCAAAACAGTTTTAAGAAATATTTTATCTTTCTGCACCCATCAGGTGTGGCTGAACGAAAGCACTGCCCCAGGAAGCTGAGCCCCGAGGTAAGCAGACACCCAGCTACTTCAGACACCCAGCTCCATGTGAGGTGGGACAGGCAGGCAAGCATGGAGGAAAGCCTGAAGCCCCAAGGATGCTGAGTTTAAAGCCCACTTAGTTAAACCGCACAGGCCCAATTCAGGAAACAACGCTGGCCTGTGTGAACCTTAAGGGTTTACTTTAGGCAGGCAGTAAGATAAGAAAGGAATTACAGAGACAAGCAGCTAACGAACTAGTGAACTCATTAGTATTTACGTTGTTTTCCATAGACCTGCTCTCTACCAGTATCAGTGGTTTTCAAAGTGTGGTCCCCAGACCAGCAGCCTCATCATCACCTGCAACTTCCTAGAAATACAAATATGTGGGCCCCTCTCCACTCTTCTAAATCAGAAACTCTAGGGTGGGGGCCAGCCTGGGGTGTAACAAGTCCTTCAGGTGATTCAGAAGCACAATAAAGTCTGAGAACCACCTGTCTTAACCAAAACCTGACTTCTCCTTGATCATTTGGAGTCAGGTCCCTGGATTATCCTTACCACCTCTGCATTTTACTGTAAGATCAGCCTCAGTTAATGTTCTTTAGATTTGCTGACTCACATGCCTGGCTTGTGGCTTCTCCAGTTTAGGGGATACAGTCACCTCCAGGCTAACCACCGTTCGGATTCCCATTGCTGGCTCTACCTCAGAAGCCCTAGAGGTGCATACCTGTTAAAGAGCTTCCTTCCAGGGGTCTGTGGTCACCGTTGAGTGTGGCAGTGGAATCTGTTCTGGAATCCTCCCTCACGTTCATGTCTGGGCTACAGCTGGCCGTAGCTGGGCAACTTACCTGGTTGCTCTTTATGTGCAAAGCAGTGCTGAGCTCATGGGAAACACTCAATACACATGTGTAAACTATATAGCCTGAAACTGGGCCATGAGTAGTTACTGCCATCACAATCACCAGGCTGAATTCTGAGCCCAAACGACACACTTAGACTATCCCAGGATAATCTTCACTGAATAAAAGTACACATTGGACTTTTAATTTGCAAGTGTTCTGCACTTTTCAATCAGTGGTCTTAGAGAGTCATGTGAAGAGAGATGAGAGTACATAAATAGGGTGTTAAATATATCAAGTGTAACCAAAAAAATTAACCAGAAAAATAAGTTTAAAAGCAATAAAAAAAAAAAACCTTCAATAATATATAAATAACTTAATCTGAGGTAAGAGAAAAACAAAATCCTGCAGATACTTTTAGAAAAATAAACCTCTTCTGTACTATACAGAAATTTACCTTTTACCACATCTTCTCAATCCCCATATGGTCGCCCTCTTCCACCAAAGACTCTGGGCACCAGAACTGAAGCTGAGAATCTCTCCGACCCCTACACTTCAGGTAACCATACAGAATATTCAAAGCTCGAGTTCAGCCAGGCTAAGTTACAAGAAAACTGAACCCATTCTCCATCCCATCCTAGAATAGAAGGGGCTACAGCAGTGCGTGGAGTGCTCAAGGCTGGGACCAAATCTCTGAGTGAGGTAAGGAATGGAATTGTGCTTCCTCCTAACAAATCACTTACCTCCTTCCAGGAGGTCCGTTATCTTCCCTCTTGTCTTCAAAAGACAGTTTTTCATCTCTGAAATGAGAGATGCCCACGCACCACCCCAAGCCCTCCTCAAAGAGCTAGGCCCCCACCCTAACCCCAAATCTATCCAGCCAGTTTCTACAGTGGTCTTCCCATTCTTCTGAGCTCTGGAGTGGTGGCTCCATGACAGAGCATTACTCTATACTCCTTACTGGGGCCAAGACCCAAACAATTGTCTTCTCCTGTGCGGGAAAGGAAGAGGGGCGGCAAAGCAAAAATTAATAATAAAGCATTTTGTAAAAATTCAGGGAGGAGAAACAATTCTAAATCAGTGTTCTGGTTTGTGCAGCTGTTTTTTTAAACCGTTTTCTGTTTCCTAACACCCCATCCCACAGTGGAGCTGACTGCTGGAGCACATTCTGAGCAGAGTCTTGGCCAATGGCTCCTGCTTCCCTACCAGCCCCAGGGCTGCGCCGAACTAAGTAAGCACCATGTCAGAGCACTGCAGGCTCCCAGCTCTGCTGGCTGTGTCCAGTCCTGATCCTTGAGTGGCCTGTATGCCATAGGGTCCCAGAGACGGGCAAAAAAGGTGAGAAATCCAAAAAGGTGAGTTGAGCTTCATTCACTCTGGACAGCCGGGAGCTCAGGCCCCCGCGCTCTGCAGAGGTGCCAGCTGTGACCAAGTACTGACTAGGTTTCGCTGGCAACTCAGGGATGAGTGCTGTCTGCCCAGTTGGCCACAGCAGGTAGCCTCGGCTCTTCTTAACATCAGGATACAGAGAGTAACAAGAGCTGCCCCAGCATCTCTGGGGTGTCCTGGAGCACTGTCTTGACCGTGAGATGCTAACTACCAAGGAAGGAAGCCAGTCTGGCTATAACCAGCGGCTGCTGTTTGATGAAGGAGCTTAGGAGCTGAGGGGGGAATCCTGGAGCACCAAGTTCTACCTGAAATAAACCAGAGAGGGAAGAGTTAAAGGTGCAGACAGACCCAGGAGAGTGCACCGGGGCACACTTCAGCCATAAGCAGCCACCCCAGGCTGCTGTGACTGGAGAGGTTCTGAACTGAACTGTCTACAGCCCTGTGCTCTGCTGTTCAGATCTAGGCAAAAGCTTCACTTCCCAATGACAAAAGGTCAAGTCAGGGAACTGAGGGTGCTGCTCTGCCTCACAATGACTCATCTATCTCCTGAGGACCCTGGGAACAGCCAGAGGATGTAGGCCGCCAGGCTCTGGTAAGAGCAGCTTCAGAAGAAGGTTGATCAACTCTGCCTCATTCCTTCCTGATTCCCACTGATTCGTGACCCAAGAAACCCTTGAGTCTCCAGCTCTCAGGCCACAGATCCTGGGTACTGAAGGATGTTGAACAGCTATACAGAAAGCTCCCATGGGGCTGGGGTCAAATCAAGGCATGCTGTGAGGCCAGCTGCACAAGGTGGATCACCTGGGCCAAGTAGATGACTCTGGTGATCTCCTTCCCTTCCACAGTGAGGGGCTGCAGGATCCAGGCACTGGGCAGGATCTCCCCTCGGACCATCTCCCTGCTGGGTCTCGGCATGGACGCATCATACACAGACTGAGCTGCCATGATAGACAGTTGCCCCTGGAAACAGAGCAATGTGAGTCCAGCCTACGTGATATGGGAGGGACAGGGACAAACAGGGACAGGCTCCAGTGCAGTCAGTACCGTGGAAGGCAACACTGGGCCAGCCTTCACCCCCACCCTGGCCCAACTTGCCCTCCTTCCCCCAGAGGACCTGATGCCCACAAAGATTGCTTCTCACAACACGCCAGTCCAAGTTCCTCCCACAACATCTTTACCACCAGCAAGGCAGGCACCTCTTTGGCTTCCACGCAGACACAACAGAAATCCCGTGGCTGTTTCAGTGCACACAGGGTGGTATTGCACACCAAATACACTGGAGGGGCAGGGATGCAGGAAGTCAGAAGGCACATGGACAGACCGGGTTCTACCCTGTGACACCCCATCATTCCACAGCCTGACACCCCACTGGACCTAGCTGAGTACCCGGCCTCCTGAGAACACTGCCTCTGACCCTGCTGCCTCTGTCCCCTGGGCTCACCCAGGCTGATGCTGTTGGTCACCCGCTGATGCAGCCTCGCTGTCTGGATGGGCTTGTGGTACAGCGGCCACAAGGTGGGGTCACTCACAGCTGCCCACACGTGAGACAGTGGCTGGGACACCACGCCAGCCCCCAGGAAGCCATGCCGAGTAGAAGAAAACACCTTGTAGTACAGATGCACGTCCTGCTCCTCGCCCTGATGGCTGGGGGAGACACCAAGGGTGGGGAAGAGGAGGAGGGGATGAAAGCTGGGTTCTAGAGTCACCGGAAGAGCTCACGGTGAGGGACTCAAGGAAGCCGGGGTGGAGAAGGGAAAGGAGAGAAGGCGAGCAGGGCCACAGGGAGAAGACACTGTGCAAGGGAACTTACTTCCAGCCAGCTGCTGCCTGGCAGCTGAAGAGGTGGTTCAGATTATCTGAGCAAGCAGCCATTACCTGGGGACACAGTGACCACACCCAGATTAGTGGGCACAGTTCGTACAAAGCAGACTCTCGGATTAGTCCCTCAGGCCAGCATTTACTGAATCCCCCACTTTTGTAAAGATAGAGAGCTGCTGAAGAAGCCCTCATCTGCCCTGTTCCTTCCCTCCTCTTTCTTCCTCCCCACCCAGCAGATTCGGCTACAGGAAACCTCACATCAGCCATAGAGATGTCCACGATGTGCTTGGCCAAATCCTTGTAGGAGGAGGAGAAGGAGGTCCCCAGGCTGGACGGAGAACAGCAGCAACTGCCCAAGGAGGCTCTGCGGCCTACAATGAACAGGTGGAGACTCTTGAGACGGCATGAGCATCAGGGCCTCAGGGCAGCAACGGCCTCCTTCAATAATAATGTCCCTCCTCCTGAGGGACAGTGGCTCCCTAGGATCTAGCAGACCTCAGCCCCAAAGTCCCCACACCAGGTAGGTAGCTCTGCCCCACCACTCACTGCAGGCTGAGGTTTTCCAGGCAGAGCCGGCCAGGTTCAGCTGACTGTTCCTCACTGCAGAGCGGCCCCACACCTCCCCTATCCAGGAGTCTCTGGAATCAGGCAAGTTTGTGTCCCCCTGCAGAAGAGAAGATGCTCAGGACCAGAGCAGAGGCAGGGAGAGAGCAGAGCACCAGAAAGCCAGTGCAGAATTATCTCCTCTGCCTCTGAACAGCACCAAACAGCTTTCAACATAAAGGCTCAAGTGAAAAGGTGTTCCCTGCTGGGTGCCCTTGAGAAGTCAACCACAATAGAAACCAGTCCCCCTGGAGAGTTTCCTTGCCCTTCAAGCCACACGCTCAAGGTTGCTTGTAGGAGAGTTCCAACAGAAATCAGAATGAACTGGGACCTGAGACGATGGGGTACCAGGGGTCAGTGAGTGGGGGGGCCCTCTGCGCCACTGCAGCAACAGGAATGAGGCCATGGCTGGAGCTCTGTTTAATGTGGGCAGCAAACAAAGCCCAACTGGGACGTGGGAGGTGGGAGGTGGGATGGGGAAGAAAAGTGACGGGCTGTGAGAAAAGCTTGACCCTTGGCCCCAGCCCCAGGTACAGCAGCTGAGCCAAAGGTCCTAATTTGGAACCAAATGGGGATGATCCTCTCGATTTGCAATACAGCCACCACACCTTTACTACAAGCAGCTTCTCAATGACATGACCCTTGACCTCTGCTGGATCTAACAGGCATCCACTATCCTACCTCTATCATCGGTTCCTAACCTAGTGTTACTTTTAAAAAAAAGTGAACAAAGATATTCTGTCTCCATCCTTACGTCCTTTCTTCCTGCTGCAGCATCCAAGTGGTCTCTCCTACTTCAGGCAGATTGAGATTTTTGTGCCACCTTCTCAAGAACCTTTCACTACTGATCTCTTTCTTCACTTATTGCCTCCACCTCTCCTTCTTCACTAGATTCTTCATATCAGCATTTAAGCATGCAAAAATTTCTCCCACCTTTAAAAACTTTCCTCTACAGGCATCTTTGCTCTTTTGTCCTTTACAGATAAACTTGAAATGATTGTCACCGTTTGCCATCTCCTACCTCTTATACCCTCTGAATGCACTCAAATCTAGCCTTTGCTAGATCCATGTGCCTGGATGTGGTGAACAGGTCCCAGTCCTCATCTTACTGAGCATCTCCCTTTCACTTGCTTCCTGAATCCCTGGGATCTTGGCTTTCTGTCTCTCTGGGTGTTCCTTCCCAGTTTCTTTTGTTGGCTCATCTTCCCCAAACATAAGTTGATTTATTGGGATTCTTTCAAGACTCGGGCCTAGGCCCTCTTCTCGCTCTATAATATACTCCTGTGTGATCCCATCTGTTCCCAGTGCTATACTGATGACTTCCAAAAGTAAATATGTGTGGATTAATCAATAAATATTGCGAGACGACAGGGTCACCGTCTGAAGAAAAGGTTACATCAGACCCATTTCACACATCTTGCCAAAACAAATTACTTATGCTTTGTGGCTCAAAAATATACAGGGTGGGGGAGAATTTAATAATACTATGAGAAAATTTTTTTAAAAATTTAATGATCTCATAGTGCAGAAATGCCTTCCTAAACAGGGCACAAACTCCAGAGGCCATGAAAGAAAAGACTGATAAAAACTAGATTAACATATCATAAAAACAACTAGGGAAAAAACCCACTGGCCTCTCAAATGGCAAAAGGATAACTGTCTTAATATAAGGAAAGGCCACCAAAAACAAAAGAACAACCTAACAGAAATGGACCCAGTACACTGGCAGGCAGAGCAAAAAGCCAAAGGGCTCTTAAATATCTGAAAAGGCACTCCATCTCAGACACAAGAGAATTGCAAATTAAAACTAAAATGAAATACTATTTTATGCCTATAAGATTCACAAAGATTGAAGGAAAAAACCCTTAATAAACACTGTTAAGCAGAAATGTGGGTAAGTAGGCACTTATATATTGTTATTTGAGAGTGTAAATAGGTATATTTTGAAAATATTCATCACATATTTTAAATTAAAAATACATATATCCTTTGACACCTAGCAATCCTGCTTCTAGGTATTTAATTACAGATATTCTTTCATTTAAGTGGCAATAAACATTTTCAAATATGAACTCAGAGAACCTAGAGAATATAGTGCCCTTGAGTCTTTCTTGAAGAAATTACAAGAAGAATTACTAGGGTAGAAAAAAGAATGTACGCCAAAGAACTGCAAATGAGCAGAGTCCATTTGATCTAGCACGAGAACTAGAACTCTGAATATAAACACTGTAAATAGTATAGAAATACTGTAACAAAAGGTAATGAGAAAAAATGAGAGAAGGTGGAAATACACTGATTTCCTCATGTTTTACAGCCAGGGTGAAAAGAAAACTGCTAAATCAAGAAATAAAGACTATTTAAATATACAAAAGTAATGATGAAAAGAAAAGAAAGGAAAAAAAAAGGCTTCCAAATTACCAGAAAGAAGACACATATACATCCCCAAAGCAAGGAAAACACAGACCACAAAGAAGATAAACAAGATTTTTAGAAGCCAATGGAATATTCATGACCAAAACCCTCAAATATAAAAAAAAGAAATTTTACTTTCTCTGAAATCATACATTCTCTCAACACATGGCAAAGTTAAAAATTAGTAACAGGGCTTCCCTGGTGGCACAGTGGTTAAGAATGCACCTGCCAAAAAAAAAAAAAAAAAAGAATGCACCTGCCAATGCAGGGGACACGGGTCTGAGCCCTGGTCTGGGAAGATCCCACATGCCGCGGAACAGCTAAGCCTGTGCACCACAACTACTAAGCCTGTGCTCTAGAGCCTGCGAGCCACAACTACTGTGCCCTCGTGCCATAGCTAGTGAAGCCTGTGTGCCTAGAGCCCATGCTCTGCAACAAGAGAAGCCACCATAATGAGAAGCCTACACACCGTAATGAAGACACACCCCCACTTGCTGCAAATAAAAAAAGGGGGGTGAAGACACACCCCCACTTGCTGCAACTCAAGAAAGCCCACACAGCAACGAAGACCCAATGCAGCCAAAAATGAATAAATAAAAATAAAGTTCCCTTAAAAAAAATAACAAAATCAGAAAACACGGCCTTTCTACCAAAAAGTTTTGAAAAACTCTTAACAACAATTGGGTAAAGAAGAAATACAAACTGAAATTTCAAAATTACTATAAAGCAAAGATTATATACAGATATATATCTATGTCTACATCTATATGTATCTCACAACTTGTGGGATACAACTAAAGCAGCGCTCAGAGGGAAAGTTTTAACTTCAGATATTTACATCTATGAAAAAAAAAATAAATGAATATTATGAACTACATGCCAACAATTAGGTAACTCAGATGAAATGGACAAGTTCCTAAAAAGATACAAACTACTGAAACTGACTCAAGAAGAAATGGAAAATCTGAATAGACATTTAATAAGTAAATTTAGTAATCAAAAAAATTTTTAAATTCCCACAAAGAAAATTTCAAGATGGGATAGCTTCATTAGTGAAATCTACCAAGCATTTAGAGAATTAACACCAGTTCTTCACAGTTCTTCCGAAAATAGAGGAGGGAACACTTCTCAACTCATTCTATGAGGCCAAGATTACCCTGATAAAACCAAAGACATCAAGTAAACTATAGACCAATATCCCTGTGCATTTAAACAAATAAATCCTCAGCAAAATAACTAGTAAACTGAGTCTAGCAACATATAAAGAGGATACATACCATGACCAAGTGGGATTTATCCCAGGAACACAAAGTTAGTTCAACATAGAAAAATCAATGTAATATATTAATAGAACAAAGGAAAACACCCACATGATCATCTCAATAGATACAGGAAAAAGTATTTAAATCCAACACCTTTTCATGATAAAAGCAATAAGCTAGGACTAGAAGGAAATCTCCTCTAAAGATTATGTACGAAAACCCCACAGCTAACATACTTAATAGTAAAAACTGGATGGTTTTCTCCTAAAATCAGTAACAAGACAAGAACGTCTGCTCTCACCACTTCTATTTAACATGGTACTCAAGATTCTAGCCAAGGCAGTTAGGCAAGAAAACAACAACAAAAGATCGGATATTCTATATACAAGGTCATATCACCTAAGGAGTCTAATAAAATGAAGTATTAGAACTAATAAATGAGTACAGGAGACAACATCAATATACAAAAATCAACTGTATTTCTGTATAGTAGCAATGAGCAAACCAAAAAGGAAATTAAGGAAACAAGCCCATTTATAATAGCATCAAAAAGAATAAAATAGTTAGGAATAAATTTAACAACAACAAAAAACACGAAAAATTTATACTCTGAAAACTATAAAACATTGTTGAAAATAAAGAAGACCCGAATAAATGAAAAGATATCCCATGTTCATGAATTGAAAGACTTAATATTGTTCAGATAGCAACCCTCCCCAAATTGATCTATAGGTTCAATGCAATCCCAATCAAAATCCCAGCTGACTTCTTTTCAGAAATTGAAAAGATTATCCCTAAAATTCATATGTACAGTCAAGGGACACAGAATAGCCAAAACAATCTTGAAAAAGAACAAAGTTGGAAGATATATACTTCCTGATTTCAAAATCTACCACAAACCCAGGGGCTTCCCTGGTGGCACAGTGGTTGAGAGTCCACCTGCCGATGCAGGGGACACGGGTTCGTGCCCCGGTCTGGGAGGATCCCACATGCCGCGGAGCGGCTAGGCCCGTGAGCCATGGCCACTGGGCCTGCGCGGCCGGAGCCTGTGCTCCGCAACGGGAGAGGCCACAACAGTGAGAGGCCCGCGTACTGCAAAAAAAAAAAAAAAAAAATCTACCACAAACCTAAACAGTCATCAAGACAGTGTGGTATTGGCCTAAGGATAGATATATAATTCAATGGAATGGAATTAAGAGTCCAGAAATAAATTCACACATCTATGGTCAGTTAATCTTTGACTAGGGTGCTGAGACAATTCAATGGGAGAAAAGATTATCTGTCTGAACAAATGGTGCTGGGACAACTGGATATCCACGTGCAAAAGAAAGAAATGTGATCCCTAATTCTCACTATGTACAAAAATTGATTCAAAACAGATCAAAGACCCAAATGTAGGAACTAAAACTATACAACTACTAAAAGAAAATATAGGCATAATCTTTGTGACCTTGGATTGAGCAAGAGTGTCTTAGATATGAAACCAAAAGCACAAGCAACAAAAGAAAAAATTAAAGTAGACATGATCAAAATTTATAACTTTGTGCTTCAAATGACACCATCAAGAAAGTGAAAAGACAACACACAGAATAAAGAAACTTTTTATAAATCATATAACTGATAAGGGACTTATACTAGAATATATAAAGAACTCTTTGCCTTAATAAAAAGACAACCCAATTAGAAAATGGACAAAAGATGGGAAAAGACATTGCTCTAAAAAAAATTTATAAATTTATAATAAGCACATGAAAAGTTCAACACCATTAACCATCAGGATGATGCAAACGATGAGGTACCACCTGAGATCCCACTGGGATGAATATAATTTAAAAGATGAATAATAACAAGTGTTGGCTAGGATGTGGAGAAATACATTGCTTATACACTGTTGATGGGACTGCAGAATAGTGCAGCCACTTTGAAAAACAGGCTGGCAGTTCTTCAACTGGTGAAACAGAGTTACCCTATGATCTCAGTCCAACTCCTAGGTAAAACCCAAGAGAAGTGAAAACATGTCCACACAACAACTTGTACATTAATGTTCACAGCAGCATTGTTCATAATAGGCAAAAAGTGGAAACAACCTAAATGTCCATCAACTGATGAACAGACAAATAAATGTGATAGTCACACAATGTGATATTATTAGCCATAAAAAGGAATGAAATTCTGATACATGCTACAAGTGGATGAGCCCTTGTTGTGGGGTGAATTATTGTCCTCCAAAAATGATATGTTGAAGTCCTAACTCCTGCTGTCTGTAAATGTAACTTTATTTG
The DNA here is from genome assembly GCF_951394435.1 of Stenella coeruleoalba. Taxonomy (NCBI): domain Eukaryota; kingdom Metazoa; phylum Chordata; class Mammalia; order Artiodactyla; family Delphinidae; genus Stenella; species Stenella coeruleoalba. The sequence continues at coordinate 85,455,087 of NC_137147.1, read as the reverse complement.
GAAATAGGGTCTTTGCAGATGCAATCAAGTTATGATGAGGTTCCACTGGATTAGAGTGGGCCATACATCCAATGACTGCTGTCCTTATAAGAAAGCCACACGAAGACACAGGTACACAGAGACAAACAGGGAGAAGCCACGTGATGCCAATGGCAAAGGCTGGAGTGATACAGTTACAAGCCAAGGAATGCCAAGGAAGTTATAGCCATACAATGTAACCTCAGGAAGCAAGAAAAATAAACAACCTAAACTTACACCTAAAGCAACAAGAGAAAGAAGAACAAACAAAACCCAAAGTTAGTAGAAGGAAAGAAATCATAAAGATGAGAGCAGGAATAAATGAAACAGAGACGAAGAAAGCAATAGAAAAGATCAATGGGGCTTCCCTGGTGGCGCAGTGGTTGAGAGTCTGCCTGCTGATGCAGGGGACACGGGTTTGTGCCCTGGTCCAGGAAGATCCCACATGCCGCGGAGCGGCTAGGCCCGTGAGCCATGGCTGCTGAGCCTGTGCGTCCAGAGCCTGTGCTCCGCAACGGGAGAGGCCACAACAGTGAGAGGCCCGCGTACCGCAAAAAAAAAAAAAAAAAAAAAAAAAGATCAATGAAACTAAAAGCTGGTTCTTTGAAAAGATAAACAAAAATGATAAACGTTTAGCCGGACTCATCAAGAAAAAAAGGGAAAAGGCTCAAATCAATAAAATTAGAAATAAAAAAGAAGTTACAGGGACTTCCTTGGTGGTGCAGTGGTTAAGAATCCACCTGCCAATGCAGAGAACATGGGTTCGAGCCCTGGTCTGGGAAGATCCCACATGCCACGGAGCAACTAAGCCTGTGTATACGACTACTGAGCCTGTACTCTAGAGCCTGAGCCACAACTACTGAGCCCACGCACCTAGAGCCTGTGCTCCGCAACAAGAGTAGCCACCGCAATGAGAAGCCGCACACCGCAACGAAAAGTAGCTCCCGCTTCCCGCGACTAGAGAAAGCCCACGTGCAGCACAGCAACGAAGACCCAATGCAGCCAAAAATAAATTAATTGATTAAAAAAAAAGAAGTTACAACTAACTCCAGAGAAATACAAAGGATCATTAGAGACTACTACAAGGAACTATATGCCAGTAAAAGGGACAACCTAGAAGAAACAGACAAATTCTTAGAAAGGTACAATCTTCCAAGACTGAACCAGGAAGAAACAGAAAATATGAGCAGACCAATCACAATTACTGAAATTGAAACTGGGATTAAAAAACTCCCAACAAACAGAAGTCCATGACCAGACGGCTTCACAGACGAATTCTATCAAACATGTAGAGAAGAATTAACACCTATCCTTCTGAAACTATTCTAAACAATTGCAGAGGAAGGAACATTCCCAAACTCATTCTATGAGGCCACCATCACCCTGATACCGAAACCAAAGACAACACAAAAAAAGAAAATTACAGGCCAATATCACTGATGAACACAGATGCAAAAATCCTAAACAAATACTAGCAAACTGAATCCAACAGTAGAATTGTAAAAGGATCACGCACCATGATCAAGTGGGATTTATCCCAGGGATGCAGGATTTTTCAATATCTACAAATCAATCAGTGTGATATACCATATTAACAAATTAAAGAATAAGAACCACATTATCATCTCAATAGATGCAGAGAAAGCTTTTGACAAAATTCAACCCCATTTATGATAAAAACTCTCCAGAAAGTGGGCATAGAGGGAACCTACCTCAACATAATAAAGGCCATATATGACAAACCCACAACTAACATCATAATCAATGGTGAAAAGCTGAAAGCACTTCCTCTAAGATCAGGAACAAGACAAGGTTGTCCACTCTCACCACTCTTACTCAACATAGTTTTGGAAGTCCTAGCCATGGCAATCAGAGAAGAAAAAGAAATAAAAGGAATACAAATTGGAAAAGAAGTAAAACTGTCACTGTTTGCAGATGACATGATACTATACATAGAAAATCCTAAAGATGCTACCAAAAAACTACTAGAGCTCATCAATGAATTTGGTAACATTGCAGGATACAAAATTAATACATGGAAATCTGCTGCATTTCTATACACTAACAATGAAAGATCAGAAAGAGAAATTAAGGAAACACTCCCATTTACCACTGCAACAAAAAGAATAAAATACCTAGGAATATACCTACCTAAGGAGGCAAAAGACCTGTACTCCGAAAACTATAAGATGCTGATGAAAGAAATCGAAGATGACACAAACAGATGGAAAGATATACCATGTTCTTGGAAGAATCAATACTGTCAAAATGACTATACTACCCAAGGCAATCTACAGATTCAATGCAATCCCTATCAAATTACCAATGGCATTTTTCACAGAACTAGAACAAGAAATTTTAAAATTTGTATGGAAACACAGAAGACCCCAAATAGCCAAAGCAATCCTGAGAAAGAAAAACTGAATTGGAGGAATCGGGCTCCCTGACTTCAAACTATACTACAAAGCTACAGTAATCAAAACAGTAAGGTACTGGCACAAAAACAGAAATATAGATCAATGGAACAGGAGAGAAAGCCCAGAAATAAACCCATGCACCTATGGTCAATTAATCTACAACAAAGGAGGCAAGAATATACAGTGGAGAAAAGACAGTCTCTTCAATAAGTGGTGCTGGGAAAACTGGAGAGCTACAGGTAAAATAATGAAATTAGAACATTCTCTAACACCATACACAAAAATAAATCAAAGCGGATTAAAGACCTAAATTTAAGACTGGATACTATAAAACTCTTAGAGGAAAACATAGGCAGAACACTCTTTGACATAAATTGCAGCAATATCTTTTTGGACCCACCTCCCAGAGTAATGAAAATAAAAACAAAAATAAACAAATGGTAGCTAATTAAACTTAAAAGCTTTTACACAGCAAAGGAAACCATAAGAAACAAAAAGACAACCCACAGAATGGGAGAAAATATTTGCAAGCAAAGAGACTGAGAAGGGATTAATCTTCAAAATATACAAACAGCTCATACAGCTCAATATCAAAAAACCAAACAACCCAATCAAAAAATGGGCAGAAGATCTAAATAGCAATTTCTCCAAAGAAGACATACAGATGGCCATAAAGCACATGAAAAGATGCTCAATATAGATATTAGAGAAATGCAAATCAAAACTACAAGGAGATATCACCTCCCACCAGTCAGAATGGCCATTATCCAAAAGTCTACAAATAACAAATGCTGGAGAAGGTGTGGAGAAAAAGGAACACTCCTACATTGTTGGTGGGAATGTAAATTGGCACAACCACTATAGAGAACAGTATGGAGGTTCCTTAAAAAACTAAAAATAAAACTACCATATGATCCAGCAATCCCACTCCCGGGCATATATCTGGAGAAAACCATAATTTGAAAATATACACATACCCCAATGTTCATTGCAGCACTATTTACAATAGCCAAGACATGGAAGCAACCTAAATGTCCATCGACAGATGAATGGATCAAGAAGATGTGGTACATATACACAATGGAATGTTACTCAGCCATAAAAAAGAATGAAATAATACCATTTTCAGCAATACGGATGGACCTAAAGATTATCATACTAAGTGAAGTAAGTCAGAGAAAGACAAGTATCATATGATATCACTTATATGTGCAATCCAAAAAGATGATACAAATGAACTTCTTTTTTTTTTTGCGGTACACGGGCCTCTCACTGCTGTGGCCTCTCCTGTTGCGCAGCATAGGCTCCGGACGCGCAGGCTCAGCGGCCATTGCTCACGGGTCCAGCCGCTCTGCGGCATGTGTGATCCTCCTGGACCAGGGCACGAACCTGTGTCCCCTGCATCAGCAGGCGGACTCTCAACCACTGCGCCACCAGGGAAGCCCCATAAATGAACTTATTTACAAAAACAGAGACTCCCGGACTTTGAAAACAGACTTATGTTTACCAACAGGGAAAGGTGGGGCGGGGGGAAGGATAAAGTAGGAGGTTGGGATTAACATACACACACTACTATATATAAAATAGATAATCAACAAGGACCTGTTGTATAGCACAGGGAACTCTATCAATATTCTGTAATAACCTATATGGGAAAAGAATCTGAAAAAGAATGATACGTATAACTGAACCACTTTGCTATACACCTGAAACTAACACAACATTGTAAATCAACTATACCCCAATATAAAATAAAAATTAAAAAAAAGAATACACTACAGGGTCAGAAAAAGAAGAATAATGGGAACAACAAGGTCCTACTGTATAGCACAGGGAACTGTATGCAATATTCTATAATAAACCATAATGAAAAAGCATATAAAAAAAGGAATGTACGTATATGTATAACTGAATCACTTTGCTATACAGCAGAAATTAACGCACTATTGTAAAAAAGATATACACATTCTCAAAAGATACACACTTCCTTATAGATGTGCAGACTATCTCTGGAAATATACACCAAACTGGTTCTGGGGAGGCAAAAAGACTGAAAAATGCACTTGACAGTCTATGTCTTTTGCTACTGTTTGAATACGATTTTTTTTTTTTTTTTTTTACTGTGTGAAGTTTTGCTTATAAAAGGAATTTCAGATTTTATATCCCCAGCCAGATCTTACCTCTGAGCTCCAGATCTGGATCCCAACTGCCTGATTTCCAGCTGCTCCCCTGCATTTCTCACAAGCACTTTCAACCTGGTAAATACCAAACTAGACTCATGATCTTCCCCTCAAAACCTGCCCCATTCAGGGCTCTTCGTCACATGGACATCACCAGCCCTTCAAGCCCAAAGTGCATGTGGTTCTGACTCCTCCTGCTTCCAGCCTCCAACTTCCAATCTGCCCCTGCGTCCTGTGGACGCTCTAGCCAGCGCATCCACATCTGCTCCTCCACGCGGGCGGTGCCCTGAACCAAGCAACTGTCGTCTCTCACTCGGCTTTGCCAAGGTCGTGAGCGGGTCTACCCAGGGCTGCTCTTGCCACTTCTCTGGCAAGCTCGTCATTCTCCTCCCCACTAAAAAGCTTGTCAGCAGCTTTGAGAAGTAACATGATCAGATAGGTTAGAAAGCAGCCAGAATTTCCAATAGTGTCTACACAACCTTGCCTTTTCTAGTCCCTTCTCCTGTGATTCTTCCATCTCACTCTTTACATTCCAGCCACACTAACCTTCTTTTAGTTCCCCCAACTCCTCCTCCCTCACTTGCTGGGCCCTCTGCCTGGAAGGCTATTCTCCTGCCCCCCACATATCTCCAGACACCAACTTTTACTGAGTTAACTACCTCTCGGCCTTCCAGTCTCAGTTTAAACACATTCTCTTCAGAGCATCTTTGCTGATCCTCCAGACTAGGTCAGGTCCCTGTTTCATCCGGCTTAGCACCCCTTCTTCACAGAAACTACTGCAACAATAATTAAATAATAAAATAAGCTGTTTAATATTTATCCCTCTAATAATCTGTTTAAGGACAAGAACAATTTTGCTCAGTGCCTAAAATAGCGCCTACAAAATAAACACTTGTTGAATGAATGAATGAGTAAACAGGGAGGGGAGACAAAAACCACAGGGAAGACAAAGGCCATCGTACAGGAGAAGGGCTCACGTCAGCAGTGGCCTCCAGGAGGCAGAACTTCCTCCCAAACTCTTGCCAGGGTGCTCCCGGCCCGATTCGTGCTTGCATTTGCCTACTCACCACACTGTCTGGGGACTGGAGCTGGCCTGGCAAGGCCGGGCTGCTATTGTAGCCGGAGGTGACACCAGAGGAGAGACTTCCGTTGGAGCTGGTGCACCAAGAGCTTGAGGCGGCCAGGGTGTGTAGCTTTTCTTCTTCCTGGGAAGGATAGATTACTGTCAACCAGCTCCAGGTGCACCCTCACTTCCCACCCTCACTTTCACCCCTTCTCACCTCCCCAGTTCCCGTCACCTCCCACTGCCTCCTGCCTCAGCCTCAGCCTCATACCCCCATGCCTCCCCCATCCCCACCCCAACTATATACCCAAGCCGCCTCCTCCCAAACTCTGGCCTGGGGACAGGAGCTGGTCTGATGAGGATGGCATGAAAATAGAGAGTGAAGCAGCTTTGAGCTGGCACCAGGGGCCTGACGCCCTCCTCCAAATTCTAAGTCTCAAGACTCAGAGGCAGCCCTGGTCTGCCCCGGGCTCCGAGCCTACCCTGAAATCAGAGGCTTGCCCCACTCCCCACCCGCAGCAGCTGGCAGACGATCTGCTGGCGGATTCTCAGCTTTTCCTGTTCAGTCTGCTCCCGCAGTCGGGCCCGGGCCCGGGCAATCTCCACCTTGGCCTCCTCACGGGCCCGCTGGTATTCTTGTAGCATCAGCTCTATGTCAGAGGGTGGGTGAGGAGACCTTGACACTGACCGTGGGCTCCTGGGGAAGACCAGAGGGTTGTAGAGATGCCTTCTAACATGGTGAGTGGGCGATCGCCCAGGCCCGCTCAACACCACCTTCCTGAAGGGCCCATCCTCTCTTTGCCCACAGGGCCTTCGGGTGTGGTCTTACAAACACCCTGAGGCTCAGGCCTGCAGTCTTACATAGCATGGCACGGCTCCTCTATCCACCCCCACCCACCCCATCCGCTGCTCCCTCCCAAACCCTCCTCTTTCCCTTTGCCTCAGTCTCCACAGCTGCCTCCGACTGTCCACAGTCACGTAGGACCCACTCCTGGAATCGCTCCTGGCAAAGGAAGCTGCAGCCTCCGGTGTCCAGGACGCTCAAGTCCAGGCCCTGCTCCCCACACTCGCCCCACCCAGAGCCTTTTCCCCACAGGGTTCTGGGTCCACCATACCTGGTGGTCTCCACAACATCCTTCCTCAGCTGCTGCAGGTATTCTCGGCGCCTGCTGGGCAAGTCAAAGGCCCAGGTGGGGAGATCCCGGTTGAATGGGAAGCTCAGTTGTTTCTGGGGGCTGAGGCTTTGCGTCCGGCGGAAGTTCTGAAGTCGCTCAGCCCGCTCCCTCCGGAGGTTCTCTGCGGTGCGTTCTGGCCTGAGACAGAACGTGAGTGAGGCACTGAAGCTGACCCTGACTGCCCTTCTCCATCTCCAGACCTATCTCTGACCCCCGGAAGGTCCCAGAGCTGAGCCGGGAGGAGGGAACGGCCGGCTGTGAGCCGGCTCGGCTCTCTCTCCTCTCCGCCCAGCCCTCGTCGCCCCACTCCGAGCTGGGTCCTTACCGGGCGTACGGCTCCTCCTCTTGGGCAGCAAGTGCCTCCCCCGTCCCGCTCTGCAGCACCTGCAGCAGGGCGTCTGCCTCCCCAAAGCCGTGGTGCAGTTTTGCTTCCGTGAGTTCCACGCTGAGGGAGAGGGTCTGGGCCCCGACCCGCAGGGGGATCTGCTCCCTCTGGGACCACTCGGGCGCCTGGCTCTGGTCCTCATGAGGTTGTGGGAGCCTCTGTCCCTGCTGTCCGGAGCTGCAATCACATCTGGTCCCCAGCAAATCCATCACACCCAGCGCCCCAGGGGAGCCGTCCTGACCCCCACACCAATCGCTGGATTTGTTATACACCGGGAGGTCCCTCAGACCGTGGTGCTGGGGCTCAGGGGCCATGCATGTCTGGGAACTGGGGCGCAGCGGCCCCTCAGGCTGGCAGGCCTCAGTTGGGCCCAAGATGCAACCCCGGAGCCCTGAGGTGTCAGCCAACTCAAAGGAAGGGCAGCTGCGGCGGCGCCAGAGGCCTCCCCACGAAGAGGAAATGTTCAGAGCGGGCCGTAGCTCCTCTGGAGACACTGAGCTCTCACCCCCATTCTCTGTCCTGCACTGCCATCGACTCAGCCCCCTACTGCTCAGTGGGCCACACTTTAGGGAGGCCACGTCCTCAGGCACAAAGCCATCAGTCAGCCTCCGGCTCCTGCTTCCCGGTGGTGGAGGCGACAGTCTGCTCTGGACCCCAGTGGTGGTCCTGGGCTGACGCCCCTGCGGGGCCTGCTCCACGCAGCTGACTTGGGGCTTTGCGCTCTGCTCTGGGTGGCCTCGGGAGCTCAGCCCAAGGGAGCACCTGTGGTCACCCCCTTCTAAGGGACTGCTACCTTCTCCACACGGAGCCTCCACTCTCTGAGAGCTACCTGACTCATCAGTGGTTTGAGAATAGTTACCCACTGCAGCCCTCGGGGCGCCCAGGGGAAGGCTTTGGTGGGAGACAAACTTCTGGCAGCCTTCAAGGGAATGAGCTGAGGGGGCCGAGAGAGACAAAGCGCCTGGGGGGTGCCCTGACCCTTGGGTGCTGGCGCTAAGCGTGAGGATCGGGGAGGAGGCCCTGTCCACCAGCAAGGCGCTCGTGGGGCCCTGCTCCTTCCACACCCCGGGCTCCTGCACAGGCTCCACAGTGTGGGGACAGGGCCCTGGGGAGGGAGGTGCACGGAGGCTGCGGCCGGGGCTGCCACCAGCCAGGCTGGGAGGCAGGGGGGCATCCAGAGAAGCCTGGGGGCTCAGAGGATGCAGGTTCTGCCCAGGGGGAACTTTCTGAAAACTCAAGTGGGATGAGGGTACGGGGGCACTCCGGGGCCTGCAGAGGGTGCTTTCTTCCTGAAGATCTCGGGGCCCTGCTATTTTCCGTGCGGTCCCCTCTGCCCCTCTCTTCTTAAGCGTCCCGGGGACATGTCCCTTTTCCTGAGACGTGATGGAAAGATCTGAGCCCAGCCTTTCAAGGACCGCATTGACTTTCTGAGGGTTGGCCTCTGGGGCCTGGAGGTGCAGAGGTGGTGAGGCCGGGTCAGTCTGGATGCCCTCATCCATGGTGGTCTGAGTACAGCCGTCCATCTTCAGTGCCTGGGGCACCTCACCCGGGGTCTCCCTCTTGGCATTCCACTCCTTTTCGGCCACCCTGGGCTGGGAGAGACTCCCCAACAGCTCCGAGGTGCTGTGCAGGAGCTGCGAGAGGCGGAGAGACAGGTTGTGCATGCTGGTCCAAGAGGCCAGATCCGACTGAGCAGAGGAGAGGTCCGCGTGGCTCCAGCGGGACCTGCAGCCCAGAGTCTGGGTGCCCTGCTCCACGGTGTTCATCCTGGACACACCCACAGGGCCGCCCTCCTCTGATGGGTACAGCAGCATAATCTCATCCACCGGGCCCGCAGCACTTCCTCCAGCCAAGGGAGGCTCCCCCCTCAGGCAGCCTGCCTCATCAGGGGTGCCCGGGAACCCGCCTCTCTCGTCAGGACCCTTAGCGGGGGCTGCCCCTTCAGAGCTGATCAGGACGTGGGGGCTTCCCAGGGCAAATGAGGAACCCCAGGCTCCCCAGGCCTCACGGGAACGGCGGGCGCTTTCGACGAGGCTGTGTGTGCTTGACAGGCCTTGGGCACTGGCCAAGGTGCTGCGGTGGGAGTAGACCGGGGAGCCCCGGTCGTCTAGGCCGTCGTCCTCACGGGAGCACCGGTCCACGTCTGACGGTGTCAGGCCCTGGGGTGTCGGGCCACGGGAGACATCAGCTGCGCCGCCAAACACATATTGCTTCCAGCCAACACGCGCAGGCCCCTCGGGACGCCAGGGCAGGGCGCAGGGATCGATGGCGCTGGAGCCAAAAAGCAGGACTCCTCCGCCCGCCTCAGAGCACCACGCTTCTGGCCGAGCCTGGCCACCCAGTCTCTCTGGCTTTCCCGGCTGGGCCTGTTCCGGAGTACCAAACAGCCGAGCAGCCATGAGATCGGGGGGCGGCATGCACGAGACAGCTGAAGTCACCAGGGAAGGAGGGGGTGTGGACGGCAGGGGCCTGGGATCAGCAGCGATGCCGTCCAGGTCAGAGGCGGCTTCCTGATTGCAGCCCTCAGCTTTCAGAGACGTTCTTGCCGCAGACTTTCCTGAGAAACAGCCTCTGGGATGTGGGGTCCACAATCTGCTAGGCTCCTGTATATCCTCATCTGTCGGGGAAGGAGGCTCCACGCTCAAGCTTAGCTCCTGAAGAGACCGGTGAGAGCTGACCACAGAGAACTGCGGTCTAGAGTGTTTGGGGCCAGAGACGACGGCGATCACAGGAAGTGAGCACCGGTGGCAGGGTGCCGGCTGCTCCCCGCCAGAAGAGGGCTGCCCAGGGCCCTGGGCCACAGGCCAACATGCTCCACGTTGCCCCAAGGGGACAGTGGCTGAGTCTCTGAAGGCTGCAGGGAGCCTGGCCACAGCCTCGTCCTCTCTGCCTGCACCTCTAATCTGACAGCTGCCTGAGCCACCTTCATCAGCACATGGGGGGCTCCTGCCCCGGGCAGCATCTTCTTGGCCACCTGAAGCCTGGTCTCTCTGCTGCTCTTCCTCCTCCCGGGGGCTGTCAACCTGGGGACCGGAGGCGCACTGTAACTCTGCTACCAATTTGGCTTGGGGATCCAAGCCACTATTGTCCTTGGACTCCGCGGAAAGTTGCGGCTTTTCTGGAAGGCATCTGATGGCATTTCCCAAACATCCATGTTGTGGTCCCACCGGCGGCTCACTCGCAACACACCCTTCACTTAAATTCAGGCTGTGTGGTCCCCCAGCTGTTGCAGGTGGTTCTGGCTTGGTTGGAGAGCCCTGTGCACTCCGGCCACCAGCAGAGCTGTCCTGAAACCTCCCGGGGGGCTCAGAGCACCTGCCTGCATGGAAAGGGGGAGCCTCAAGCTCGGCGCTGACTTTCTTCTTGCCAACCTTTTTCTCAGGATCCCCTACTGACCTGCAGCTTCCATCAGCAACCCAGGGGCTGAGGGGACTTGTCCTCACATCAGGGGCGGAAGGGGAGCTGCAGCCCTGAGCCGGAGGCGGGAGAGCAGCAGCAGAGGTCTCCGGGGTGCTGCCATCTACCGGCCCCAACTCCACATTAATGCTTTTGGGCTCAAGGCCATGTGCCCAGAGTACATCAGGTTCCCTGCAATGGCCCTCTCCTCTCTCCACCCCGCAGGCCCTGGGGGGGACCATGCAGGGTGGGTGGCGAGTATGTGGGGAGGCCTCGGAAGCCCCCTTGCCCAGGTCACCATCTCTGTAACACAGTGAAGTGGAGGAAGGGGAGGCACGGGCCCCGGAAGCAATGGGTTGAGGGTTGCACGGCTGCCGGCAAGGATGAGATCTGCTGTCTGCTTGGTCTCCGGATGGGCTGAGGGTCCTGCTGCCTTCAGTGCTCCCCGAAAAGACACCACAGTCTGAAGTTTCCTGTGGGCACCTGCGCAGGGCCTCCTCCCTAACTCCTCCGGGTCTCTGATTTGGCAGCAGAGTTGGCCTGGGACCTTTGACGCTGGCCCTGCAGGCTTCTGCTAGCCTAGAGCCAACACTCCCCTCCCGCTTCACAGGCTGCTGAGAAGGAGCTTCCGGTTCAATCCCTCCCAGGGCTCTGGGAAGGACGGCACCCCATTTGGGACTCGCCTTCCCTTCTTCTAAGCCGGTGGAAGCCTCAAGGCATTGGCCCTGGTCTCGGTTAGGCCCTGAGAGACTGGCAGAATTCTGAACATCACAGATCACAAGGTGACTTTCAAAACAGGTTGGTTTTCCTCCTTGTGCAGCCACTAGGAAGTTACCAGGACCTCCTCCCCATGTGTTGTCCAGAGTCCCAGGTTCTTGGTGGGCTGGGCTGCTCTCCTGCCAGCCAGGGAGAATGCCCTGGGCAGCTTCCCAGGCAGCAAACGGGCCTCGCCTACATGGAATCCCTCCAGCATCATCAAAAGGGGCCTGAGAAGGTAAGGCAGCCACTATTTCCTCCACCATTACCCTCCTGTCCTCCTCCACAGCTGCTGAAAAAGGAAGACTGTCTGAGCCCAAAGCATCAGCAGAGGAAGGTGTTCTGGTTGCTTCTCCCTCTTTCTCTATGATTTCAGAAGAGCTAGTGTGATGCACAAACTGTTCACCGGCTCCCAGGCAATGTCTCCGTTTTCCGGAACAGTGACTTTTACCTGGAGCAGGGTCAACGTGGGAGGAAGTCCGTGAGGAGTGCCGTGGCCCCGTGTTAGTGTCAGTGCTGGGCAGAGGGTGACAGCTGTCTGCAGAGGGGGGTGTGGCCTGAAGGACAGATGTCCTCTCATCACTTGACAGGTGTCCTGGTTTAGCAGAGAGAGACGCCACATGAAATCCCCGTGCTTCACCCTCATTTCTGGTCCTGGCTGACACTGACTGGCCCATTTGTGGACACTGAGGCCTGCCAGGGGCCCCTGAAGAACATTCAGGTCCTAATAGCGTCTCATCGTGAGGAAGGACTGTGCCCCCAGCCACCACGTTGTGAAGCTGCTTCCCCTGGGCCTTCGCCTGTCCTATCTCCTCCAACTCAGCCAGGCACGTGGCTGGATGGGCAGAGGGCTCCGGCTGAGGCAGCCTTGGCAAGGACACAGGTGCTGAGAAAGCACCACTGGCAGGACTGAGGTCCTCGGCCTCCTTCTCTGCCTTTTGCCTCTCCCCCCTGCCTCGCTTGTCCCCCTCTTCTAAGGGGCAGCTGGCCCTCCTTTCAAGCGGGCTAGAGGCCCTGTTCAGGGAACTGGCTCTGTCTGGTCCTCTTGGTACAGCTGCCTCGGCTTCGGAAGGAGAACCCACCCTGCTACCCAAGCCCAGCAAGGTGCTTCTGAGGTCCCCTCCGTGGCCTTGCAGACTGGTGCTTGTTGACCTCCTGCCCTCTGCCCCCAGGGGAATGCTCGCTGGTGCACTGGATTGACTGCGAGATCCCACAGCCATGGATATCACAGACCCGCACCAAGCAGGGTGTGCTGCGGAGAAGCCCTGTCTATCGTCTCCGTGCTGTGGGCTGTGGCGTCCGGGCTCTCCACTCTGGTCCTGACGCCCCGCTCCAGTTACCAGGGGACTGGTGGGCATTTTCAACAGGGTGGGATCCAGCACACAGTCAACAGAAGAGATGCCTAGAGTACCAGGCACATAAAGACAGGTTCTTGGCGGCCTTGCTGAATTCAAGGGCAAGGCGTTGCTCAGGTCCCGGCGAGGAGCCATACAGGCCCCTGGCTGGCTTGGCAATGGGTCGGTCTCTTGGCTGAAGAATGTGCACACACAACGCTGGCACAGGCCAGGGAGCTTCTGAGTCAATGAAACCACTTTGTTTTTCTCCTGTAGGCTCCCTCTTTGCATAGCCGTTTCTTCAACTCTGCCTTGAACTTCCAGCTCCTCTTGCTTAGAACTACGTATGCGTTTGGCAAAATGGCTTTCCTGAACACCCTTCACGGTCTCCAGCTCCTCGAGACTTCCCAAGCCACGGGGCGGCCGTCTGGGGTACACTGCATGCGCCAGCTCGCCCTCCTCAGAAGTCCTCTCAGGCATGGGCTGCAATGGCAGAGCTCCAGCCGAAGCTTTCGTTTTCCTTGGATGAGCAGAAGAGTTGGTGCATTCTCTGCAAACTGTAAATGTCCCTAAATAACCAGCAGTTTCCCTGGCGGGTGTGTCTAATACAGCTGGGTGGGTGTGCGCCTTCACAAATCTGATGTCGTGTACCTGGGGATCAATGCTACTGTTAACCTCCATTTGTCCAGCTTCACCATCCCTAAAGATAACATCATCTTTCCACTTTGGAGAAGATGGCTGATCCTTGAAGGACAGGTGGTTTCTAAAGCTGCCTGGCCTCAGCACATGGTCAGCCATCTCCTGGTCCTTCTGGTCCTGGAACATAAACTCCCTACTGACTCCCAGTGTGTGGGAAGCATTTAGCTGCTTACTCTGTTTGGATTCAATTTCCAAGATGCCATTTTCCAGCTGCATTACACTCCTAATTAGCCTAGCCTTCTCATCAGCGTTATTATCTCCTTTACTCCCTCTCTTTCCAGGAGGTTCTTCTTTGGGGCTTAACGCTTCTCGCACCTTTCCAGGGACCTTGCATTCACCGAGGTTTCTTTCCTGAAAGCACGTAACTGACTGGAATCTTTCATACATGGACTCTGCCTGTGGAAGCCTAAACTCTTCTGAGCCATCTTTGGGATGGAGCGCTTTTCCAGGAAGCCCAATTTCATTCCTCCTTTCCCCCTTGTGGGCTGGACTCTCATCCTGGGCTGCTGTCTCTGGGCTGCTTACTCTATGATGTACTGATCTGGACTTCAAAGAGCGAGCGGCTTCCTCTATCTTGTCCTTGTCAAGGCCTAAATTGATGGTTTTATAGATGAAATCAGACCTGACCCCGGAAGGAAACCGTCTCTTCATGTCACAGGCCGGGGTCTCTCTGAGGACTGCATCCTGCCCCTGCTCTTCTTCCCCACTCGTCTCAGATTCACACACCAGGGGAGGCTTCCTTGACCCAGAACTGTCTGAGGAGACACTGCAGTAGGACTGTACAGTAGCCTTTTCTCCCTGCTTGAGCACTGGAAGACTGTGTTTATTTAAAATTCCAACTTGATTTTCAAATTCACATACTTTTATGCTGGTAGATGGAAGAAAATGTCTGTTCTGAGTGACGAAAAAATAAACTGAGTTATGGCTTTCTTCTTTAATGTTTCCAAGGCATTTCCCTTTTTCCCTGCAAGCTTCCTTGGTGTTCGGGTCAGCTGGCCTTTCTGCCATGACCTGCTGAGACGATGCAATCTTGGAATTCTGGTTTTGTAACAGCGCTGGCAACTTATTCTTCACATACACATTTTGGAGGACTTGGTGCTCATGTCCAAAGCCCCATGCTTCCCTGGGAGCGGGGCAGGGTGCCCCTGCTTCTCTGCAAGCCGGGATTTCCAAGGAGGTTTCTCTTAGGGCATCTCGGCTTTTGGTCACATAGAATGTTTCCAAGGGAGGTGGCTGCAGGGAAGATGGGAGTGGATTCCAGGGAGCAGAGTGGAGGCACAGCTCTGGACCTGAAGGCAAGGCAAAGGAAAACCTGCTGTGTCTTCTACCCGCTTCCTTGGAGCTCTCCTGGGAGTCTGTCTTCTCTTCCTGCGGGAGGTGGTGGCTGTTCTGACCTAATTGCCCCCCTGGGTCTGCACTATTCTTCCTCAAAGGAACCCAGCCTCGGGGCCAATGGGGTTCTTTGGTGTCTATGGTGACAATATGGTGACAAGCGTTCGTTAGGATGAAACATTCATCAGAGGACGTCATGAGACCAGGATTCTCGCTACTCTGAGAGGCTTCTTCCAAGCTGCTCCCTTTGGCTCCCCATGCTTCCATCACGGGATGTGCTGTCTTGTTCGCTGCTGTAGAGACGTGCACATTTGTAGTTCCAGAAGTCGATGATTCTACGTCCGCTGAATAAGTTCCACTATGACTCACCTCTTTCTCATTAGCTGTAAAGAATTCTGAAGTACCTTCTACCTCGACACGCAGACTGTCCTGTTCTTTCTCAGCTCTCAGACGCCTAATTCTGGACAGACGGATAGGAAAGTTGTTGAAATCCGGGCTGCTAGATACGCTAGGACCAATTGGCAATAGAGCATCTCCTCCCCTGCCAGAATCTTGGGTCAGGGAACCGGAGTCTTCCTCGAGGGAGGGCTTTCCCTTCCCTCGAGGAGGGAGACTGGGTGCTCCTGTGGCCTCCAAAACAGGATGAGACAGTTCAAGGAGGTACTTTTGCTGAAGGGCAGCCCAGTCTCTCTCACAGGCACTGCCAACGTAAGTGAATGAGGTGGCAGAGGCAGCCAACAAGCTTGACACACTAGAGTCAGATGCTTCAGAGACGTCCTTCTGGGCCATGTCAGGGACCCCTCTGGCCTGACAGGTGCCATCGGCTCCTGGCTGAAGAAGCCTATAAGAGCCCCAGAGGGACACCCTGGTCGTATCAGAAACAGGGACTGTGTATGCACTTCTGACACTGCAGGGCAGCTCAGCACCGCCCAGGGGCCGTTTGGAGCTGCAGGACAGGACTGTTTCTGTATCTGATGACTTTAGTTCTTCCATATTGGGCCAGTATCCAGGCCTCTCCCAACCGCAGGGCTGAACATCCTGGACGTCAGGACTTGGACATAAAGAACCTGGGGGGCTACTGGGACTGTTCCTGGAGTCACAGGAGAACCAGGAATCCATGGACGCCAGAGGGCTCCCTCTGGAAAGCGGCACGTCTTGGAGAGCGCTGGTTTGTTCTGTGGGGCTTGCCTCCACCGCCAACTCGGGCTGCTCACAGCGGGGCTGGAGCTCCAGGTAAAACGAACTGCTCACTGGCAGGGCGGCATCCAGCCTGGCTCCTGTTCTGTGGCTGATGGGGCCAGGCCTGCACACTGCCTCCTCATCCCCTGCGGGCAGACTGGAGCTCTGCAGGCGCCAGAAAGTCTCCGTGGGCATCTCGTCAGCTGAACGGAAGAAAGGCTCTTCTTGCCGATCGTCCCCCAGTTCTTCCTCAGCGTCAACCAGGCTGTCGAGGGAAAAGCTCCTGTGAGTCTGGGTGAACAGTCGACTGTCTGAGGATGTGGTGAAGCCCCTCACAGAGGCTTGAGCTCTGGCCCTGGAGTGGCCATGGCCATGGGTGAGAAAACTGAGCGCTGGGCTGTCCTGTGGGCTTTGGTACCCCTTCTCGGCCAGCGAGTCCTCAGATATTTGGCTGTCTTCGCTGTCGGAGTCATCTGGCCCTGGCAGATCCCGCTCCTTCCCCTGGGGCTCCTCCAGCTTCTGTGGCTCCAGCAGGGCTTTGGCACAGACATAGGACAGAGAATCGACTGAGTAACTGCTATCTGCATCAGATAAATCACCACCTTTTTCTCTCGCAAGATCCTCTATAGGGCTGGAACCTGTGAGTGAGGCCGTGGCATCTGGGTCCCCCGCATTGTGTTGCCTCTTCAAAGGGCTGCTGTGAGGCAAGCGAGAGGACTTTTCAACCCTAGCTGCCAGGACCCTCTGCTGCCTCTTTGATGCCCCGCTTGGAGAACGGGGGGGGTGGATTCTGCCCGGAAAGTCTTGGCTGTCTTTCCACGCCCAGTGGCTTGCTTGGATCCATGGGGATGTGAGGAGCCACAACTGGCTCCCTCAGCAGCCTCATGGGGCCCAAGGTTCCCTTCTTTTCCCCACCCTGCAGGTGAGTGGCCTTAGCCCTCCTGGTCTGGGTGGAAGAGGTGAGGACCTCCAGCTTATCCCATGGCTTTAGCTTGTTAGCTGCGAAACTCTGGGCCACCATCTGACGGGGCTGCTTACCCACTCTCTTCATTTCCTGGACACTGGCAGACTCGCAGCTCTCAGTGAGGCAGGTGCCAGAGGGTGAGGCTCCCTTCCTGGCCAGGGCCTTCCTGGCTGTGCAGAGCTGCCCCTCGCCTGAAGAACGGAGGGCATGCTTGATGAAATGCCCTTTCCTTGGGGGGTAATAAGCAGCCTGGGGCAAGTACTCTTCTGATGGGGTTTCCTCTGATAATTGCTCAGTAGGGTCAGGCACAGGAGGTGACGTGGTGGAGGGATCCCAATTCAGGAAAACACTGTGGAGACAAGGAAAGCCATCTCAGAAAAGTAAGAGGTCCCTACTTCCTGCTGAGAGAAGGAATATAAAGTCCCACTTAGTTTGCTCTGAAAGAGGTTTAAAACTAGGCCAGGGCTTCCCTGGTGGCACGGTGGTTGGGAGTCCGCCTGCCGCTGCAGGGGACGTGGGTTCGTGCCCCGGTCCGGGAAGATCCCACATGCCACGAAGTGGCTGGGCCCGTGAGCCATGGCCGCTGGGCCTGTGCATCCGGAGCCTGTGCTCCGCAACGGGAGAGGCCGCGGCAGTGAGAGGCCCGCGTACCAAAAAAAAAAAAAAAAAACTAGGCCAATGTCACTGTCCCCTATAGCCTTCAGGGTCAGCTCTTTAGGTACATAAGGAAACTACAGACTATAGTCTTGTCTCTCAAAGAAGCCCCAGGTACACTCTGTTCCTCATTTTCTTTATCTTACAAAAAGGCTGAACTGAATCTGGATCTAACCACGCCTTTAGGGAAAACTTCCAACATGAGGAACTGAATAATAACTTAAATGGCACTACAAGGAATCAAACAGACAAATCTATAAAGGGGCACATTTTACAGAATGGACCCACTTTCTTTAACAAATCGACGATATGAAGAAATTTTTAAAAAGCATGATTAAAAGAAACTTAAAAGACATAACAACCACATGCAGTGTGTAAATTCTACTGGATCTTAATTTCAATTAACTATAAATATATATTTTGAGGCAATTAGAGAAATTTGAATATGGCCTAGGTTTTTGATTATACTGAATAATTAATCTTAATTTTGTTGGGTGTGATGACAGTGTGGTCATAAGAAAACTTATTTTTCAGAAGTGTATACTTGATGTAGGATTGAAATGACATCACATCTAAAAGTTGCTTTAAAATGCTTCATCAGAAAAAGGAAGGAGGGGAGACAAAGCAAGCACGGTAAATCTTGACATTTGCTGAACATGGGTGACAGGTACACAACTCTCTCAACTTTGTGTATGTTGGAAATTTTTCATAATAAAACTTAAAAAAAAAAGCCTACCTAGTACTCTAAAGACCAGATTGGTAAGCAAACATCACAGTAATAGACATTAACTGGGCACCTAATATGGGCAAGGCCCTGCGCTAGGCCTGGAGGATACAAAGAGGTAGACATAGTCCTCTGCTCCAAGCAGTCTGGAAGATAACATATCCTCACCTTGACTGAATGTGAGAAGTGAAGGAGAAAAGAAACAAGGAGGATCCCACAATGAACCCAGGAGTCAGAAAGAGAGTGTTTCACTTGCTCAGCATGGTAGGTGGGCTGGGAAACTGACTGGAGCCAGCAGGTCGGGTGGGAGGGGAGGGGAGGGAGGAAGAGTGTAGTCTGAGGCAATATGAGACAGAGTGGCGGCAGGACACACACAAGGAGACATATGTGGTAGTCAGGGTCTAGAGCACCCGGAAAATGAGGCTGAGATTCTCCCTCAGCAGATATGATCAAAGCAGCAAGAGCTGCCCCTCAGAGTGGGGGCAGGGAAAATCTTAGAAGACATCAACTACAGAGAAAGGAGAGAGTGATCAGGAGAACAAGTGATGAGGAAGAGAAGAGTAGACACATTTTTCCATTTCACAAATGGAGGAAACTGAGGCCCCAGGAAGTAAAGATCGCTGCCCGGGCAACAAGGCTGTAAACCTCAGCCAGTGCCCCACGGCGGCCTCCGACGGCTGTACCTGCGCAGTTGGGCTGAGTGCCGGCTGCAGGGCCTTCGGAGGCTCAAGGAACTGCAACTTGTCAATCTGCTTCTGCGTTGAGGCCCTAGGACCAGGGCACCAGGGCAGGGGGCCAGGAAGGGGGGCCTCCGGGGGCAGTCATCCTGGAGCCAGCACAGCAACCTGAGCCGCTCCGGTCTCCTGTGGGCCCCCAGCAGCCTCGGCTTCTCAATGGTCCTCTGCAGCTGGAACGAGACCCTTCTCTGCCGGCCCTTCCGCTCCGCCACCCGAAGCGCGAGTCTCCGCAGGAGCTGCGGGTGCACCGCCCTCTTCTGGCTTTGGACCAGGGGAGATGGCTGAGTCTCAGGGTCTGTCTGGCACCGTGAATCAGATGGAACAGCGGCTGCAAGTTCTTTCTCTTCTACACGGTCTTGCTGCAGCTGCTGCTGCAAGCCGGCCGGCCAGGTCCCTTCTCTGAGTAGCCACTGCTGGTCTGCGAACCAAAAACACCCTGAGAGAAGGTCAGCCCGTCCTCCCTCCCTGGACTCAGGCACCTCTGGCCACGGCTGCACCTGCACAGAGTGAAGAGCTGGCCAGGGTAACGTGGTGGGATGAGGGCCACGTGGCCCTCTGGAGCAGGAGTGCCGGGCCCCCTGACCACAGGGCAAGTGGACGAAGCCCCGGCCTCAGCAGGGCAGCGGGCACATGCTAGGGCCAGCAGCAGAACCTGGAAAAGCACGCATGAGGGCAGTGAGGAAGGTCGCTTCCTTATTCTTGCTTCCAGCCCCCGTGTAAGAGCCTCTGGTCTCTAAAAGAGGGGAGAGAACCCCTAACACCAAAGATTCCATCATATCACAAAGAAAACAAAGGAGAGAATACAGAGGGCCAGGGCGATGTGGAGAGATGGGAAGGGGAAGCAGGCTCCTACCGTCTTTAACCTGTTGGCTGGCACACGTCCCGTCCAGTTCCCGTTCCTGTTTGGCTCTAATCTGTCCCGCTAGGATTCGCTGCCTCAGATCCCCCACGAAGCACAGCCGCTGCTGCTGAATCTGGGCCCCACAGGGTGTCTCTCCAGCCCTTGGTGGCCTGTGGTCCTTGTCACTCTGCTCTCCCAGCGCTTTCCTGTCACAGGGGCCGGGGTTACCCGGGGGGAAATGTAAACCCAGCTCAGCAAACACCTCCACGGCCTTAGCCCCTCCCATGGAGTCCTGCATTCAATAAGGCAGAGAGGGCTTTGGACTTCTGGCAACTTGGGACACACAGGCACGGTGTCACAGGCAGCTCATGATGTCACAGTGCGGGAGGGGAGAACAGTCCTGAGACTAGCATATTCTTAGACTGTGGGTTTAGCAGAAACACAAGTTCATTTTGGTTAAGGAAAATAACCAGGAAAGTAAAGCGGCTGTTTTTAGAAAACACAACATTTTAGCTAAATCAAGAAACTTTGTCCTTTAAAAAAGAATAAAAAGGTATCTGCTAAAAATCTGTTGTAACTAGACGAGAGCAGAAGCTCCAGAAACACTGTGAGAATGGAAACCCTCTCCTCCTTGTTCAGCGATCACGACTGCACCTCCACTCCTAAAGCAGAAACCCTCTTGATGTGGTAGTAGGAGGAGAGGGAACTCAGGTGCACGCCAAGCTGTGTATGCAGCAGGAGCCCCAGGGGAGAGCTGGTCTCCACTCAAGGGCTGTTCTCGGTGAATGAGCCCTGGACGAGGGTTCAAGAGCTTTAGACTTGACCACACCTTTCAGAGATACATGCTGACACGTTTACTGGTGAATCTGTCCAAGATTTGTTTAGATCCAGTGGGGAGGAGTTGGGGATATAAATGAAACAAGATTAGCCATGAGTTGATCATTTGTAGTGTATTTAAAATTTTCCAAAAATACAAAATTTAAAAAGGTTTTCTTGGGACTTCCCTGGTGGCACAGTGGTTAAGAATCCACCTGCCAATGCAGGGGACATGGGTTCGAGCCCTGGCCCGGGAAGATCCCACATGCCGTGGAGCAACTAAGCCCATGAGCCACAACTTATGGAGCCTGCACTCTAGAGCCCGGGAGCCACAACTACTGAAGCCAGCACGCCTAGAGCCCGTGCTCCACAACAAGAGAAGCCACCGCAGTGAGAAGCCCACACACCGCGACAAAGAGTAGCCCCCGCTCGCCGCAACTAGAGAAAGCCCGTGCGCAGCAACGAAGACCCAATGCAGCCAAAAATAAATAAATAAATTTATTTTAAAAAAGGTTCTCTTGGCTTTCATGAGGACCCGGGCTCAATCCCTGGCACCTCCACCTAAAAAAAAAAAAAAAAAAAAAAAATTCTAGACTACAGTCATGCTTTTACTCTGCCACCAGGTTCTTGTGTGACCATGGATAAGTAAGAGCCTTCCTCTGAAGACTGACAGCTTCTCCCCTCATGCTAACCTCTCCCTAGGTCACACGTGACTTCTATGCAAGGGCCTCCCATGCTGTTTCCGCAGGGCCTCTCCGTCCCTGTCACTCAGGTTTCAAAAAGAGCCAAATGCACGGGGCTCCACTCCGGGCTGGGGGTGGGGAGCCTCTGGGAAGGGTCAGGGTCTGCTGGAGACCGACACAAAAGCCCCAGCCAGCCTCGCTTCTCCTGCCCTCGGCCCTCATTCCAGCCCCAGGAGGCCACGGCTCTCAGGCTTGGAGACTCTCTAAGTGACTTAACACTAGAAGCAGATGGCAAACCATCTGAGCGGTGTGCTCTGAGGGGTCCATTCCACTTCGGAGGTTTATCACTTTGTAGAGCAGAATGAAAGCAGAGGTCCCCACACTACAGCCTTCAGGCTAAATGATGCGCTGCCTGCTTTTGTGAATCAAGTTATTGGAACACAGCCACATGTGTGGTTTATGTATCGTCTCGAGGGCTTCCGGGCCTCACCGGCACAGCAGAATAGCTGCGGCGAAGGCTACAGCACAACCTGGCCCTTCACAGAAAGTCTGCTGCCTCTGTCTTAGAAGAAATTAAGATTTCTTAATGTAGCCTTAGGAGGACAGTGAAGGAGGGACGGGTGGGAGAGTGAATAGATGGATGGGGGCGTGGGTGGGAGCTGACACAACGGCAGGCTCCTCTCTGGAAAGGAGGCTGGGAGGTGACTCAATCTACAGTGAGTCCAGGAATCAGGAGGGGCCCAGGTCCCTGTGCGAGCGTGCTCTGGGGAAGACGGCTGCTGGCTGCTGTGGGCAAAAGGGCAACACACAAGAGTGGAAGGTACAGAAAACAGGAAAGGCGCCGTTCGTCACACGTAAGGCAAAGGCCAGGGATAGCAACTGGAATGAGAAGCCAGTTAGTGCCACACAAACAGAAAAAGCAGTTAATGGAAAACATTTTACACATATATTTATATGTATCACGCCTGTGTCACAGCTCCAAATTGTGTCTGACCACAGACACGGCTGAATTACAAACCCGAGCCCATCAGAGGGTCTTAGACACACCCAGCTAAGATCTACAACATCAGATACAAGGGGTAGGATGGAGGTCTTTATTCTGAATTCCCTGAGAGTGTTCAGCTTCCTTCTCTGACTGTCCCCGGACCCTCAGACTTACAATCTGCTTCTCCCTAGAAGGGAGCTCCTCCACGCTTCCCCAGGGAAAGCTGTAGCCAGCCTGTCAGCTTCTACAGACCCAATACAGCTTCCTCCATAGCAGCTGCAAGCCCACAAGGAGAGGCTGTCTGGGAGGAGCCCCACAGACATGCACGCTTGTCCGAGGAGCCATACACCATCAGACTGAAAATGTCTCCTGTGCTGAGTACATCAGCCAAGTTCCCCGAAAGCATGTGAAAAAGAACAAGCCGACCTAATACTATATGTTGGGGAGATCACCAAGGGCCAGTCTTCAGTAACCTGTGGCCAAGGACCTCTGTCCCTCTCAGACGGTGCCCTTCTCCCTGGGGGACTCCAGCATCCCCAGCTGCTGCCGGGGCTCCATCGCGCCCTCCGGCAGCTCGGCGCTGGCAGCTTCCACAGCAGAAATGCAACGGCACCTACTCGCTGAGGTGGCAGAGGTTGTGGCAGCAGCCACAGTGTCCCCCGGGCTCTAGGCACTTAAGGTTAAGCTCCCAAAATTCCCAGGGGGAAAATGCCAAGAACACGGACAACAGACAGTTTTCAACGACAAACTCTTCTCAGGTCCAGATCACTCACTGCTGCAGGGAGAAAAGGAGGCCAACAGGCCAACTTCCCCTGCTCTAGAGTCAGTTCTGGCTTCACAGGCTCCCCACCAGAGAAGCATCCCTCCAGAGAGAAAGAGGGCGGAAAGGAAACCTGGGACACGGGGAGGCTTTGGAGCCGACCCCACCCAAGAGCATATGAGAGACCCTCGTGGAGACACAAGCCCAGACGGGGAGCCCTGCTGACGACGTGCTGGGCTCCGCACACTCACTTTCTCTCCCGGCCCCTCTGCCCGCTCAGAGCCTTGAGCCCACACCACCCGCTGCTGCCAGGGGCTGGCGCACGCGTGCTGGCAATGGTAGCTGGGCAGGACCGGCCTGGCCCACAGGCTCCCAGAGCTGGAGCTTAAGAGCGAGGGCAGTGAGGGGGAGAGGCCTGATTCTCCAGTCCCCCTCTGTCCTCTGCATGAAAGGGTGCATTCTTGGTGCGACTGAAAGGTCACGTCCATGCCCATGGGGCTAGAGAGCCTGAGAAGACCTTAAAAAGGCAGAAGCCCAGTGTTCTCTGGGGTGGATGGGTCTACTGGGGCAAGGTGGGAGGACAGGAAAGCAAAAGGGAGGCCACCTTCCCGGGCAGCCCCTGCCGTGAGGGCCTCCCGGCAGCAGGGCTGTGGGGTGTCGGGCACTGGACAAAGTATTCCATGTGCACTCACTCTTTCAACCCGTGTCACGAGGACCCCTGGGAGGGAGACGGTAGCATCCTTACTTAGAGGTGAGCCAATAGGCTCAGAGACTCAGTAGCTTGCCTAAGGTCACACAGCTTTTCTGTCGTACAGCCAGGAGGTAAGGCCGCTTTACTCAACTCCAACGTATCTCTTCAGCATCCAAGGCTCTTTAAGTTGCAGAACCGTTCCCTGTAGACCTCTGGACTTTGGGAAAAACACATCCTCAGTGCGACTTCCCAAAGGAACTGACCTAAGACAAGGCCTCCTTTCATGACTTCACTACAAAAAGGGAGGCCACTCTGACAAACAAGAGCCCCGGCCTCAGTCCTGAGTCTACCTTGATCTTGATATGCTCCACCCTATGTCACCCCTCAGGGCCCACAGTCACCCAACACTGACCATCCTCCCTTAAGCCCTGAAGCATCGTCCTCTGGTCGTCAGCAGCCCTCCTGTGAGCACCTGCCTGCTGCTCGTACTACCTGCCTCAGAGCACTCCTGTCCTCATCCAACATCTCACCACCGAGGTCTGCCCCAAGGCTATCCTCAGCTGCCATCAAGGCTCCTGGCCTGAGCAAAGAGCAGCAGGGGACCAAGGGCCATCAGAACCCTCCCAGGCACCCTGTGCTCATGGTGCTGAACAGCCCCCCACACCAGGGGTCGCACAGGTACCGGGTCCCCTGCTGACATTTTCTACAGGAAGTCTCCAAGTTACAAGGCACTGTGGCTTTCAGAACAGGACACCATTATTCCCAGGATCCAACCCACAAGGCATCTCGATCTGGGAGGGGGCTTCTATGCAGAAATGGATAAAGAACAACTATGAAGAAGAAAAGCAGTTCCCATGAGTCATGTAGAAAACTCGGACCCACACTCCACAGTCTCAAGGCAGGTGAAGCGAGTAGCACAGGGCAGAGCCCCAAGATATTTTCATGTGGGTCCTGGAGTTCCTGCCCCTCGTGCATAGTACTGGACCCATGGTTATGAGGAAAAGAGGCTTCTCCATCTCACAGTCACTTTAAAAACTCAGAGGAAGCCACAGTCCTGGAGCTAAATGACACACACGTGAGCTCACACACAGGCAGGCCAGAATTTAAAGGGGTTAATAGAATTTAAAGAGGTAGGTCCCAAAGCAGCAAAGCTACCCACAAATACATCAGGTGTAAATCTTGCTGACAGAGGAAGGTGGCCACAGGAAACATCATATGATATATACCTCTTTCAGTGATGAAGAAAGTTGCAATACCCAAGGGGAAATGAAGGAAGGCCACAACCACCACCCTGACAACCACCAGCTGAGCGGCTAGCTCAGCGTCCTCAGAACACTCGCCCACGTTGGTTCAGACCAGGCCTCATTCCGAGCTTGGCTGCTACACTCATCTCCTCCCTGCTCCATGTTGTAATGAATTAAAAAGCAAAACCAAAACGTCCCACAGCAGAACGAGCAGCTGTCTCTCACCTTTCCTTCCCAAGCAAAGGGCAAAGACCCAACCGGGAGGCAGTGACATCTCCGTCCAAATCCAGCCACTCCAGAGAGCCACTGCTACCAACAGTCTCTCCAACCTGCAGACAAGGAAGGAAGCATCATCACCCCCATCCCAACAGAGCCGGACAAAGCTCGACCCCCTCCAGAAAAGAGAAGCGGGGAGGTCAGGAGCCACGTGGAAACACCATGTGCTCACCTGCCTCCTCTGCCGAAGGACGGCGGCCTCTGCGGGGTGATTGAATCGGAACTTCTGTGCTTTCCCCAGGGTTATGACTGCTCCTGTGGCACAGAGACCGACGCGAATTCAATGCACAGCTCGTGTTCTGAGCACATGTAACGTGCAGGCCACTGTTCTGGGGCACAAAGTCCTGCCCCCACAAGTTGATAATTTAGCTGAGTCAATAAGATATGTATTCATTGGATACCGTACAACGTATGTATTGAATTAATGAGATGAACAGGAGGAGCTCTGCTATTCCCAAGGAAAGCAAGATGAGCTCCAGGTGGAGTAGTCAGGGAATGCTTTGTTGAAGAGGGGGTATCCAAGCTCAGCCTCAAAGGACAGAGAGAATCTGAATAGATTAATAGTAGTAGTAATAGTGACAGTAATCATGATAAGGGATGTTTTCTAAGTGCCAAGAACACTGCTAAGAACATTACACAGATTAGCTCATTCAATCCTCACAACGATTTTATTATTATTCCTATTTTATAGGAAATTGAGGCTCAGAGACTCTCCCAAGGACACAGAGCTAACAAACACAGGTACTAATTCCAGAGAGTCACTCTCTACTCTGGAGCCCTGGAATTGGGGCTTGTTTACGGGAAGAGGACTGTATTAGGGAATCTTCAGATCTCTGGGTGCAGAGGCTGGGTGTTCCATCATTAAAGCCTGCCTCACTGAGTTCTCTGGGTCTGGCCCATGAGAATGGAACTCGCCGATCACTCATCCTGGCATAAACCGGGCTGTAGGGGGCCCTACCTTGGGTCAGACGGCAGGAGGCGGTGACCTCCCGGCCATTGACTGTGCAGCGGGCCCCGCGGGCAGGCCGCAGAATGACGACCCCACAGGTGCTGGTGATAGTGCAGTGGTCTCTCTCGATCCACTGACCCTGCAGGACTACAGAAGGGGGCGGGGGTCACTTGGGTGGAGGCACAGCCCAGAGAAACACCTCCTCCAGTCTTCTGATGAGATCAGAATCCAAATCTGGAAGATCTCACATCATGACAGGAGAGGAAGAGCCACCACCTGAAACCACCCAGACCTGGATCATCCCACCGTGTGGGTCTCCTCCTATCATGTCCCAGACCCACAACCTGTCAGGGAAAGAGGAGCGGCCCCTCAGACCTCAAAGATTCCTTCCTCTCAGAGCACCATCACGTTCCTCTGAAGAAACCCGTCCAGCATGAATACCTGCCACAGAGCATCGGACCCGTATGCTCTGTCACTCACCAATGTCCTGTTCCTGGTCCGAGTCAATCCTTCCTATTTTTGTTGTCCCCTCCTAAAGGGAAAAACAAAGCCATTTTAAGGAGAATAAAAAGGGATGCAGCCCTGCCCCCAAAGGAGAACCCACCTGTTTGAGCGTCATCACCATCCTCCCATGCCCACCCCAGCCTTTTCCACACCACTTCTCAGCTTTGCTCCAGGATGTTCTGACTGCTCTGCCCACTCACGCTGCAGCCCAGGAAGCCCCTGAGACGGTGGGGTCAGAAAAATGCATGACTAAGCAGCACCAGCTTTTTGCAAAGTCCAACTAGGGCTGGCCGGCTCCTTTCTGTCCCATAGCCTGGAGTTAGGCCGTCAGAGCTTCTCTAGTCTGAGGAAGTGGGCACATGGGTATAGCTTTCTCCCAGGGCTTAAGGTTAATGTGGTCCAAGTTTGGTCCAGTCAGTCTCAAAGAGACATGCCTTCTAGGATGATGTATGGAAGCACAGGATTTTTACCTTCTTGGTCCGCAGATGAAGTTTAACAGACACCAGATTCTAAGAAGAGTAAAGCACAAAAGAGAAGCACAAAAAGGAGAAAAGCACATCTAGAATCAAAAAAGACTGGAAGAGAGTACAAGAGAGGAGGGGGAAACTGGAGTTACTATCAATGAATCACTGGGTTAGTAGAAGACAAGGCTTTTGGCCCTTGGACTATAACAATGCAGTTTAAGACCACATAGCTCTGTTTGAGGAAGGCAGCAACACGGCAACAGAGATGCAAGTTTAGATATGCATTTATCTTTCCTTTTTTTAATTTATTTATTTATTTTTGGCTGCATTGGGTCTTCGTTGCTGTGCACAGGCTTTGTCTAACTGTGGAGAGCAAGGGGCTACTGTCTGTTGCGGTGCACGGGCTTCTCATTGCGGTGGCTTCTCTTGTTGTGGAGCATGGGCTCTAGGCACACGGGCTCAGTGGTTGTGGCTGGAGGGCTCTAGAGCGCAGGTTCAGTAGTTGTGGCGCACGGGCTTAGTTGCTCCAGGGCATGTGGGATCTTCCTGGACCAGGGCTCGAACCCGTGTCCCCTGCATTGGCAGGTGGATTCTTAACCATTGCGCCACCAGGGAAGCCCAAGATATGTATTTATAATTTACTGACTAACTTTTCCCTGTGTCCCGGGCACTGCGCCAAGTGCTTTACATATAGCTCTCATTTAATCCTCTAACAACCCAGAATGTAGGTATTACGATCAGGAATCTGAAGCGGACAGGGGATAAGCTGCCCAGGGAGCCCACCCACTAAATAAGACAACCCCGGCTAGCATTCAGGTCTCTCCAGGTCCTGTGCCCACGTGTTTCCAACCTCGCCAAACCACCTGCCCGGTGACTGATGTTTTTGAAGTGACTGGAAAGTTCTGCACTAGGCTTCACTATCAGCAGCCAGAAAGGAGGGCCCTGTAGCTCTCCCAAAATCGCCTGAGGAGAAAGACCCCTGGAAGGAACGAACAAGGCTCTGGCTCTCCCCGCACACCCACAACCAGCCAGAGCCCAGGCTTTTCCTCTCAGCCACTGAGGATCACACGATCCAACGGATGCCGGTCTCCAGACACCGCCATCCAGAATCGAGGGAGGGGGGTCAAGACCACTCTCAGGGGTTCAAGGTCAGCCCTCATGATGAGGCACATTCCTCCCAAAGGAATAAAGGCCACAGCACATCCCAACTTCTAGATCTGCAGAGCAGAAACTACCCCAAAATGTGCTGGCATCTCATTTAACATGGGCTGAGCTGGCGCCTGTGCCTGCTGCCCCTCGGCCTCTTTATGCCTGTTTATTGGGAGGGGCAGCAGCACAGAGGCAGTTATGAGATGACGTCCAGGATATCAGTAACCTGCTCCACCCTCCCTTCCTGCTGCCCGCTCCCCACCTAAGGTGCTTCCCAAGGCGACTCAGGCAAACAGTTCCCAGGCCACTGCGAGGGACTAGTTCTGGGTCTGGAACCAAGTTAGCAAATAAAAACAGAGAATCTTGAGTGACTAGTGTTATACTACTACCCAAACCAGGATCTAAACAAACAAAAAGGGGGGAAATGGGTACAAAACCTGCAGAAATGCCATGATTAGAAGTAGACTGAAATCCTGTTTCCCCAGGTTCACGTCCAGAACATGAGGGAGGGAGTGACCCCCAGTGCACTGACTTGGCAAGGACACCAGCACTCCAGCATCGTCCATCTCCGGCCTCCAACCCAATCTCCCCATCATCCTTCAGCCCCCTGCTGCTACCCTAACTCTGCCACTTGACGTCTAACTTCATCCACTCACTCCATCTCCAATCAGTATATCAGATCAGTTCTACTCAAATACTGAGCATTTTAATCCATCTGGTCTCTCCTCGACCTCCAACCTCTCCCTGTGGTTCTGACAAATGGAACGATTGATAGCCTTTGGTGTTCAGATTTGTTATTAAGGTAACAGCCGCTTCTGCCTGAGGCATTTTCACTGAGATGATTTATACTGTGTCAAAAAAAGAAGCTACTTTAACCTTCTGTCTGGGAGGCTCAGTCTCTGACAACTTCCCCGAGGGCTTATCCTCAGAACACAGACTTTCTAAATGTGTGAGACGTGCCGACATCTTCCCACCACATGTACTGCAGCAATAGCAATCTGATTTCTCCAGGGATGACAGCAGCGTCACACATCCCCATAAACTCTGTTCCTTTTAAATGTCAGTTTAACGTGCTGGGGACAATTATCAAAATGAAGGTTGGATTTTCAATGAGCACAGGGATTTGGGCCACGTAAAGTATGTTCAGCCATCCATGGGGACTGTCCTTCTATAGTGGGACACTTTTGATGAGGACAGGATATGGGATTACATGGGTCACTAACCCTCAAAACACTTCATTCAGAAGTGAGGCCCTGGCCTCCAGGTGACAAAGGACCAGGGCAGCGAGGTCTTTGTGGAAGGCCTTCGCAACACTCTATTTTCTGTGGGTGGCTGCACGTCACACCCTGGTCACCCCTCACCCCCCAGCTCTCTGGACTCCTGCACACTTTCTTGAAGCTTCCTAAATCTACTCCCTCTTTTCTCTCTTCTTTCCCAGGCAAACCTAGTAATGGAGAAGGGGGGTTGAATGAAGTGGGAAAGTACGGGAAGGGAACTGTTTCAGATCTTTTGATGCCTTTAGCCTCTGAAAGCCGTCTGTGAGCAGCCTGTGTTTGCGGGGAGCGCTCAGGACTGCTGCCGGAATTTCCAGGTTAGGATTCACCTCCATGACTGCACTCCTGTGCTTCAGGAAGCCGGATAAGGAACACAAGCAGCATTATTCTTACTTTAAAACAAGGAAATTTAGGCATGGAGAACAAAAGTAAGAGAGACAGTAGCAGCAGCTGAAAACCAAATGATTGTTCTGATTACTAGTCTTCTTCTGTATTCATACAAAAACAAAACAGATCAGTTGGTTGGCAGGCCCAGTTTCCTGAGGGCACACCTGAGGGCAGCTCTGCGGCTTTTCCCTCCCTGACCTCTGGGGCCAACGGCTTAAGGGGGGGGGGGTGCACCCACCCGCTCACCTTGAGGTGATAGAGCACGACACCTGTGCTGAGCACATCGTCCTCCAAGGCCATCAGGTGTGGCAGGCTGGAGTCGATGACCAGCCCAGCCCTCCTCCTGTTGATGTCCACTCTGTAATGTTCCACGAGGGCCTTCCACTCATTCCACTTACGGGCCCAGTCTTTAGTCAGCTGGTCAATCTGAGGAGACAGAGGAGGTGGTCCTGGACACTCAGTACAGGGAGCAGATGAATGGTTCAGCGCCATCTGGCCCGATTCCTCACGGCATCACTTCCTCACTTTCCTCCCCGTGACTATTCAAGTCCGCACATGGGCCCTTGCACCTCTGTGAGCTCTCTCTGTTTTCTAAGTTTTCCTCAAAAAGCAACTGTTACTTTTATAAATAGAAACTCAATAAATGTTATTTTAAAATTTTTCTGCAATGAGCATGTATTGTTTTTATTAAAAAAAAAAGCACCATAAATGTTATTTTTAAAAATTATTTGGGGACTTCCCTGGTGGCGCAGTGGTTAAGAATCCGCCTGCTGGGCTTCCCTGGTGGCGCAGTGGTTGAGAGTCCGCCTGCCGATGCAGGGGACATGGGTTCGTGCCCCGGTCCGGGAGGATCCCACGTGCCACGGAGCAGCTGGGCCTGTGAGCCATGGCCGCTGAGCCTGCGCGTCCGGAGACTGTGCTCCGCAACGGGAGAGGCCACAACAGTGAGAGGCCCGCGTACCACACACACAAAAAAAGAATCCGCCTGCCAATACAGGGAACACAGGTTCAATCCCTGGTCCGGGAAGATTCCACATGCCACGGAGCAACTAAGCCTGTGCACCACCAACTACTGAGCCTGCGCTCTAGAGCCCGCGAGCCACAACTACTGAGCCCACATGCCACAACTGCTGAAGCCCGTGTGCCTAGAGCCCGTGCTCCACAACGAGAAGCCACCACAATGAGAAGCCTACGCACCACAACAAAGAGTAGCCCCTGCTCGCCACGACTAGAGAAAAGCCCACACACAGCAACGAAGACCCAATGCAGCCAAAAATAAATAAATTAATTTAAAAAAATTAGTTGGGATTTGAGTCACATATCTATTGATATGTTTAAATTCCCCTCTTTCCACCCCCCCTCCTATGTGATCCATACTGGGAGTCCTCTTGTGAACTTCTTTCCCAAGGTGCAGCACCTTGAATTCTAATATAAGCTTGTACGCACCTCAAAAACCAACAAAGCACCAAGACGGGTCTCCCCAGGGAGAATGAAGACTATGAAACTGGTCTGAACTACCACACAATAAAAAATAACAACAGTAATAACTAATGTTATTAAACATTGAGGGTGGGGGGTGGTGTAAATTGGGAGATTGGGATTGACATATATAATACACACTACTATATATAAAATAGATAACTAATAAGGACCTACTGTACAGCACAGGGAACTCTACTCAATACTCTGTAATGGCCTATATGGGAAAAGAATCTAAAAAAGAGTGGATATATGTGTAACTGATTAACTTTGCTGTACGGCAGAAACTAACACAACATTGTAAATCAACTATACTCCAATAAAAAATTAATTTAAAAAAACACTGAGGGCTTACTATGGATCAGGAACAGAGTTTTAAAAATAAACACACCAAGGCTTAGAGGCCTTAAGCTAAGCCCACTTGGGAAACATGAAGGAACAATGTTGAATATAGGGTCCTTTTTCTTTCTTACGGTAGAAATTGTTATCAAGGCAGGAAGCTTCTTTTGGGAGTGGAAGAACTGAGGAAGACCAGGAAAAGGAACTGGATTCATCTAAGTCCTTCTCTCATAAAGAGAAAACTTAAGAAAAAAAAATCATGCCAAGTTTAGGTACAAGTATTTTATGACTCTAGAAACATTCTTTTTTGGGCTGCCCTACGTAGCTTGTTGGATCTTAGTTCCCCGACTAGGGATCGAACCTGCACCCCCAGCAATGGAAGCACAGAGTTCTAACCACTGGACCGCCAGGGAATTCCTGAAACATTCTTTTTAATGTTATAATCGAGTTGAAGTTTGAAAACTACAGGGTACCCGTGAAGGGCTGGGTTGGATTGGGCCCTGGCAGAGGTAGGTGGCAGGGCACATCCCCCTGGAGGTGCTGCAGAGGACACCTCCCCTCTGGCCAGCCTTCATCACCCACTCCTACCTGCCTAAGGTTGTAAGACTAGCAAGCGGCAGGTTCAAGTCCAGGTCTGCCGGCCTGTATAAAGTAAAAATGTTAATGTGCCTGGAATGAACCAAAAATCAGACCATATAGCTAAATACAGAATTTTTGAGAAACTTCTGGATATGTGAAGTAGTCCTAAAGTTTAGTTTGGGTAACAAAATATTGACATAGCCAGGATACTTTAATAACATATAAGGATGATGCAGTAGAGTACTGGAAATGAGGACATTTGTTTGCAAGACCTAAATCTAACCTGTCACCAAATAATGCCTGCTACTTCTTCCTTTTAAATGTCACTGGGGGACTTCCCTGGTGGTCCAGTGGTTAAGACTCTGTGCTCCCAATGCAGGGAGCACGGATTCGATCCCTGATCAGGGAACTAAGATCCTGCGTGCCGTGTGGCACGGCCAAAAAAAACAAAGTAAAAAAAAACTTAACACAAGTGATTAAAAAAAAAAAAGTCTCTGGGACTCACCATTTGATTCAATCTCCCAAAATGTCCTCACCCTCATGGGGTCACAACAACAGTCTCTTTCCTTGTTGATCTCTCTGCTTCCAGCCCTCAATCCATTCTACATGCAACTGTCATATTAATTTACCCAATACACTCCTTTATCATGTCACTAACTGGGTTCAAGAAGCTGTGAGTAACCCTGTTCATGTCAAGTTCAAACCTCCTGAACTGGACCTCTCCTCCCCTCCCCTCTGCTCCTCTCTACCAGGAACACATATCCTAGCCAGCTTCGCTGCCCTCACACCCCGTGTGTCCACATGTCTCACACCAGCCCTTCTCTCACTTCCGTGGCTTTGCTTCTGTTATCCCTCCCTCACCCCAATACCTCTGTCCATCTCCCTATCTAACAGACCCTATCCATCCTCCAAGGTCTAGTTCAAGTTCTCTGCCTTCCAACTGCAGCACTGAGGCTGGCCCTGAAAATTCCAAGCCACATTTGATTTCTTCCTTCCTAAGCCCTTTACGTCTAACTCACGTAAGTTATTTCATTTAATCCTTCTCTAAATGTGCTTCCAACTAGACTGCAAGCCATCTGAGGGCAGGGACTTCTTTGTATCTCCTGCAGCATTGTGCTGAGCACCTAGTTGATGTTCAATGAATACATGTCATTGATTTACTTATTTACTAGAAAATAATTTTTTTCCTAGGCTACTGTCACTATCTGAAGGGAGTTATCATGATCCCCTGGGAAAACAAAGCAGAGTCAGAAAGCCAGTCACCATCCCTATGACAAACACATCCCCCAACTCAAGGCTCAACGGAGACAAAGGTTGTCTCTATACAGAACCTCTCTGTCCTGGTGGGGGAGCAGTTCTGGCCCAGGAATGATGGAGGGAGGTCAGATCTGTTTCCAAGGTGATGTGAAGCACAACTGAGTCTCCCCAACAGACCCACCTTCAATTCATTTTGGAGAGCCAGCTCCTTCAGATTTTCATCCTTTCCCTCATTCAATGAATGGAAGTTTCTCTGCACAAAGAGAGAGATGTGCTTCATGGGTCCCACCCTCACTCTTGTGAAGGAAAAGATGCAGATAAAGGAAAGACTTTATCGTTAAAATCAGAAACAAATCAGAAGCCTAAGTATTTGGGCTCAGATGGGTACAAAGAAGGAGAATTCAAGGAAATTTTTTCTGGAGGGCCCCATTCCCCGTATCTGCCCACATACAGAACAAGGGCCATTCAGGAAAATGCCCTTGGGACAGCAGAGAGGACACAGTGAGAGGGTGCCCACCCCAACTGAAACTACACAGCTAATCAGAGTAATCACCATCCTATCTCTGGCCTCTGCTCTACAAGCATCACCTGACTGAGAACACAATGCAGCAGGGCTCAGATACCCTGCAGAAGAGAAGGGGCTCTGGAGGACAGAAAAGTCCTGACTGCCCACATACCAGCTCAAAGCTCAGCAGCATGGCTTTCAGTCTTCCAATCTCCTCCCTGAGTTCTCTGATCAACTTCACGTTTGCATCCTGAAACACAGAGAACTCGGTCACCACTGACTGATATCAGGCCCCGAATGGCTGTGAGATGCTACTCGCAATTAGCCTGGAAGAAGCGGATTACTCCTTGGGAGTAACTTCTAGGGCAGTCTTTTCAAAGTGTGGTCCCAGGATCAGCAGCAACTTCACCTAAGAACTTGTGAGAAATGCAAATTCTGTGGACCACCCCCACTCCCGCAATGCCCCAACACCTATTAATCAGAAACTCTTGAGGGCTGGGCCCACCTGTGATTTAACAAACCCTCCAGGTGATTCTGATACACACTAAAGTCTGAAAATCACTGCCTAGAGCAGGAGGTCAGGTAGGTAATATAATACAAATGCCAGAGCATGTAAGGTGCTAATCTTCCTGTATTGAGTGTGACTAAACTTACCTGACCAATTACATTGCCCTTTATTTTTTTTAAGTCTTTATTGAATTTGTTACAGTATTGCTTCTGTTTTATGGTTTGGTTTTTTGGCAGCAAGGCTTGTGGGATCTTAGCTCCCCGACCAGGGATCGAACCCACACCGGTGCATTGGAAGGCGAAGTCTTAAGCACTGGACCGCAGGGAAGTCCCTACACTGCCCTTTAAAACAGTCCATAAATGGGCTGTATGTGGGCCACCCATTTGTGATCCCTGCCCTGGAACTTTTCACCGAAACTGCAAAGTAGATGAGGAACTTTTGGAATATTCTCATTATTAATTCAGCTTTCAAGACTAAAGGATTCCTCATATGCAACTTTTACCCAAAACAGAGACGGCACTGCAATCTGCATATGAAAAAAGGCACAGAGCAACATAAACTTGGAATAAAGGCAGTAAACACAGACACTTTTAAATGATCTTTCCTCGAGTGGCAACAGTGTACAAGGGCTCTTAAGACCAATGGCCTTAGATAAACATCTAAAATAAATTATTCAAAAAAGGCAACTGAATGAAGCCAGTTGAGATATGAGAGAACGGTATGACACTAAAAGAAAGAATTTCACTCCCTCGGCATTTGGAGAACAAGTCTGGCAGCTGGGCTGAGTACAAAGAGAAGGAAATCAAATGAGAGGAAAAAAGGAGAACTTGGAGTAAACTGCTGTACCAGACCAGGACTTCAAATGAAGGTCTCACCTCATTTACCCGTGGCTTGTTGATGATGTTTTTGGCGTTGGATGCATATCTCAACGTGCTCATGGTCTCACTGTAGCTAGTGTGTGCAGGAGACACGGCTGGGGTAGAAGGAGAAGGTTAAAACACACGCCAAGCCTTTCCAACCCAGCCCATGACCACTGGCCTTGCTGCCGTCGCCCAGGCTGTCTGAGACCCTTGATGAAATGGGCGGCAGTGGCAGAGCACCAGTCTCAACACAGAACCAGCTCCGGCAGCCTACTCACTGGCAACCATGATGGTTCTGGAGTTGCCTCCGAGGCTGTCCTTCAGCAGCCAGGTCAACACAGAGTCCCGGTAGGGGATGTAAGACTGCCTCTGGGAAGGTCCTGCTCCACTGCTGGTCCTGGAAGGAGAGCTAGGGATCCCACTGTCACTACCATCGCTCACTGTGCTGCCGAAGCTCTGGCAGCTGTTGAATACCTGAGAGTTCTGGGCTTAAAAAGACAAAAAATAATAAAAGTGGAAGAAAAAAAAGGAATTACGAAACAAATGCATTAAAACAAAGCAATGGTTGAAGAAGGTAGACTTAGCATCACACTTCCTAATCCCTTTCTGCCTATGACTGGATGCTTTAAGTATGGTCCCTGAATTAGACTCTGGACTCAAGAGATGGAATATTTAAGCCAAACAATTCTGTAGTCTCCCTTCTTTTTGGAATGAGAGTGGTAGGATGATGGTCACATTGTGTTCAAAAACTACAAATATCAATTTTTCATGCCCAAAGCCAGAAGGTAAACTTTATCAGAGAGAACCTTTTAAGTATCTACTCCATTTTGACAAAATGAAAACATATGAGTTATTTTTCAAAGTCTCCCCTCCCACTCTGATAATCCAGGCTACCGTCAAAATACCTAAGGTGGAGATGACGATCCCCAGAGTCACAAGAGACTTATTGATATTGGCTCCTTCAGTAATCCGGTCCTTACAGTAACTGGGATCTGCTCTTTCACTAAATAAAACACAGTGGATGAAAAGAGAAACAAAAGTGAACAAGAAGACACTATCCTTATAATGCTGTTGAAAAACACTATCCATTATGTTGCACTTTGTGTAAAAGATCCACATAATAAACCCCTTAGAATTCAGTTCCAGAAAAAATGTTACCATCATGTAACAAACTGGCATCCTTCTGCTTCTCAGGCAATAAAAAGCAAACGATTCATTACATTTGGCTGCCAGAGCATTTTGAGTTAATACTTATTCACAGTAATGATACCAACATAGTTTTTTGGTATATACAATTCCCCTTTTGTTTTAATTTCACATATTAATGGCTTTATGCTGTGTCATTAATGGTTTCAAATTCCTTATTTAAGTAAATGTGAAATATTAGAAATTCACACTTCCAGTTGGCTGATACAATTTCTTCCAGAAAGCACTTAAGCTTTTAAGGGAGTGATGTACCATATTAATTATTTAGCAGTTTTAAAATAAGAAAATATGCCTAATTTCATGTTACACTTTTTTCTGACCACATTATTCCTGAGAGTTTCTTCTTTCTGGATATGGAAATGAGTACAATTCATGTTTCCTTCTAATACTTAAAAGGCAGTATCTTCTCCCCAATGCCACAGTATTTTTTAAACCTTTTTTTTTTTTTTTTTTGAGAGATGTGTAGAGCAGCATAAAATCAATATTAGGTCAAAGGAAAAAAGCACACTAACTCAGTCCCCTCTACTTAGAGCACTGGTTTTCAATCTTGGCTATACACTGCTGGCACTCCCTCTGACTCCACTAATAATCTGATTTATTTGATCTGAGGTGCAACCTAGGCATTGGGAGCTCTAAAAGGTCCAGGTGATTTTAATGGGCAGCTAAGATTGAGAACCCCTAACATGAAATTTTTTAGCCCTCGGAAAACTACAGTTTCTTAACCTAGCATTCAAACAATTTGTTTCTTTTGTAGTTTTCTCAGGATGACTGAAATATGTGAACGGTGGGGAAAAGTTTATTCCCCGTAAAATGAGCAAGAACAAGGTCATTGTCAAGGGAGTAATTCCACTTGGCTTTGAGATCCTAATTACCTGCCTGCTAGGTCCACAAGGTTGATCTTGCTAGAGATTTCAGAGGGGAGGTGGTTCTCCAGGATTGCCTAAAGGGAGAAGAGATATTTAAAGCTTGTCACTTGGAACAATATGTTGTTTTTTTCCCATGACACCCTCCTAACCAAGGTGATATTCGGATTTTTAGCCAACTCACTCAAGAAATCTGTATTCTAATGTGTTCTGAACCAGATGAGCTCTCAATATCTGACAATCAGTAAGCCCTGAGTCCTGCCATCATTAAAAATGTGAGCAAAACTTCCATAGGGTAGGTGGGCAACCCCCCACAAAGTCTCCCTAGCACAGTTTACCGGGTAAATGCTCAACTCTTCTCCAGGAGGCTCTGACCCATCAGTAGAGATCCATAGTAGGTTTGGAGGAGCGGATGATGGGGCTTTGTCTCTTGTTAACCAGAGTCACAGCCTGTTAACTTGCTGGGCAGGACTCTGCCTCTCTCTGTTCTATCCAGGGGCATCCAGCCCTCAAGAGCAAAACCACCTTTCCTTTTTTTAAAAAAATTCAATATGGGGTTTTTGTTGTTGTTGCTTAATTTTAATGTTGTGCATCCATCACTAAAATCCAGTTTTAAAATAGTTCCAATAACTCCCCAAATTCCGAGTCTGTTTGCAATCAGTCTCCATTGCCATCTCCAGCCCTAGGTCACCACTCAATTTTCAATCTCTATAAATTTGTCTTCTCAGGACATTTCACACAGATGAGTCATACAATGTCTGGCTTCTTTCACTGTGCATAATTATTTTGAGATTCATTCAGGTTGAGGCATGTGTCAAAGTTCAATTTTATTGCTGAGTAGTATTCCAGTGTATGAATGTACCATGGCTTATCTATTCACCTCTTGATGGACATTTGGGTTGTTTCCAGCTTTGAGCAATTACAAATAAAGCTGCTATGAATATTTGTGTACAAGTCTTTGTGTGGACATATGATTTCTTTTCTCTTGGGAAAATACCTAGCACAATGGCTGAATCATATGGTAGGTATATGTTTAATTTTTAAAGAAACTATTAAATTCTTTTTCAAAGTTGTTGTACCAGTAGTATAGTGTATGAGAACTCCAGCTCCTACAATCTTGCCAATATTTAGTATAATAATTCTTTTTAATTTTAGCTATTTTAAAAGGTGAGTAGTGATAGTTCATTTGGTGTTAACTTGCATTCCTCTAATAATTAATGATGTTTGCATCTTTTCAAGTGCTTAATTGCCATCTGTATATTTTCTCTAGTTAAGTATCAGTTCAAAATTTCTAACCATTTTTTTTTGAGTTGTTTTATTATTGAGTTTAGAGAGTTCTGTATATATTCTGGATACAAGTCTTTTATCTGACATATG
Organism: Stenella coeruleoalba; assembly: GCF_951394435.1. Taxonomy (NCBI): domain Eukaryota; kingdom Metazoa; phylum Chordata; class Mammalia; order Artiodactyla; family Delphinidae; genus Stenella; species Stenella coeruleoalba. The sequence continues at coordinate 85,416,078 of NC_137147.1, read as the reverse complement.
TTTTACAAATAAATTCTCCCTGTGGCTTTTCTTTTTATTCTCTTAATAGTGTCTTTTGAAGAGCAGAAGTTTTAAATTTTGACCAATTCCAAATTTCAATTTGTTCCTTTGTTCAATTTGTTTTTAGTGCCATATCTAAAAAAACTTTGCCTAATCCAAGGTCACAAATGTTCTCCCATGTTATTTTCTATGAGTTTAATTATTTTAGGTTTCACATTAGTGCCTACGATCCAGTATGAGTTAATTTTTGAATAAAGTGTACACTAAAGACTTTCAACAAATTTGGCAATTGTTTTTGGCCATTATTTTTCAATTTTTTCTTATACCTATTTTCTCTTCTTTCTTTCTGGGATTCCCATTACACTTATGTTGACACACCTGATGTCCCACAGGTCTGTGCAGCTCTGTTCATTTTCCTTCAGTTACTCTTCTTCAAATTGGATGATTTCTATTTGTCTATCTTCAACTTCACTAATTCTTCTGCCATCTCAAATCAGCACTTGAGTCCCATTAGTGATTTTTTCATTTCTGTTATTGTACATTTCCAGAATTCCCCCTTTTAAAATAATTTCTATCATTTTATTGAAATTCCCTAGAGTCATTATCATCATGTTTTCCTTTAATTCTTTAAAACATGGTTTCCTTCAGCTCTTGGAATGTATTTATATTAGTTGCTTGGAAGTCTTTGTATGCTGAATCCAACATGTGGAGCCCTTAGAGTCAGTTTCTTTTTTTTTTTAATTAATTAATTTATTTTTGGCTGCTTTGGGTCTTTGCTGCTGCATGTGGGCTTTCCCTAGTTGTAGTGAGCAGGGACTACTCCTCATTGTGGTGCGCAGGCTTCTCATTGCAGTGGCTTCTCTTGTTGTGGAGCATGGGCGCTAGGCAGGCGGGCTTCAGTAGTTGTGGCACGCAGGCTCAGTAGTTGTGGCTCATGGACTCTAGAGTGCAGGCTCAGTAGTTGTGGCACATGGGCTTAGTTGTTCCGTGGCATGTAGGATCTTCCCAGACCAGGGCTCGAACCCATGTCCCCTGCATTAGCAGGCGGATTCTTAACCACTGAGCCACACCAGGGAAGTCCCTACTTTTTAATTTTAATGTTTATTTTCTTTTTAAATGCCCAGACTGATCATATAGATATTAAAGTACTTTGAAATGTTAAAAGTAAAATGTAGGTCAAAGACATTTTGATTAGTCTTTATGAAATGCCTCTACGCTTTCTGAGTGTGTAGCTTAGTAGACTGTGTGTAGGTCCTACTTATAATGTTAGGTCATATCAGAGGACCTATAAAGGGAAAGGTAGGAAGAAAGAAAAAGAAATAGGAAGGAAGACAGGAAATCAGTCAAAAGGGACAATGAAAGGAAGAAATCTAAGCAAATATAAGTGGTAACCAACCTGCGTATAGTAGATAGTGAAGATGGCATGGGATCTGCTGCTGGCCTCATGAACATGCGTTGCTGCTGTGATTCTGTGTATATAAGGGAAGAAAATTAGGACAAGGATTGTTTATGCACGTTGATCTTTAAGGATCCAAGGGGAACACAAGAGATGTTAGTGCTGAGGTTCACAAGTGAGGATCATGAAACACATGTTATTTAGTCTGTTATTGTTAGGAGAGTGGCCCCAAGAGGGCAGGAGCAGTGCTCTAGGTCCTGATATCTAAGAATAAAAGCGAGTGTAGCTTCATATTAAACCACAATTAGAACTTTTTTTAAGCAATAGAAGTTAAAACTCAGAGTTGAAAGCGTGATACTAAAGAGTCATCAACCTGTAAGAATATCCCTAAAACAGACCCATTTAAATAAGACAAATGGACGTAGAGAGCTTGCTGGAGAAGAAGGCTCAAAGACAGAGAAAGTAAGTCATGATTAAACACAGAATATTAACCTTATAGTGCCAGAAAGGGCTAAAATGAGATCTTGAATTACATGAACATCATGCTTAAGCCAGGTAGAATTCATAGGCTCCCTGAAAGATTCATTCCAGTCTTGACCCTTAAAGTCAAAAGAGTCTTCCCTTCATCTAAATCTAAGTCAATCTTGCCTCAGTTTAAGACCAACTCATTGACTTCTGTTCTCAGAGGAGTTACAGAATTGAAGAAAAGAGTCAAAACCTAGAGGCTGATTTATTCAAGGATAAGAAGGACAAGGTAAGGCCTGACACTTAAAGATCAAGGAGCTCAGGGTACCCTGAAGACATGAAGCAAGTGCCTCCAGAACAGTTCCACGAAAGCCAAGGAACAGAATGTTAAATTTAAATTTCTTCCTTTATGTTCAGTGAGCTCAGACGTGTTATTAATAGGGTACGCAGAAGACTCTAAATCCCCCCAATTTTCTTTTTCAGGTAAAAAAGGCTATTTTGGGGGTGTAAAATAACATTCTGGGTATTTCATAGTAACTAAAAATAGAGTATTATCACAATTTACAATAGGTTTCAGGAGAGTCAATAGTATTTCATAGCAGATTCAAAACAGTCTGTTTTTGAGTAACCTTTACAGTATGCAAAACTAGAAGAAAAATGGTTTTCTGAAACATTTTAAACTATATATAAACTATATTAAAGTATATCACCTCTATCAAGGAGAGGACAGTGCAGGCAAGAATCTGTTCTTTGATGAAAAAGAGCAGAAGTCGTGTATTATAAGACAAAGCATAGAGTAATACTCTGGGCTAACTGCCTAATATTATTATACCCAAAACAAACTCCAGCTCCACCACTAGTGAGAAGAGCACTAGATCTCAGCCACTGCCCCCTGCACTGGGTACACTTCTGTTCTGAGAAAGGCCTGCTGATTGTGGATGTGGGGAGCTGCAGAGAGAGTACACACTGTGAAGGGGGATGAGAACACAGGAAATAAGAATGAGACTGAAAGAATGACAAGGACAAACAAACCTGTTACCTGTTTGCTATTCCCTCCTCCAAGAGCTGAATTACTTGCTTATAGCTGGTAACTACGTGTTGAGATAAACCTATCCAATTTGCAAGGAGGAAAAAAGAAATTAAAAATTTTTGGCAAAGTTTAACCTTTTCCTGTAGGTAATTAAATTTATCATCCTATTTCATATCAGTTGACAGACAAGAATGAGGGAACAACTTAATTCAGATAATAAATTAAGTCAACAAATATTTATTGGAAGCCTACTGTCAGGCATTGTGACAGTCTCTCTGGGAACATAGGTCTCTGCCCACACAGACATTATAGTCTAGAATTCATGTAGCGGTTATGCTAACAACAATGAAAAGAATAGCAATAACAATTCCTTACAATTTTGCTATATAGGTTATAAGAAAAGTTCTCATAAATTACCTCATTTGGCCCTCACAAAATTCCTGAGGCAGACGAGGGCTACGTGCCCCACAAAATGGCGGACTCGGTTTGACATACAAACCATACAGTACACATGTCCTTATCCTCCCAGAGTTTACAATCATGAGAAGTTTTATGATACAAGATAATATGGCCAAGTGCCACAGGACTAGAAAGATAATAAATGCTGAGGAGATCAGAGGAGTGGTCAGGGAAAGCTCCATGGGGGAAGTGAGACTTGAATTTAGCCACTGTGGAATGGGCAGGCTTTAGATAGGTAAAGAGAGCTTAAGGGCATGAAAGTAAATCTTTATGGCTGGTTACCCACCAAGTCAAAAAAGGCCTTCACAACTGTGCTAGAGGATCTCTGTATTAGAGATTCAGGAACCAAAGTAAATTTATGGGCTGATGAGCTGAATACACTTACACTAAAAATTAGCAAAGTAACTTGAACACTGACTGGATTTTTTTTTTTTTTTTTTGCGGTACGCGGGCCTCTCACTGTTGTGGCCTCTCCCGTTGCGGAGCACAGGCTCCGGACGCGCAGGCTCAGCGGCCATGGCTCACGGGCCCAGCCGCTCCGTGGCATGTGGGATCTTCCCAGACTGGGGCACGAACCCACGTCCCCTGCATCGGCAGGCGGACTCTTAACCACTGCACCACCAGGGAAGCCCTGGATTTTTTATATCAAGGAATTATTACTATTATTTAGATGTGATAATAGTTGTGGGTATGATTTTTTAAAAAGACATACCTTATCTTTTAGGGCTACATACTAAAATATTTAGACGAATTGATGTGACATCTGGAATTTGCCTCAGAATAATATAGAATGTGGACAGGAATGTGGACAGGGCAGAATTTGCAAAGGGTTATTGGGTTATGGGTTACTGTGAAATGGGGGTACACTATACTAGTCTATTTTTGTTCAAAATGTTCAAAATTCTCTATAATAAAAAGAATTTTAAAAATTTAACCAAGGATAGGGACTTTCCTGGTGGTTCAGTGGGTAAGACTCTGTGCGGGTTTGATCCTTGGTCAGGGAACTAGATCCCACATGCATGCCGCAACCAAGAGTTCGTATGCCACAACTAAGAAGTCTGCATGTCACAACTAAGAAGTCCACATGCTGCAACTAAAAGACCCTGCATGCCTCAACAAAGATCCTGTGTGCTGCAACTAAGACCCAGCGCAGCCAAAAAAATAAAAATAAAAAAATAACCAAGGATAGAGAACTTCTGCTTTCTGTAATGGCAAATTACATAATATAAACCAATCCTTCTGCTAAAGACTATTAGAAACAGCTGGACAAAATATAAAAGATCAGTGTGAAGGCACAGAGGGATGATGAGACAGTGAAAAATTTCCAGGCTATATACTGGGGGAGGATGGAAGTCCACAGAGATAAGGCCGGCATTTGGGGACGCTTCTCCTCTGAGAGCATTTGCCAAACCTTGAGGAGAAGTGGCTGACAGCAGTTCTCTTGACAAACTCACAGGTCTAGGGAGACACAGACTGCAGTCCACAGCCCACCTGGAGTGGGCCCTATGGCACACCACATCTTTGGGTTGGAAACCCAAAGGGTTAAAACACAGGAATAAGGTTGAATTAGAAGTAAATAGCCTCTGAAGGGATTACAGCTCAGCTTTGAACATTCTCAGTCCTTAAATTGGACTGATGTGATTCTGAATCACTAATGTGTGCAGGAACCTGGCACAAATAAATAAAAGTCTTCTGTACTGGCAGATATCACTGTTCTAGACCTACAAATGACTTCTATAAGCAATTTAGCAAATACTGTCTGGCACAAAATTATAACAAACCAGACACATAAGTAGACCTGACAACATAAATGAAAACCAGCAAAAATAATAGGGAATAGAAAGAGACCTAAGAAAGATCCAGATATTGGAGTTACAGTAACTTTAAAGTAACTGTGCTTACTATTTTCAAGGGGCTAAAGACAAGATTATAAAATCTCAGAGAAAATTGGAAACTATAATAAAAAGATCAAATGTAGATTTGGGAAGTAAGAACTACTGTAAGTGAAAAAAAGAACTCATCTAAGTTTCTCATCTAAGTATCTAAGTTTAACAGCAGGTTAGACATAGCTTAAAAAACAATTAGTGAGGGCTTCCCTGGTGGTGAAGTGGTTAAGAACCTGCCTGCCAACGCAGGGGACACAGGTTCGAGCCCTGGTCCGGGAAGATCCCACATGCCGTGGAGCAACTAAGCCCATGTGCCACAACTACTGAGCCTGCGTTCTAGAGCCCGCGAGCCAGAACTACTGAGCCCACGTGCCACAACTACTGAAGCCCGCACACTTAGAGCCCGTGCTCCGCAACAAGAGAAGCCACTGCAACAAGAAGCCCACACACTGCAACCAAGAGTAGCACCCGCTCGCTGCAACTAGAGAAAGCCCATGCGCAGCAACGAAGACCCCATGCAGCCAAAACTAAATAAATAAAATAAATTTATAAAAAAGTAAAAAAAACAATTAGTGAACAGGAACATATGTCAGAAACATACAACCAAAATAAAGCACAGAGAGCCAAAAGATACAAAGCATTATATAAGACAGGGTAAGAATCATAAAGTATATATAACACACCTGTAATTGGAGCTCCAGAAGGAGAGAGTGGGGTAAAAGCAATGTTAGAAGTAATGGCTTAGAAATGTCTGCAAAAAAAGATATAAAACCACAGATTCAGGAAGCCTGACACAATTAAAAAAAAAAAAATCTATCCCTCGGCACTTCATGCTAAACCGTTAAAAGCCAAAGACAAAGAGAAAAACCTTAAAGGAATTACTAAGATAACATCTCAACAGAAACAATGGAAGGCAGAAGTCAGTGGAATAATTTTTAATTGCTGAAAGAAAATAACCACCAACTTAAAATTCTATACTTAGTGAACTTCTCCTTTAAGAATAAAGAAGAAATAAAGTTATTTTCAATCAACTGAAAACCAAGAGAATTTGTAAGCAGCAGACCCACACTAGAGGAAATACTAAAGATTATTTTTTAGCTGAAGGAAAATACCAGACAGAAGGTAGGAGATTTAAAAAAAAGTTTAGACCACAATATTAGACTTTGATAAGTCAATGACCCATGCTGTAATCTCTACAATGACTACTAAAATAATAAGACAATGTGTAAACAGTAAGCTAAAAGAGGAGAAATATGGGATAATTTTAAAAATTAACCAACTCAAAAATCATGAAAGTAGAGAAAAAGGAACATAAAACAATGTAAAGAGAAAACACAATGTAACAGAATTAAACCCAAATAAAATTAGTAATTATATTAAAAATAAACAGACCAAAATATGCTTGAAGTATGCTCAAATTACAAGACCAAAATTGTGATGCTAGATAAAACAAAGCAAAAGCCAAATATTTTATTTAAAAAAAAAACACATCTAAAACATATGGATATAGAAAGGGAGAAAGTATAAAAAAGATTAAAATGCCAACACTAACCAAAAGAAAGCTACAGTAGTTATAGTAATTCCTGACAAAGCAGAGTAGACTTCACGGCAAAGCATTATTAGAGATAAAGAGGGATCCTTCAAAACGGGAGAAGCATTCATCAAGAGGATTTAATAATTCTAATTTTGTATGCACATAATAATAGTCTCAAAATATATAAAACAAAAATTGCTGGGATTAAAAGGAGAAAAAGACATTCATAGTCATAACAGGAAATTTTAACTAGCCTTTCTTATTATCTCATAAAACAAGCAAAAAAAAAATCAATAGGGTTATAGAAGGTTTAAGCAATGCAAATAACAAACTTGACAAATAGTATTCTATAAATGCTATACCCAACTACTGCATAATTATTTTTAAGAACACATGGAAAATTTACAAAACTTAGCCATATGCTAGGCCACAAACCAAATTGTTATACATATATATTTTTTAAATGAAATCATATAGAGTGTTCATTGAATGCCATTCTATTAAAGTAGATACCTATAATAAAATAGAACTATAAAATCTCCAAATATTTGAAAATTAAGAAATGCAATTCTAAATAACCCATGGGTCAAAAAAGAAATCATTATGAAAATTACATACAATTTTAAACTAAATAAAGATAAAAATACTACATATTAAAATGTGTGCAGTGCAGCTAAAGTTATATTTACAGAAAAATTTATAGCTGTAAATAAATATATTAGGAAAGAAAAAAGGATGAAAATCGACAAGCTAAGCATCTACTTACAAAGGTTAAAAAATCAGCAAATTAGACTCAAGGAAAGGCTGAATAAAATAACAAAAATATGAACAGAAATTAATAAATACAAAATAAACTTACAGTGGAGGGAAGCCACAAAACCAAAGGCTGATTTTTTGAAAAGACAAATAAAATTAATAAGTCCTTAATTTGAACAAGAAAAAAGAGACAAGGGATAGATAACCAGTTAGGAATGAAAAAAGAGATCCTACATTTAAAGAGTCATCTTACACATAAAGTGTAAGAAGATATTACTCTTTATGCAGATACATGTCTTACATTTAGAGGAAGTGGATTTTTTAGAAAAATACAATTTACCAAAAATTGGTGCAATAAAAAATAGAATATTTGAAAGAAATCAAATCTATAATCTTAAACCTTCTCATCAAAAAATCCTCCAGACTCAGAAGGCTTTGCCAGCAAATTCCACCAAATATTTAAGGAGGAATAACCCCAATCTTACAAGAAGTCTTTCAGAAAATAGAAAGAGGCAGCATCTCTCAACTCATTTTAGGAAACAAACGTAACCTTTATACTTAACCCTGATGAAGGAAAATGGAGAATCAGAGAAGGATAAAGAAGAGAAGAGGAGGAGGAAGAAAAACAAGACAAGGAAGATGATGATTAGAGGAGAATTTCACTCTTGAATCTTGAACATACATGCAACAACTCCCAACAAAACACTGGAAATCCAAATTCCGCAGTATATACAAAGGAAAATATATCACAGGTAACTTGGGTCTATGCTAGGAATGCAAGACTGCTATAGCATTCAAAAATCAGTGTAATTCACCTTATTAACAGGACAAAGGACACAAATCATACAATATAGACAAGCATATATAAAGCAAATATTAAAAAAAAATTCAGGGACTTCCCTGGTGGTCCAGTGGTTAAGAATCCGCCTTCCAATGCAGGGGATGGGGTTCAATCCCTGGTCAGGGAACTAAGATCCCACATGCCGCGGGGCAACTAAGTCTGCGTGCTGCAACTACTGAGCCCACGTGCCACAACTAGAGAGCCTGCATGCTGCAACTACAGAGCCCACATGCCACAGCTACAGAGCCCACGTGCTCTGGAGCTCACGCGCTGCAACTACTGAGCCCGCGGACGCTCTGGAGCCCACGTGCCACAACTAGAGAGAAGCCCATGCACCACAACAAAGAGCCCAGCTGCTGCAACGGAAGATCCTGCATGCCACAACTAAGACCTGACGCAGCCAAAATAAATAAATAAATAAGTATTTTTTAAAAATTCAATGGCTGTTTATGTTTTTAAAAAAATTCCTAGAACCCCTTCCATTTCCCTTTCGTGAACAATTTAGTCCTAAAGTCCTTACGTGGAGCAGAGCAAGGCAGGCAACCACGTCAGGGTGAAAAGCCTGAGAAGAATAAGGAAGGCGTCCCCACAGAGGGAAGGCCTGGCGTTGAGAGTGGGGTGAGGAGGGGATGACACGGGTGGCAGCCCAGCACAGAAAGTCAGAGCCTGATGGGCTGAGCAGAGCGTCCCCACGGAGGCAGCCCAGTGCAGGGCATGGGAGCCCGGGGAAGGTGAGCAGGCTACCCAAGTGTGGGGGCAGCCTGCCGTGAGAAGTCAGAGGCCCAACAAGGAGAGAAAGGCATCCCCACAGAGGGACTGGCAGCGGAACAAGATTTCTAAGTTGGCGTGAGGAGGTGGCCCAGCAAAAGAATACCAAGACCAAGAGGGGTATGGAAGGTACCTGCACAGTGAGGGGTGGGGACAGGCAGCCCTGCACGGAGCGCTGGAATGCAGGCACGGTGAGCATGGCTTCCTGTGGTGAGAGGCACAGCCAGGTGAGGCGGGCATCCACATAAGAGAGAGGACAGCAATGACGAGACTAATTACACATGGGGGTGGAGGGACCGATCAAAGAAGCATTTCCACCTTTGGATAAAGCAATTACAAATCTGGAAAGGGAGAAATCCAGAATGAACCCTGCTGTGTTGGACTGCAGTTGGAAGTACTGGTGTGAACATATATTAGCTCCGTCCACTCAGAAGGACTAGGAGTTGCAGCATCTCAAAAGCAATGAGCATACCTAGAACTTAGATCTTGGCTTCCAAAAACTTTTCTCCAATAAAAAGGACCAGATTACATATAGAATAGATAAACAACAAGGTCCTACTGTCTAGCACAGGGAACTATATTCAATATCCTGAGACAAACAAAAATGGAAAAGAATATTAAAAAAAGAATGTATATATATGTATAGCTGAAGCACTTTGCTGTACAGCAGAAATTAACACAACATTGTAAATCAACTATACTACAAATAAAAAAAAAAAAAAGAAGAACCAGGGCTCCTGGGAGAAACGGCTGATTCAAAGACTGAGGGAGGGAAAGCAGATGAACCTCAAACATCTCCTGTCAGAAAGCAAGGAAGTGCTCAAAGAATGATGGTGATATGCCAAAATGTCACAGGAACACACCTGAAGTGGATTCCATTGGCTAAATCTGGAATAATTGGAGCATCAAAATAAAAAATAGTAGTAACAGAAGGTGACTCATTCAATAAAATAAGAAACCATGAGTCTATGCCAACATAAATAAATTAAAAAATAAACTGAATGTCAGATGAGGATAGGACACACACATAGTTTCACAGGACCGCACCCACAAAAAACACTTGTTGATTACAAAAGGGAAACAGCAATTTCAGAGTGAAGAAGCCTGGCAGATATGACCTTAAGTGAGGAAATTAAAAATCATGAGTAATGGGACATATCAAAATTGTGCACCACTTAATGGTATCAAGTTCATGACAGTCAAGGGAGACCAAGAAGCCTTCCAGACTGGAGAACACTGGAGAGACACCCTAACCAAAGGCAACCCTTAACTCTCAAATGGACAACTACTGGGACAATTAGTGAAACTTAAAAGGGTTCTAAGGATCAGATGGTAGCAATGCATCAAAGTTAATTTCCTGATTTGGATGGCTGTGTTGTAACTATACAGGAGAACATTCTTGTTTGAAAGAAAAACACCCTAAAATAATCGGGGGTAAGGGTCATTAGGTTGGCAATTTACTCTCAAATGGTTCAAGTTAAAAAGTTCTTTAGGGACTTCCCTGGTGGCGCAGTGGTTAAGACTCCACCTGCCAATGCATGGAACATGGGTTCGAACCCAGGTCGGGGAAGATCCCACATGCCGCGGAGCAACTAAGCCCATGCGCCACAACTGCTGAGCCCGCGCTCGAGAGCCTGCGAGCCACAACTACTGAACCCTCGTGCCACAACTACTGAAGTGCGTACGCCTAGAGCCCATGCTCCGCAACAAGAGAAGCCACCGCAGTGAGAAGCCCGTGCACCGTGACAAAGAGTAGCCCCCGCTCGCCACAACGAGAGAAAGCCCGCGTACAGCAACGAAGACCCAATGCAGCCAAAAATTTAAAAAATGTAAAAATAAAAAAAGTTCTTTATACTATATTTGCAACTTTTTCAAAAGTTTGTTTCAAAATTAAAAAATAAAAACTCTTGGGCTTCCCTGGTGGCGCAGTGGTTGAGAGTCCGCCTGCCAATGCAGGGGACACGGGTTCGTGCCCCGGTCCGGGAAGATCCCACATGCCGCGGAGCGGCTGGGCCCGTGAGCCATGGCTGCTGAGCCTGCACGTCCGGAGCCTGTGCTCCGCAATGGGAGAGGCCACAACAGTGAGAGGCCTGCGTACCGAAAAAATAAAATAAAATAAAAATAAAAACTCTTAGAAAACTAAGATAAAAAAGAGAATTCCCTTAACCTGCTAAGGCAGTGCTTCTCAAAGCTGCTGCACAGACTGGAGCCAGTTCTCAAACAGTTACTGATGTGCGATGAGACAGGTACAGAAACCTTTACAACAATATTACAAATTTTATATCTTTTGAATCTAATAAAGAAGAATTTGGGCTTATAACTAAGATGTCTTTTTCTTTTTTTTCTAGTAATTCATCTTTATTTTATCAAAGTATTTGTTTGCCATGGATTGGAAATTTTTTTAAAAACCAGTCCTTCCTCACAGATAGTTTGAGAAGTGCGTGATAAAGAGTATCTATTAACAACAAATGCTACTGCAAACACCATAGTAAAATGTTGAAGCTTTCCCCTGGGAACAAAACTAAATACTGTTACCACTCTTATTTCATATGGTACTAGAGGTCCTAGTCAGTGTAGAAAGGCAAGGAAAAAAAGGTGTAAGAATTAAAAAAACAAACACACAAAAATACTCCTGTTATGTGCAGAATGAGTATAAAGAAAATACAAAATAATTTTTTTCAGAGTCCCAACTACCCTCTTCCAACAACCTCCTGCTTTGTACCCATCCCTGTATATTAAGATAAAGACCAAAGCAAAAATATGATAGTGCCTTTGTCTCACTTAAATATCACTTTAGACCCTGTAACCATTGGACTTTTACGTGTGCTTTGGGCAGGGCCCTGTACATTTCAGATTTCAACTTAATCTGTCATCTAATTCATAAACTTTAACGAAAAGTAAGAGGCTACCCCTTTTCTTTTCTTGGATTTAGGCAGCTATCAAGTTCAGGCTTATAGTTCTAAACTGGAACTGCAAGTTCTTTAAAGGCCTTGTATCTTTCATATTTCCCCATGGCAACCTGAATAGTATAGGCATCCAGCAAGTACTCAATAAATTCCTGTAGAATTGGTTTCAAAGCAGAAACCACTTTCTGCTTTGGAATCGTATTCACAGAATATATGAGCCGAAGATAAAGATAGACAGACAGACTGGCAGGTAATATAAATACTAAATGAATAAAGAAAGCAAACATTTTTAAAAATAAAAAGTTTGCTGTAATGCCATCAGAGGGTAGTAATGGGAATAAGTTCAGAGTGACTATTTAGGGTCTCGGCTTCCAAGGCTGGCTCTATACTATGTGAGCTCATGGCTCCTTTACTAGGAAATAAGAGAAATGTCCACCTGTATTTGTAATGATTTGAGAAAGTCCAGACCAACTTTAAGAAACATGTAACCCAAAGGACCTAAGAGACTTTTTGCTGGTTTAGAATTATTTCTTACCAAGCATCCTTCCTCTCCACAAGGGTTCACTCATGAAGGTATCCAAAAGAGCCCTGAGATTTAAGTCTGATCCTGTCGCTGGGTATATGACCCAAGCTGTACCACCCTGCGTGAATTCTCAGGGTTTCAGGTACTATGCCAATCAAAGAACCTATGATCATAGGTCTCCTCCAGGTACAGGATTCTGTCCCATTCTTCTCTTCCAGTCCTAGAAAAGGTTCCCAGTTCCAACCCTGCCCCAACCGGCTGTGCAACTTTGGGAACATCCCTTAACTTCTTCCAGACTTCATTTCATCTTCTGTGCAACGAAGACATCGGGACTACATCTGAGGTCTCCTCTAGTTACTCCCCCTACCCGCCCCCCACACCCAAAAAGCACATTAAGATAAAAATAAATTAAAATATGAGAAACTGTGGCACTACTGCATCCACTCATGGTCTGCCTTCAAATTACTGTTTTACACAGAAATATATATCCACAGAGTTTTACAGAGGAATCTCCAACTGGCTCCTGGCAAAGTAAACGGTATTTTCATCATTGCTTCCAGGCTGCCAATTACGATGGAACATTTGGGAAAAGACTCAGCAGAATCAGTGACTGGCACACCTACTGAGTCAGCCATTAGCCATGCCCTGATCAGAGAAGAGACCAGCTCTTGATCTTTCATGTCCCTCTCCTTGTCAAGATTTAAATAAGCTTCCCCCACAAAAGAACCCAACAGTTTCTACTTAATAGCAAGATTCAGCCTAATGGAATAAGACAGATGGAACCAAACACCAAGTATCAGTGCTTGATGAGGAAACAGCAAGTAGACCCTGCTCCATGTCTGACATCTCCCCTTGTCCCTGACTATCACCACCACTGGAACAGAAAGTGCCCCGAAAAGGAGACTGGATGACCTGGGAATCAGTCCCAGCCCTGCTGGACCTGGCACCACAGACCCAGCCCTATTCCACGTCACTTTCCCCCTCACTCCCCATGCTTTAGACACACTGGCCCCCTTGACACCACCAAGCCCTTCACTCAGGGCTCTAGCCCATGCCGCTCCCTCAACCCGAAACACTCTTCCTCTTGCTACGCCATTCTTCACACAACTGGCTCCTGTATCCACTCCAGGTTCAGCTTAAAATGTTACCTCCTCAGGGAAGCTTTCCTGACCACACTATGCAGATGGGTTGCCTACACCATCCAGTGTTCTTTGCCATCACTGTATCTATTTATCTTTTTATTAGCCCTTATTACAACTGTAAGTAGTGCTTGTTTTCTGACTCACCCCCACAAGAGTATAACTTTGCCTGGGAGGGCAAGACTGCCTTTTCTACTTATTGGTACCTATTTGGCATCTAATACCAGTAGCTGGCACATAGTAAGTATTCATTATACGTTTGTTGAATGAATCAGCAACCATCAGGAGCGCTTCCTAGGCTTCAGTTTAGTCTCAGACCTCCAGGACCACAGTAGCTCACCTTGTACATAGGGCCCCATCTCTGGGTGCTCCCTGACCCGCAGATTATAGGTCTTTTTTTGATCAGACTGTTTCAGCAGATCCCGCACTCGTTCATTATAGATTTCCAGGAAGCTAGAGACATGTAGAAAAAGGCATATAATTAGATCTTGAAAAAATGTGGGAAAAACACTAAGCCAAGAATCAGAAGGTCCTAGTTCTAGTTCTAGCTCTGACAGTCTAAGACCTTGGTCATGCCAGGTTTCCCCCTTGAGTCTCGTTCTGCATGTGTACAATAGGGTTTTGAGCATTGGCTGTCATTACTCCACAGTTTCAGGTTTACAGTGTCAGTGCTGATTCAAGTTTAGCCTTCAAGAGGCTATTTCAGCCATGGGTTTAGGCTGCCACCAGCCTGTGCCTCGATCAGGCCCCCATAGCATAGAGTCTACAAGCATGTTTCTTGAAGTGGTTTTCAAATGTGATCTTTGAGCTCTATTATTCACTGAAGGCATCTCAAGGGCCATGCTGAGCAACACAGGAAGCTAAGTGAGAAGGGTCTGCTCCCCACCCCTAATTTAAGTAGCAGAATTCTCATTTTACCTGTCTTATACACTGGGATTCTGTTTAAGACATGCTGTCTCATTGGTATCTACTGGCATTTTATGCCTTTTTAAAATAATAACACAGCTACAATTCTTAATTAAAATCAGTAAATATTTTGTTAAATAAGAAAGTAGACTTCTCACAGAAAGGTCTTCCTCACTGAAACACAGATGCTTGCCTGTGGAGCCAGCAGTCAGAAAAAAGGCTCCAGTTCAAAGCTGCTCTCTGCACACTCTGCTTATTAAATTTTTCTCCTTAATCTTCTCATATTTGGACACAGGAACTTCAGATATCTCTTAGAATAGTGGTTCCCAGATTTCATGGACAACAGAACACCTAACATATATGTATAAGTTTATACACATAGAGGTTTGCAAATTTTTACTTCATAAACTTAAAAAATGTAAAAATAGTGTTCACAATCATTTAATTTTAAAAACATATAGTTGGGCTTCCCTGGTGGCGCAGCAGTTAAGAATCCGCCTGCCAATACAGGGGACACGGGTTCAAGCCCTGGTCCGGGAAGATCCCACATGCCGCAGAGCAACTACTGAGCCTCTGCTCTACAGCCCGCGAGCCACAACTACTGAAGCCTGCGCACCTAGAGCCCGTGCTCTGCAACGAGAAGCCACAGCAATGAGAAGCTCGTGCACTGCAATGAAGAGTAGCCCCTGCTCGCTGCAACTAGAGAAAGACCGCACACAGCAACAAAGACCCAACGCAGCCAAAAATAAATAAATAAATTTATAAAAAACAAAACAGAAAAACCCCAGACGGACAGTTATTCTTTTTAGGGTAATGAAAATGTTATGTAATTAGATAGTGATGATGGTTGAACAACTTGTAAATATCAAAAAGAAAAATCATTGAAATATATTCTTTAAAAGTGTGAATTTTATGGTATGTGAATTATGTGTCTTTTTTTTTTTTTTTTTTTTTTTTTTTTTTTTGCGGTACGCAGGCCTCTGACCGCTGTGGCCTCTCCCGTTGTGGAGCACAGGCTCCGGACGCGCAGGCCCAGCGGCCATGGCCCACGGGCCCAGCCGCTCTGCGGCACGCGGGATCCTCCTGGACCGGGGCACGAACCCGCGTGCCCCATATCGGCAGGCGGACTCTCAACCACTGCGCCACCAGGGAAGCCCTGTCTCATGTTTTTAAACAAGGACATTGAACACCAAAAACAAAAGCAAAAAAGAATACAGAGAATTAAGGGCAATTGGTAACCTTCCACCAACATTTACAGTTCAGACTGGTTAAAACGTCACGTTGGGGTGACGTTCTATTCCTAGCACTAGTCTAGGAACTAGAGTTTGGGAACTACTGACCTGGAGAACAACCCAGGAGGGGCTGGAACAGAAATCCCAAAAGCTAGTATGAAACTGTACAGAAAATAAAGGAAAGGAAACCAGCTAGCCAGGGGAAGCTGGTCCACAGGAGACACCAGTTTGTTAAGCCTGAGGATAGGAACTAAGTTTCCTACAACCTAAAACCTAAGTAAGTTTTTCATCTTGTACTGCAAGGTATTTCTGCTGTGGCTTTTCTCCATTCCTCTGGGCGACTATGGAAGTGGAGAGGACAGCTCTGGAGTGGAAACAGAAACACTTCAGGCTGCAGAGACAGACAGGTTCTTACCTTACTTTTATTCTGCAGGAGGAAGGCAGTGGGGCACAGTTTTCCTCCCTGACAAAGAGACCCTGCAGAAACCAGAGGATTGGAGTTTCACTGAAGGGAGTGTACAAAGAAGACCTACTTTGAGGGGATCCAATCAAAAGAGAGTCTATACCTCACATATCCGTGGTGTCAGCCCAACAGAGGCCTGGAGAACAGAAGAGAAGAAAGCATTACTGTTCACTCACGGTGATGCTCTCCCCCCAACACCCAGGGCCCACCCTCAGCAGGGATGGGCTCCTTGTGCTAGCCTCTTCACTTCAGGCAGTTTCCCCGGCGGTATGTGGAACACTCTATTTGCCAATGCTCTCAGGAGACTCTCATGGGAGGAATGTACCAGATGAGAGGCAGATCACCGCCGTAAGAAGGAAGAGAGAAGAAGCTAGCAAACCCAGATACATACTTTCATGCAGAGAAGGTTACATCCTTCTTGGATGAATTCACTTTACCATGGTGGTCCCTCCCAGAACCCTATCTCCTAACCCTGCACACACAGGAGGACTAGAGTACATGGGTGTTCAAAACACACATTTAGAGAGAAGCGGCTTCTTTTTTCATCTTGGATCCAGTGCTAACTTATACTCAGGTTAAGGGCTTTACACCCCTGGGTTATTGGGAATTTTCTTCTTTTAATTTAAAATCTATAAAATCAGGCTAAACATGGACGTAGTAAGCAATGATCTGGGCCCACGGCAGCAGGGATAATCTTTCAGGAGGAACAATGTCCTAGAGAATGTCCCTGTGTGGTGTTATTTGTCACCTGCCCTACCAGTTCATCTCACCAGGGTACTTCTAAGCCTAAAACAAAGAGGTATTCTTAAGGAACTCTACCCTCCCAATTTTCCATGATAAAGGAAGGCTCTCATAAGTCCTACACACTTTTGAAAGCTCCCATCCCAGTAGCTGGTTCTCCTGCTTCTTTCTGAACACTCAGATCGAACACACACATAGCCCCATATCCACATGGCCTTAGCCAGCACTTAACACTCAGTCTGGGACTTGTCTACACCAAAGGTGTTAAAAAGCTACAGGTGATGAACTTGGAAATGATATGAGAAATTCAGAAGAACTGACAAGGTCTGTGTCATCAAAGGGAATTGTAAAATTCTAAGATTCTTCAGGGTGTAATAAAGAGGGGCTAAATTATTCAAAGTTTACCTATCAATTAAAGTGCTGAGAAACATCCTTTTTTTAAACTTTTTATTTTATAAAAAGTTATATAGCTGATTAACAATATTGTGTGAGTTCCAGGTGTACAGCAGAGTGATTCAGTTACAGATATACATGTATCTATTCTTTTTCAAATTCTTTTCCCATTTAGGTTGTTACATAATACTGAGCAGAGTTCCCTGTGCTATACAGTAGGTCCTTGTTGGTTATCCATTTTAAATATAGCACTGTGTACATGTCAATCCCAAACTCCCTAACTATCCCTCGCCCCACCCTTGCCCCCTGGTAACCATAAATTTGTTCTCTAAGTCTGTGAGCCTGAAGAAATGCATTCTTAATACAGAATAGGACCCATTAAATCTTACTGAAGTTGACTGACTATGAAACTCACATCCTCTCTCAGTGGCAAGGACAATGCAAGATTCAGGCTTCCTGTGGCTTTAGGAAGATACTGCATTCCAATCCCAATACTCACTGGGGTGCCCAGCATGGTGTATGTCTTCCCAGAGCCTGTCTGCCCATAGGCAAAAAGGCATATGTTGTAGCCTTTGGCAGCTCCAGACAGTACTTCAGTCCCCAAATCCTGGAACACCTATAACAATAAAAATAGAGAGCATGTCACTCTGGTCCTTCTTCCCACAGCAGCTTGTAAATTATTTTTTAACCTATAATAATATAAAATGTTTCAAACATCCATGACTATAAATTCCCCACTGTTTTATGAGAATCAATTCAGTTTCAAAAAAAGATTGCTGACTGCCACCACTTCTGAGCAGAAGATGGCTGTGCCTCCCACATATGCTGATCTTGGCAAATCTGCCAGGGATGTCTTCACCAAGGGCTATGGATTTGGCTTAATAAAACTTGATTTGAAAACAAAATCTGAGAATGGACTGGAATTTACAGGTTCAGCCAACACCGAGACCACCAAAGTGACGGGCAGTCTGGAAAGCAAGTACAGATGGACCAAATATGGTCTAACGTTTACGCAGAAATGGAACACTGACAACACACTACGCACGGAGATTACCGTGGAAGATCAGCTTGCACGTGGCCTGAAGCTGACCTTCGATTCATCCTTCTCACCAAACACTGGGGGAAAAAAATGCTAAAATCAAGACAGGGTACAAGTGGGAACATATCAACCTGGGTTGTGATGTCGATTTCAACATTGCTGGGCCTTCCATCCGGGGTGCTCTGGTGCTGCGTTATGAGGGCTGGCTGGCTACCAGGTGAATTTTGAGACCGCAAAGTCTTGAGTGACCCAGAGCAACTTTGCGGTTGGCTACAAGACGGATGAGTTCCAGCTTCACACTAATGTAAATGATGGGACAGAGTCTGGCGGCTCCATTTTTCAGAAAGTGAAAAGTTGGAGACTGCTGTTAATCTGGCCTGGACAGCAGGAAACAGTAACACTCACTTCAGAATAACAGCAAAGTACCAGATCGACCCTGATGCCTGCTTCTTGGCTAAAGTGAATAACTCCAGCCTGACAGGGTTAGGATATACTCAGACCCTAAAGCCAGGTATCAAACTGACACTGTCAGTTCTGCTGGATGGCAAGAATGTCAACGCTGGTGGCCACAAGCTTGGTCTAGGACTGGAGTTTCAAGCATAAATGAATTTAGCGTATCTTTTAATGTTGTATGTCTGGGATGAAAGTATCGCTAAATATCATGTTAGACTTCCAGGTTAAAGATGATTCAGCTTTAGGGTGTTACCCTTGCAGAGGTACAGAAGAAACCCAATTTCAAAAAAGGTCCTTTCAGCTGTAGACTTGCGGGGGAGCTTGCTGGCCCCTCTAGAGATGTCAGGTTTCTTTTTTACCTAGAAATGGCTGCAAGTGGAAGTTGATAATTTGCAGGCACTTTGTAATTTGTAAATTCGTATTGAGTAAATGAATGAAATTGTGACTTCCTGAGAATTGAACCTTGGTTTCCTACCCTGATTGAGGAGAGACTCTTTGATGGTGTATACAAACTCATCTGAAAGGGACTTTTTTAGGCAGGGACTTTTTCCACCGCAATCCATCACCTCTTTTACACCAAAAAGTAGTCTGTGGGGCGTGGTTGCTGTTTCTTTTGTGCCATTTTGGGGTGGAGAAGGCGGATGTGATGAAGCCAATAATTCAGGACTTAATTGTGTTTTTTCTCATGTTGTGTTTTTTCGCCCTTGCACCAGAGTATGAAATAGCTTCTAAAGAGCTCCAGCTGCAAGCTGGGAAGAGTCTCTGTAACTGTAATCACATGGGGACAACACTCAGAATCTAAACTGAACTTCTGTTGTATTCTCGCCACTCAGTTTATTTTTTAGCAGTTTAATGGGTACGTTTTAGAGTCTTCCATTTTGTATGGAATTAGTTCCTCCCCTTCAAATGCTATAATTAACATCACTTAAAAATAAAACTTGAATAAAATACTGTAACCTTAAAAAAAAAAAGAAGATTGCTAAGGAAAATTCATGCATTCAGTTAGTCAGTCAAATATTTTTCAAAGTGCTTACTATATGCCAGGCCCAAGGCTAGACATTAAAGACACAAAATTGATATATATGGTCCTTAACCTTAAGGCAAAAAGAGTCTGGGAGAAAGGCAAAGACACGCAAGCAAATTAGTAAAGAAAAACCATGTACATTAATTCTTTTTCCTTCCCATTACCAAAAATAAAAAAAAAAAGTTTAATATGGTTAATCAGGTAAAGCTACAATGAAATACTGCGCAGTAACAATTCACACAAATTCAGGGTCTCGAGACACCACACTGAGAATCAGTTAAGCCCAGAAGTTAGGGAGGCGTTTTCCCTATGGGGCCCTTTTCTACATGCTGCCTCTTCAGACTGATCCTAACTGCTGACTGCTTCCACTGTCACTCATCTCTGTAGTGGTCAGCTTTAATGAGTCAGAAACAGCCAGAGGTCCTCCTATGAAAACCCCTATACTTTGTGTAGTGTCTGAAAGTCCTGTTGGACTCTGTCAGGCAGACCCCAGGCTCAGGACAAAACAGCCTGGCTTATGGGGAAGGCATAGCTTCAAGCTGAATCAGTCCTCAGCAGAAGGCCACAGAGACATCTACATACACAGCTGGTATGGTGGGCATTTACCCTTTGTATTGCTGCTACTCAGCATCCAAATACTCCTCCTATCTGCGGGGGGAACCTGATTGTGTCAGTCTTGGTTGGAAGCAGGGCCCAACCCTCCCCGACGGAAGCCAAATAGTCCAGGAAACCCTCTCCACCTCCTGGTGGCTAGAACACGAACATGTGAAATGAGGCCCGCCAACTAGGTGCTTGCACTTGAATTTTCAAAGAATGACACAAAAACAAAGGAATAAATTCTCCTTGTTGGCATCGAGAGTCCATCAGTACTACATCCTGAACACACAAGTGCCAAGTGTGGTGCTCAAATCAGACTATTCTGTGATACGGCTTTGCCTGGCTTCCCTGCTACCTAGGGCCCCATGGTTTCCTGCTCATTTTTCTACTTTCCCTTAAATTCTGTGAATCTCCTGATACGGTCCCAAATTGGTTCCAAATTGGAATACTGTTCTTATGGTTCATAGCTGTGGGACCATACAAATTTGTATGGTTCCACAAAATTTTACTTAAAATTTGTAAGCCTCCGTTTCTTTCCCAGTAAAGTGGATATTTTGTAACTATATCACAGGTTTGTTGTGAAGATTAAGTGAGATAACACACGTAACTAGGGACCACGGGAACGAAGATAGCAGTTGCTGACCTAAGACTATACTACCCTATTGTGTTTTAGCAGCTATAGTTATGCTTCTTGACCAATGAACTATTTATGTTTTGTTTGTTTTTTAGTGCTTCTAATATTCAGGCATAGGGCCAAAATAACCCAGGGAGTGGTAAAAGATTTGGACCTTGGACCATTCCCACCCCCTTCCCCAATCTCCCTCCCAGCTCTGTCCTCGCCATTCATTCACCTCTATATTAGCAAAACTGAAAATTGGGCAGAGTTCTCTTTGCCTCCTGACATCTGTCTTGGTAAAATTCCCAGGGACTGAAGGAAGGAGAGGTTATTTCTCTTCACCAGACCACTTGAGTTGGCTGCTACCCATTTACTAGTTGGAAATGTTCCCCAAAACTCAACCTTTCTTTCTAGTGCTCCAGAAGAAAGTGGAAACAGAGGTGCAGACAGAGCAAGGCCACATCTAGTGAAAGTGTTATTTCTTCCCACCACACAGCAGAGCAGAATGAGCTCAGTGGATTGTAAAGGAAGACAGCAGAATGTTACTCCGCCCATGTCTTTATCCAAATTCAAATAATCACCTGGAGGTTTTATGAAAAACATCTTTGAAGATACCATTTTCACTCAACAGTAAAAGATGTGAACAAGAAAAACTAGTAGGCTCCAAACGTGGAACTGGTAGAAAGTTCAGATTCCATTCTTCAAGAACTGTGAGGCTTAGCTCATCATAAATTCTAGGAAAAACCACAGCCCTAAATAGAGCACAACAGAGCCAGATGACACCGTGGTTCACTCTGACTGTGGTATTATAATGAAGCACATGGAACAGCTCAATATGAATACCAAGAACAGTTTGAAGGCTAAAATAAATCACCAAAAGGCAATCTAAAGCTAGAGGGTCCAGTTCAGGAGGAGAGATGAGCAGTGTAACTTTATTTTTTCTGGAATATAAACAGAAGAAAACATTCAACAGACAGGTTAATTTTATGTGACACAGCACTTCCAGTCTTTTTAAGGATGTGCTAAATAGGGGATAGTCCACTGGATGCTTCTGTACTGGGACTCACAACACCTGAAGCCTAAACCAAAATCCCTAGCAATACTCATTTCCTAAGGGCAACTGAAACTAGGAACCAGAATTTTTGATGTTCAACATCATATGTCATTAGGGTTGCAAATTAAAACAAAGAGATACCAGACACACCTGTTAGAATGGCCAAAATCCAACACACTGACAACACCAAATGCTGACAAGGATATGGAGCAATAGGAAATCTCATTCATTGTTGATGGGAATGCAGAATGGTACAGACACTTTGGAAGACGTTTTGCCAGTTTTTTGTGTTTTTATTTATAAAATAAAAATATTATTCTTTTTTCTTTTAACATCTTAATTGGAGTAAAATTGCTTTACAATGGTGTGTTAGTTTCTGCTTTATAACAAAGTGAATCATTTATACATATACATATGTTCCCATATCTCCTCCCTCTTGCGTCTCCCTCCCACCCTCCCTTTCCCACCCCTCTAAGTGGTCACAAAGCACCGAGCTGATCTCCCTGTGCTATGCGGCTGCTTCCCACTAGCTATCTATTTTACATTTGGT
Source organism: Stenella coeruleoalba (assembly GCF_951394435.1). Taxonomy (NCBI): domain Eukaryota; kingdom Metazoa; phylum Chordata; class Mammalia; order Artiodactyla; family Delphinidae; genus Stenella; species Stenella coeruleoalba. The sequence goes on along the minus strand of NC_137147.1, from coordinate 85,393,307 downwards.
AGTGTAATAATGTCCATGCCACTCTCTCACTTCATCTCAGCTTACCCTTCCCCCTCCTCCCCATGTCCTCAAGGCCATTCTCTACATCTGCGTCTTTATTCCTGTCCTGCACCTAGGTTCTTCAGAACCATTTTTTTTTTTAGATTCCATATATATGTGTTAGCATACAGCATTTGTTTTTCTCTTTCTGTCTTACTTCACTCCGTATGACAGACTCTAGGTCCATCCACCTCACTACAAATAACTCAATTTCACTACAAATAACTCTTTTTATGGCTGAGTAATATTCCATTTAAACATATCATTCTTAACATACAACGTGGCAAGCATGCTCCCTTGGTATTTACCCAAAGGGGCTGAAAACATATCCACACAAAAAGCTGCACACAGATGTTTACAGAAGCTTTATTCATAATTGCCAAACCTTGGAAGCAACCAAGGTGTCCTTCAATAGGTGAATGTGTAAACTGTGGTACATCCAGATGACAGGATATTACTCAGTGCTAAAAAGAAATGAGCTATCATGCCATGAAAAAACATGGAGGAAACTTAAATGCACACTGCTAAGTGAAAGAAGCCAATCTGAAAAGGCTACTTACTGTATGATTCCAACTATATGAATTTCTGGAAAACGAAAACTATGGAGACAGTAAAAACATCAGTGATTGGGTGGAGTTGGGGGAGGGACAGATGACAGGTGGAGTGCACACGATTTTTAGGGCACTGAAACTACTCTCTATGATACTATAATGGTGTACACATGTCATTATACATTTGTCAAACCCAAGAATGAACAAAACCAAAAATGAACCCTAATATAAACTATGGACATTAGATGATATATCAGTCAATGTAGGTTCACCACCTGCAACGAATGTACCACAACAGTGTGCAATGTTGATAGTTTGGGGGCAGGAGGTATATGGGATCTCTCTGCACTTTGTGCTCAACTCTTCTGTAAACCTAAAACTACTCTAACAAATAAAGTCTATTTTTTAAAAAGAAGATCCACAAGATAAATCTCAAGGAATGGACTTCCCTGATATCAGCGACATTTAGCAGACAAACCCTTCTCAAAAGCAGTTAGAATCAACTATGTCTCTGGAGATTTCATGATGACTGTTTAAGGTCCAAGAATAATGGTTGCGCTGTATTTTCCTATAGGAACTTTTCGCTGATAGATTTTTTGTTTGTTTGTTTGCTTGTTTTTGGTAGCTCTGTAGTTCCTTCTATTATATACTATGTTCTCTGAGCCCCAAGTAGACTCATAACAACAAAAACAACAACAAAAACTGTGATTTCCATTTAGGATGATAAAGGGTTCAAAATGATGAAATAAATATTGATTTCAAATACAGGTATCAGATATTGTTGGAACTTCCCTGGTGGTCCAGTGGGTAAGACTCCATGCTCCTAATGCAGGGGCCTCAAGTTCGATCCCTGGTCAGGGAACTAGATCCCACAAGCATGCCACGTGCCGCAACTAAAAAAGGTCCCGCACACCGCAATGAAGATCTCACGTACGGCAACTAAGACCTGAAGCAGCCTAAATAAATAACTACTAAAAAAAATTATTGGTAAGTGAGAAGTAAAAGGGACATTTCAAGGAGGGAAAAATGTTAGTTAAAAATAAATCTATAAAAGTATGAGATTAGATCACTCCCTAACACCATACACAAAAATAAGCTCAAAATGGATTTAAGACCTAAATGTAAGGCCAGAAACTATCAAACTCTTAGAGGAAAACAGTGGCGGAACACTCTACGACATAATCACAGCAAGATCCTTTCTGACCCAACTCCTGGAGAAATGGAAATAACAGCAAAAATAAACAAATGGGACCTAATGAAACTTAAAAGCTTTTGCACAGCAAAGGAAACCATAAACAAGACCAAAAGACAACCCTCAGAATGGGAGAAAATATTTGCAAATGAAGCAACTGACAAAGGATTAATCTCCAAAATATATAAGCAGCTCATGCAGCTCAATAACAAAAAAACAAACAACCCAATCCAAAAATAGGCAGAAGACCTAAATAGACATTTCTCCAAAGAAGATATACAGACTGCCAACAAACACATGAAAGAATGCTCAACACCATTAATCATTAGAGAAATGCAAATCAAAACTACAATGAGATATCATCTCACACCGGACAGAATGGCCATCATCAAAAAATCTAGAAACAATAAATGCTGGAGAGGGTGTGGAGAAAAGGGAACCCTCTTGCACTGTTGGTGGGAATGTAAATTGATACAGCCACTGTGGAGAACAGTATGGAGGTTCCTTAAAAAACTACAAATAGAACTACCATATGACCCAGCAATCCCACTACTGGGCATATACCCTGAGAAAACCGTAATTCAAAAAGAGTCATGTACCAAAATGTCCATTGCAGCTCTATTTACAATAGCCCGGAGATGGAAACAACCTAAGTGTCCATCATCGGATGAATGGATAAAGAAGATGTGGCACATATATACAATGGAATATTACTCAGCCATAAAAAGAAACGAAATTGAGCTATTTGTAATGAGGTGGATGGACCTAGAGTCTGTCATACAGAGTGAAGTAAGTCGGAAAGAGAAAGACAAATGCCGTATACTAACACATATATATGGAATTTAAGAAAAAAAATGTCATGAAGAACCTAGGGGTAAGACAGGAATAAAGACACAGACCTACTAGAGAATGGACTTGAGGATATGGGGAGGGGGAAGGGTAAGCTGTAACAAAGCGAGAGAGAGGCATGGACATACATACACTACCAAACGTAAGGTAGATAGCTAGTGGGAAGCAGCTGCATAGCACAGGGAGATCAGCTGGGTGCTTTGTGACCGCCTGCAGGGGTGGGATAGGGAGGGTGGGAGGGAGGGAGACGCAAGAGGGAAGAGATATGGGAATACATGTATAACTCATTCACTTTGTTATAAAGCAGAAACTAACACACCATTGTAAAGCAATTATACTCCAATAAAGATGTAAAAAAATAATAAATCTAAAAACCGTGTGTTAGTAGGCATCTTTAAACTGGAAAATAATTCTAGACAACTCTGGAAACTATTCAAACATATGTTTTCACTAGCACTGTTAGCTGCTAGGAAAACCTCAAGTAGCCCAGAGTTGTACTTACTTTTACTTCTCCTCACACAGAGACCGTGAGGTACAGCTGGTACTATTTGTGGATCTACTGACCCATCCTATCTCCAAACTTGTGGCAGCAGTACAGAAAACTAGGGTTCAGGGCCTATTATTTGAGGAGAGTATTCAGGTACAAAATATAACAATGCGGCCTGGAGTTGGGGAAAGGGCTTAGAATAATTTGCCTTCCTCTAAATAGCTACAGTTATAGTTTAATGGTTAAGAACACAGGCTTCACAACTTAACAGATTTGAAATCTGGTTCCTGGGGCAAGTAACCTTCCCTCAGTTTCCTCACCTGTGAAATGGAGATTAAAGAGCACCTAAAACTCACAGGTTTTTTGAGAGGATTAACTGTGTAAATACATGTAAAACTTTAAGAACAATGGCACAAAGTAAGCACTTTACTGTGCTAGTTTTTGTTGTTATTGTTACTACATATTATTTTTTTCCATTTTTTGGTATAAGGAGTACTCAAAAGAGTTAACATTCTCGCTGGTACTCCCATGTACTTTAAAAGAACCATGGACTTTTGGAAAATCCAATACAGACACCATAGTTAATATGCCCCAACTTCACATAGATACCTTTAAAAAAACTTCTACCTTCCATCTTATTAAATATTCATTTCTAAAAAATCTTCAGAAACCATTAATGTAAAAAAAATTGTAAACTCTTTCTTCATGTCTTATCGGTCTTGCTAGGGCCTAAGGATCATTCTTTCCCTTCTATAAGTATGAAAATCATGTAACTGAAAGAGAGGTTACCTAGCCAATAAAATACATGAAGTTCTTAACCCTTAATATTTTCCCACAGAAAGGCTTCATACATTTCTCTTTTTTCCCAGGCTTTTTAAAAAATTGAGGTATTACTGACATATTAGTTTCAGGTATATAACATAATGATTCAACATTTCTATATACCACAAAATGATCACCACAGAGCTTACGTGGTGGCGCAGTGGTTAAGAATCCGCCTGCCAATGCAGGGGACACAGGTTCGAGTCCTGGTCCAGGAAGATCCCACATGCCACGGAGCAGCTAAGCCCATGTGCCACAACTACTGAGTCTGTGCTCTGGAGCCCGCGAGCCACAACTACTGAGCCCACGTGCCTAGAGTCCGTGCTCCACAACAAGAGAAGCCACAGCAATGAGAAGCCCACACACCTCAATGAAAAGTAGCCACCACTCGCTGCAACTAGAGAAAGCCCGCGCACAGCAACAAAGACCCAACTCAGCCAAAAATAAATAAATAAACAAATAAATAAATTTATTTTTAAGAAAAATGATCACCACAATAAATCGAGTTAACATCCATCACCATACACAGTTACAAATTTTTTTCTCCTCCTGTGATCTTTCACAATCCACCCACCTAGCTACTTTCAAATATGCAATACAGTATTATTAACTATAGTCACCACGCTGTACATCATATCCCCATGACTTATTCATTTTATAGCTGTAAATTTGTACCTTTTGACCCATACATTTCTATTATAAAATGAAATAGCTATTATCAACTATGATTTTCACACAGAAAAGAAATTCTTCACCAGTTTTTGTTAATTTACCTAAGAAATATTTATGAGAAAACAGCTTTAAATTCTATGATGTATTCCATCTAAATGGATTTTAAACATCACGTATCTCTTGGTCTATAACTCCACTGTTAAAAGGACTGTACTAGAAGACTTTTTTTTCCCTTTTAGTAACACTGCTACTTAATGCAGTAATAGATGTCATCTTTATTGACAAGGATCAGTATTTGAGTATTCACCATGAGAAGTATTCTTATAATGTTTTATTACATAAATAAATATACTTAAAATAGAAAAAACCCAGAAAATGCTGATAAAAATACTCCCACCATTTAAACATAACCATTGTTAACATTTTGGTGTACAGCTTACTCTTTCAGACTTTTGTTCTATTCCTAGATAATATCTAATGTCCCTTTCAGGTCTTAAATTCTGATGTAAATATAGTAATTAGGAATACTTGAATACAATGAGGATACTAACTAAACCCAATTGTTTTTATTTTTTATTTTACTATAGTTATTTATGATACTCATAAGTACAGTTTTCCCTATATTTATAATTAGACGACTTAATATTTTAATTTAAAATTCTATTTAATTTCTCAGTAGGAAAGCATGCTATAGCCCCACCCATCAGGTATCCAAGTCTACCTAAGCCACAGCCCAGGCCCCACTGTCCACCTGGCTATAGCTTACCCAAAGAGCAAACAACGTATTTAGGAAGGGAAAGAAAGTCTCAACTGTGCCAGCTGTGCCAAAACAACCCCACAAAGTATCAGGAAATGCTGTCCACTCTTTATAAATGTCAGGCCACTCCCTCAACACCACTGCAGGTCACTGATCTTTGGGTCTCTGCCCAGTATAAATGTTCACATTTCCTTCCCACTGTAAGCCCAGCTAGGGGTTAATCAACATCATTTGGATCCTGCCCCTGGTTTTTTGTAGCAGATTTTTCCAGAGAAAACAGGCAACGGCCTATATTTGACTTTGACAGATGAAACTATTTGGTTCCTCCACTTTACACTGTGAACTACAGAGAGATTTATTTCCCATATTTATTCATATCATATATGTATATCCATGCAATGTATACCATGGAAATTTCTGTTTAAACAGTTTCCAATGAACAGGAGGAGAAAGAAACTACAAGAGAAATTTTGAAATGCAGGTAAAGATACACAAGGCCAACTGGAACGTATGCCATACCCAATGAGGAGAAGAATCATTATTCTGAAAGAAACAAGTCCTTCTTTTTATTTTTAATTAATTTTTTAACACCTTTATTGGAGTATAATTGCTTTACAGTGGTGTGTGAGTTTCTGCTTTATAACAAAGTGAATCAGTATACATATACATATGTTCCCATATCTCTTCCCTCTTGTGTCTCCCTCCCACCCTCCCTATCCCACCCTTCTAGGTGGTCACAAAGCACCGAGCTGATCTCCCTGTGCTATGCGGCTGCTTCCCACTAGCTATCTATTTTACGTTTGGTAGTGTATATATATGTCCATGCCACTCTCTCACTTTGTCCCAGCTTACCATTCCCCCTCTCCATATCCTCAACTCCATTCTCTAGTAGGTCTGTGTCTTTGTTCCCGTCTTACCCCTAGGTTCTTCATGACCTCTTTTTTTTTTCTTAGATTTCATATATATGTGCTAGCACACGGTATTTGTTTTTCTCTTTCTGACTTACTTCACTCTGTATGACAGACTCTAGGTCCATCCACCTCACTACAAATAGCTCAATTTCGTTTCTTTTTATGGCGGAGTAATACTCCATTGTATATATGTGCCACATCTTCTTTATCCATTCATCTGTTGATGGACACTTAGGTTGCTTCCATGTCCTGGCTATTGTAAACAGAGCTGCAATGAACATACTGGTACATGCCTTTTTTTTTTTTTTTTAACATCTTTATTGGAGTATAATTGCTTTACAATGGTGTGTTAGTTTCTGCTTTATAACAAAGTGAATCAGTTATACATATACATATATTCCCATATCTCTTCCCTCTTGCATCTCCCTCCCTCCCACCCTCCCTATCCCACCCCTGCAGGCGGTCACAAAGCACCCAGCTGATCTCCCTGTGCTATGCAGCTGCTTCCCACTAGCTATCTACCTTACGTTTGGTAGTGTATGTATGTCCATGCCTCTCTCTCGCTTTGTTACAGCTTACCCTTCCCCCTCCCCATATCCTCAAGTCCATTCTCTAGTAGGTCTGTGTCTTTATTCCTGTCTTACTCCTAGGTTCTTCATGACATTTTTTTTTCTTAAATTCCATATATATGTGTTAGTATACGGCATTTGTCTTTCTCTTTCCGACTTACTTCACTCTGTATGACAGACTCTAGGTCCATCCACCTCATTACAAATAGCTCAATTTCGTTTCTTTTTATGGCTGAGTAATATTCCATTGTATATATGTGCCACATCTTCTTTATCCATTCATCCGATGATGGACACTTAGGTTGTTTCCATCTCCGGGCTATTGTAAATAGAGCTGCAATGAACATTTTGGTACATGACTCTTTTTGAATTATAGTTTTCTCAGGGTATATGCCCAGTAGTGGGATTGCTGGGTTGTATGGTAGCTCTATTTGTAGTTCTTTAAGGAACCTCCATACTGTTCTCCACAGTGGCTATATCAATTTACATTCCCACCAACAGTGCAAGAGGGTTCCCTTTTCTCCACACCCTCTCCAGCATTTATTGTTTCTAGATTTTTTGATGATGGCCATTCTGACTGGTGTGAGATGATATCTCATTGTAGTTTTGATTTGCATTTCTCTAATGATTAATGATGTTGAGCATTCTTTCATGTGTTTGTTGGCAATCTGTATATCTTCATTGGAGAAATGTCTATTTAGGTCTTCTGCCCATTTTTGGATTGGGTTGTTTGTTCTTTTGTTATTGAGCTTCATGAGCTGCTTGTAAATTTTGGAGATTAATCCTTTGTCAGTTGCTTCATTTGCAAATATTTTCTCCCATTCTGAGGGCTGTCTTTTGGTCTTGTTTATGGTTTCCTTTGCTGCGCAGAAGCTTTTAAGTTTCATTAGGTCCCATTTGTTTATTTTTGTTTTTCTTTCCGTTTCTCTAGGAGGTGGGTCAAAAAGGATCTTGCTGTGATTTATGTCATAGAGTGTTCTGCCTATGCTTTCCTCTAAGAGTTTGATAGTTTCTGGCCTTACATTTAGGTCTTTAATCCATTTTGAGCTTATTTTTGTGTATGGTGTTAGGGAGTGTTCTAATCTCACACTTTTACATGTACCTGTCCAGTTTTCCCAGCACCACTTATTGAAGAGGCTGTCTTTTCTCCACTGTATATTTATACAATTTTTTTTTTTTTTGCGGTACACGGGCCTCTCACTGTTGTGGCCTCTCCCATTGCGGAGCACAGGCTCCGGACGCTCAGGCTCAGTGGCCATGGATCACTGGCCCAGCCACTCCGTGGCATGTGGGCTCCTCCCGGACCGGGGCACGAACCCGTGTCCCCTGCATCGGCAGGTGGACTCCCAACAACCACACCACCAGGGAAGCCCATCTCCACTGTATATTTATACAATTTTTAAAGGTTACATTCCATTTACAGTTATTACAATATATTGGCTATATTTCCCATGTTGTACAATACATCCTTGTAGCTTATCTTACACCCAATAGTTTGTACCTCCCATCCCCCCACTCCTATATGCCCCCCGCAACCCCCATAACCACTAATTTGTTCTCTATATCTGTGAGTCTGCTTCTTGTTTTATTATATTGAAAGAAACCAGTTTTGAGACTGGCAGGTCCCAGAACTGGATTTCTCTTCACCTCAGCAGCAAGTATTTATTAAATTCCTAACAGGGCCCTAGCACTGCATGGTCTCTGTGGGAGATTTGAAAGACATCTGAAATACTGTCTCGATCTACAATGATCATAGAGTTAGTAAAAAGTTCAATACTTTTACATAGTAGAAAAAGAATGAAGGGTAGACATAATATTATATTTTGAGAAGGAAAAAAGACTGTGGGCTGGGGTAGGAAAATCTTCATAGCATAGGTGGCACTAAATCTGTGTCTTAAGCTTGCTTTCAGATAAGTCCCTTCTTTGAATAATGTCCCCCGGATAAAGGCCTTCTCTCTTAAGTGAGGGTGACCTCAGGACTGCAGTACCACAAAATCTAAAATGTATCCTTGTCATTTCAATCCTTCAAGAAGTCAGAATTCTGAGTGAAACAACAGAACAACTAGGTCACTTTACTCTCCCTGAAAAACCTTCAGACCTCCACTTGCCATCTCTTAATACCTGGCTGTCAACTGTGGAAAGTTCATCCCAAGGACTAAAGATCTCCCACCTTAGGAATAACAAACATCCAGGCAAGTAACCCCAGAAACAGCCAAACAAATCTGCCTCATCGCTTCACTGAAGTTATTTTATTACTCTTATTTGAACAAGGAAGTATGGGTACAAAAAGGACAGACATCAGCAGTTGTTCTTAGCCTCAATGAGAGAGGCCCAACTATAGTGGCAGTGGTCCATTCCCACGATGCAACCCTTTAGTGGTATGAGAATATCACTCCCTAAAATGAAAATTACTCTGTGGCTGGATATCACAGGGTCTTTCTAGGATCTTCTGCTTGGGATTGATAGACTAGCCCTCTTCTCACAACCCCCCCAAAGCTAAAGGATCCATGAGCTCCCACCTATAGAGGGAAGAGGAGGAGACAGAAGGGCTGCAATTTTCTTAACCATGACATAGGCCTGAAGAATCTCCTGAAGTGTCCCCACTTAAAGTTTCTCTGACCCTACAGCTACTGCCATGACCATAGAACCAGGAGGCACTTGGAAAAGACCAAAGCACTCATTCTTTATCCAAGTGCATTCACTATATTGCATTAGTTAGCAGAAAGAAGGAAAATAAAGACTGAAATGTAAAATATTTCCATCTCATTTTCTTCTATCTTCTCCAAATGGCATTTATTATCTACAATGTAGATTTACCACAACTTAACATTGCAATATAATGAGCAGTTCCAAATCAGTAATAATCAACATCCCAAAAGAGTAAAAAAAAATTAAATAACTGACCAAATGCCATTGCTAAGCACAATAAATTTTTACTGTACTTTTCCACCTTTCTACAAATATATAAATTTTATATTGTTATTCATAGTATATAACCTGTTGTGTATTGCTTGTCATTCCTATATTCCTCAAACACTTAAGCATTTTAAACATTTCTGTGATTCATTTTCACAATTCTGAGTTTAGAGGTTCATAACTGACACAACTAACTTAATGAGTTCTTAACAATTGACAGTTTTCTTATTCTCATACCAACATGAGATGAATGAAATCCAAAATTCCCATTAGAAAATATCAGTAGCAACTAGTATTTATAATTGCAGCTCAAGGTCAATATTTCCTAGTGGTATGGAACACAAAGAAAAAAGCAGAAGAGTTACCTTCACTATTTGTAAGCCCTCAATTTCCAAAATTCTACGAACACAACTCTCCTTAGTCAAGCACTCCTTGTCCTGAAACAAATTTGCTAAGTTGGTTGGGTTATTTTTCATTTACTTCCATCTAGCACTCAAGTTCTCTCTTCATACTTCCTTCTTTCAACTGTAGAGTATTTGATCAGAATCAGTGAGAACTCATGAGTTTCAATATAAGTAAATAGATATAATGGAACTGTATGCATGTGTGTGTGTGTATATACATCTGTATATGCAAATATATATTCCCTAGCTTTGTCTAACTCTACTGAGGAGACCAAGGAACAGTGATATCTCAATAGCAATGATCACACCTAGCACCCAGATCTTGGCTAAATGCCATTTCCCATTAACGGGAACAATCTGAGCATCATAACAAGCAATAATAATAACAGACTGTCATCCACTGAATAAAATGGGAAACCATGAGTCAGTACAAATATAAACAAGTAAATAATTTGAAAGTTTGATGAGGAATGGGATATTTACATAGTGTTTCAAAGTACCTTTCGACAAAATATTTATTTCAAAGAAGGGAAAAGAGTAACTTTACGGTTACTAGCAAGACGCCACCTTAATCAAGAAATCAAAGTGAACTCTGTGATATTCCTACCGAAGATGCATAACCTGGATCTAATCATGAGGAGACATTGAACAACCAACTTAAGAAACATTCTAAAAAATAATTCACCTGTAATCTTCCAAAGTGTCAAGATTATGAATACAAAGAAAAACTGAGGAACTATTCCAGGATGAATTAGACTAGACATAAGACAGCTAAATGCAACAAGTGATTCTGAACCAGATCCTTTTTCTATAAAGGACATCACTGGGACAATCAGCAAAACTCAAATGGGATCTAATGATTAGATGTAGTAATATAACAATTTAAATTCCCAGTTTTGAAGGTTGTATTGTGGTTATGTTAAAGAATGTCCTTTAGTATAAGGAACTGCACACTCAAGTATATGGGATAACTGGGTAACAGGTTGGCAACTTTTAAATGGTTCAGGAAAAATTTTTTTGAATGTACTTACATCTTCTCTGTAAATCTGTGATCATTTCAAAAAAGTTTTTTAAGTTTAATAAAAAGATGTAAGGAAAAATACAACAGAAAGCACCCTGGATTCTGAGTCAGGCCTGGGTTCCTACAGATACCAGCACTGCCACTTACTAGCTGTGTGACCTGGTATGAGTAACGTGCTTTGTTTCCTTTTTCCTCATCAGTAAAATAGGGATGACGTTTATTGTAAACAGTTTATTGTAAAAATCAAATGAAGTAAATTATGAGAAAACGCTTAATGCATGAAAATGCTAATGAAGCATAAGATATTTATTTTGCAGTCTTGTTGAATCAAATTAAAAAATAACCATAAATATAAAATGAAATGTACTCCAGGTACAAGAAACACATTGTGGCACTATATCAATCAGGGTCTAAACAGAAACAGATGGTATATTCAAATTAGAATCATTCAGGTTTAATTAAGTAAAAAGACTATTCACAAAGGTGTGGGTGTGAAGTAGGAAAACCACAAGGGACAGTGGAGTAACCTGGAACCAGTACCTGGAAATTCACCACCTCAGAGCCAAAGTGGACGAAGGGGGAAAAACGTTCACCAAAACCCGGAAGAAGAGAACCATGCGGAGAGCACCACATTGAGAGGAGCTGTGACTTAAGTTAACAGGTGAGGCCAGACCAAGCCAATCCCTCAGGAGGAAACCTCTCCCTCTCATCTGTTAGAGCTCTCCACTGTTCAACCCCAACTCAAGCCAGAGGGCAAGGAAGCCCAATGCTTAGTCCAACAGGTCAGCCTTTGGGGCATAGAAAAAGGTAGAAAACGATGAAGAGTTGACCTGGAAGAGCAAAAGGAAGACATTCAACAGAACTGAATTCAACTGAAGAAGCAGGGAAGACTTCATGAAACAGGGAACATCTGAAGTGGGCCTCAAGCCATGAGTAGGATTTTAATTATTAGGTTGATTATCTAGGCAGTATGAATAACACATATAAAGCTGCGAGTAGTGAAAATGCATGGCTGTCCAGGTGAAATCTAAAAGTCAGATATGTTGTAAGATAAGACTAAATATTGGGGTGATGCAAAGGATGAGGTTTTCTTTTCTTTCATTTTTAAAAAATTGAGGTATATGGGACTTCCCTGGTGGTCCAGTGTTTACAACTCTGTGCTTCCACTGCAAGGGGTGCGGGTTCAATCCCTGGTCGGGGTACTAAGATCCCGCATATCACATGGCTTAGCCAAAAAAAATTGAGGTATAGATGATTTACAATATCATATTAGTTTCAGGTGTACAACAAAGTGATTAAAAATTTTTACAGATTATACTTCATTTAAGGTTATTAAAAAATATTGGCTATCTTCCCTGTGCTGTACAATATATTCTTGTAGCTTATTTATTTTATACATAGTAGTTTGTACCTCTTAATCCCCTACTCCTATCTTGCCCCTCACCTCTCCCCACTGGTAACCACTAGTTTGTTCTCTATATGTGCCAGTTTGTTTCTGTTTTGTTATATTCATTTGTTTGTTTTATTTTTTAGGTTCCACATATAAGTGATATGTACAGTATTTGTCTTTATCTTATTCATTTCACTAAGCATAATATCCTCCAGGTCCATCCATGTTGTTTCAAATGGCAAGATTTCATTCTTTTTTATGACTGAGTAGTATTCCATGACATATATACACACACACACACATATATTATATACATATATATATATATATATCTCACATCTTCTTTATCCATTCATCTGTTGATGGACACTCAGGTTGCTTCCATATCTTGGCTATTATAAATAACGCTGCTTATGAACACTGAAGTGCATGCATCTTTTCAAATTAGTGTTTTCATTTTCTTTGGATATATACCCAGGAGTGGAATACTGGATCATATGATAATTCTATTTTTAGTTTTTTGAGGAACCTCCATACTGTTTTCCACAGTGGCTGCACCAATTTACATTCCCACCAACAGTGTACAAGGGTTTCCTTTTCTCCACATCTTTACCAACATTTGTTATATGTGGTCATTGATGATAGTCACTCTGACAGGTGTGAGATGATATCTCATTGTGGTTTTGAGTTTCATTTCTCTGATGATTAGTGATGTTAAGCATATTTTCATGTGCCTGTTGGCCATCTGTATGTCTTCTTTGGAAAAATGTCTATTCAGGTCTTTTGCCCATTTTTTAATCAGGTTGGTTTTTTGTTTGTTTTATACTGAGTTGTATGAGCTATTTATATATTTTGGGTATTAACCCCTTAACGGTCATATCATTTGTAAATATTTTATCCCACTCAGTAGGTTGTCTTTTCATCTTGTCAATGGTTTCCTTTGCTGTGCAAAAGCTTTTAAATTTAATTAGTTCCCATTTGTTTATTTTTTCTTTAGTTTCCACTGCCTTAGAATATGGATCAAAAAATACTGCTATGATTTATGTCAAAGAGTGTTTTGCCTATGTTTTCTTCTAGGATTTTTATGGTTTCTGATCTTAAATTTAGGTCTTTAATCCATTTTTAGTTTATTTTTGTACATGATGTGGGAAAATGTTCTAATTTCATTCTTTTACATGTAGCTGTCCAGTTCTCCCATCACCACTTACTGAAGAGACTGTCTCTTCCGCATTGTATATTATTGCCTCCTTTGTCATAGATTAATCATAAGTACATGGGTTTATTTCTGGGCTCTCTATTCTATTCCACTGAGCTATGTGTCTGTTTTTGTACCAGTACCACACTCTTTTCATTACTGTAGCTTTGTAGTATAGTCAGTAGTCAGAGAGCATGACACCTCTAGCTGTTCTTCTTTCTCAAAATTGCTTTGGCTATTTGGGGTCTTTTGTGTTTCCATACAAATTTTATAATGATTTATTCTAGTACTATGAAAGACACCATTGGTATTTTGATAGGGATTGTGTTGACTCTATAGACTGCCTTGGGTAGTAGGGTCATTTTAACAATATTAATTCTTCCAAACCATGAACATGATATATCTTTCCACCTGTTTGTGTCATCTTCAATTTCTTTCAGCAGTGTCTTATAGCCTTCCAAGTACAGGTCTTTCATTGGGTTGGCCAAAAGCTTCATTTGTTTTTTTCCATAAGATAGCTCTAGTAGGGCTTCCCTGGTGGCACAGTGGTTGGGAGTCCGCCTGCCGATGCAGGGGACGTGGGTTCATGCCCCGGTCCAGGAGGATACCACATGCCGTGGAGCGGCTTGGCCCGTAAGCCACGGCCGCTGAGCCTGCACGTCTGGAGCCTGGGCTCCGCAACGGGAGAGGCCGTAGCAGTGAGAGGCCCACATACAGCAAAAAAAAAAGAAAAGAAAAGAAAAAATAAGATAGCTCTAGTAGCACTTGGTTGTATTTAACTTCATTTGAAACAATTTTGTTAGATTGTATGTGACAGCTGTCATATCAGTGCATTTGAAAAAGACTTATCAAAATTGGTGAATTTTTGTGTAGCCATTTTAATATTGAAGATGGAAGAAAAAAGCAACATTTTTGGCATGCTATGCTTTATTATTTCAAGCAAGGTAAAAATGCAACCGAATACAAAAAAAAAGATTTGTGCAGTGTATGGAGAAAGTGCTATGACCAGGTTTTCTCCTAGTTATTTCATTCTTTTTGAAGTGATGGTAAATGGGATTTTTTTCTTAATTTCTCTTTCTGATAGCTTGTTGTTAGTGTATAGAAATGCAACAGATTTCTGTATTTTAATTTTGTGTCCTGCAACTTTACCAAATTCATTGATGAGCTCTAGTAGTTTTCTGGCAGCATCTTTAGGATTTTCTATGTACAGTACCATGTCATCTGCAACCAGTGACGGTTTTACTTCTTCCTTTCCAATTTAGATTCCTTTCATTTCTTTTTCTTGTCTGACTGCTGTGGCTAGTACTTCCAATACTGTGTTGAATAAAAGTGGCAAGAGTGGGCATCCTTGTCTTGTTGCTGATCTCAAAGGAAATGCTTCAGGTTTTCACCACTGAGTATCAGGTTAGCTGTGAGCTTGTCATATATAGCCTTTATTATGTAGAGGTATGTTCCCTCTATACCCACTTTGTGGAGAGTTTTTATCATAAATGGATGTTGAATTTTGTTAAAAGCTTTTTCTGCATGTATTGAAGTGATCATATGGTTTTTATTCATATATCGTTTTAATGACTTTCTCCATATCTTCCTTTAGTTCTTTGAGCATTTTTAGGACAGTTAAAAGTCTCTGTCTAGTATATCTGCCTTTAGGTCCTTCTCAGGGGTAGTTTCTGTTGATTAATTTTTTCCTTTACATGGGCTACACTTTCATGTTTCTTTGTATTGTGACTTTTTTGTTGAAAACTGGACATTTGAACCTAATAATGTAGTAACTCTGGAAATCAGATTCTTTCCTTTCTCCAGCATATGCTGTCTCTTGTTATTCTTTTCATTTATTGTTTTTGTGTTTTTGATTGTTGTAGGCTGTCTCTGTGCTGAGGATCAGACAGAGGTGTAAAGCTAAAGTATTCTCAGGTCTTTTCTGAGCCTTTCCCTGGGCATGTCTAGTCACTTTTTAATTTTCCCTGTGTGTTTTGTTGTTTTTGAATGCCCTGGTCATAAATATCTGGCTCCCAAAAAGAGAAAAATGAAGTGGGGTGGGGGTGGGGAGAAGGGTGCTGGCCCTTTAAATCCCCTGGAAGTCACTTCAGCAGGATGGGGAGGGACTTGGAGAAAGGTGCAACAACAATGGCTGCCTACCTCTTTGCCTGCACCTCTGTGATCAGAAGCAGCAATTAGCAATCAGAGTAGATTCCTGATATTTGGAAAACAGGGTCCTTTTTGCCCACCCTAACTTCTGCAAGCTACGTGCAAGATGCTCCAGGACCAGTGCATAGCTGCCTGCCACTTGGCTGGGAATAGGGAATGGGTGGCTCCTACTATGTTAAGAGCTGAAATTAACTTCAATTTGTCCTCCAAGTCTTCCTCTGGAAGTGGCAAGTCTTCAATAGACTCCAGAGTTCCAAAACAGTTATTTAAGATGGATTCTGCCAGTGCAATTGTCATCTAGGTGGGAAGACAGATTCCTGCTTTCTTCCCAGAATCCTCTCCTTCATAATAATTTTCTAAAATACAAATTAGTACCCTCATATTTCCCTACTGAAAGCTGTCTATATTTAAGTACATAGGAATCTCTTTTATTCTTGAATCCATTAACTAAGATGCACCTAAATTATCACCCTGTATATGTACTTTTCCTTTTAAATTTTTGAAAAATATAAATATGTGAAATGATATTAATCTAAACAGAGACTCTAACAAAGCCATATGAAATTATTTACTCAACCAATATTTGTAAAGTGCCTATTAAAGCAAAACACTGTGCTTTGCACTACTCCTACTGTTTAAGGATGATTGTTAGGATTACTTTGCACAATGAATACTTCAACAGAAGTGCTTTATTCAACAAACAGTTCATACAAC
The DNA here is from genome assembly GCF_951394435.1 of Stenella coeruleoalba. Taxonomy (NCBI): domain Eukaryota; kingdom Metazoa; phylum Chordata; class Mammalia; order Artiodactyla; family Delphinidae; genus Stenella; species Stenella coeruleoalba. The sequence goes on along the minus strand of NC_137147.1, from coordinate 85,376,670 downwards.
TCAACAACAAAAAAACAAACAACCCAATCCAAAAGTGGGCAGAAAACTTAAAGAGACATTTCTCCAAAGAAGAAATACAGATGGCCAACAGGCACATGAAAAGATGCTAAACATCGCTAATTATTAGAGAAATGCAAATCAAAACTACAATGAAGTACCACCTCTCACCGGTCAGAATGGCCATCATTAAAAAGTCTACAATTTTTTTAAAAGCGCTTTTTCAAAAACCAGAGTTTTAGATTCATATAGCTAGTAACATTTACTGAGCAATTATTTTGTGTTAGGCTCTCAGCACCTTAAATGTTATTAATCCATTTAATACTCACAATACATCTATGAGGGTAGTTAATATTATCAAAGTTCTCTAATGTTCACACGAGAAAATTGACGTCCCATGGGTAGTAAGTACCTCTAAACAAAGCTCTTGCTTTTAACCACTGTGATATTCTGCCACTAGCAAAATAACTGTTCACCAGAGTTATCAGGAAAGGCAAATCTTATCTGTTGAACACTAAGCTATTACCCTACAATTTAAAATTGTTCTTCAAGGTTTCCTTACTTCCTGTTGTTTTGCTTCACGCTGGGAGAAACTTTACCAAGTCTCCTTTGAGTATTTCTAAATAGCAGTCTCAGTAAAATTTTGTTAAAGCCTTTGGTCAAAAACAATAAAATCTGATCCTTCTGCCATTTGTTAATCACTTTTGGAGTCTTTTTGCTCCATTAACCTTTTCGTTTGCACATGAAGAGAATTATAATCTCACCCCCAAATTTCACCGACATTGCTATCATTAAATGACCAGAATTTGAAGCCTTATTAGAGACAGACAAGATTACATTTTTTTCTTTCTTTGCTGTTTTTCAAACTACAAAGAACACCCACTTCTTGTACCAAGTGAAAAAATAAAACGCATGAAGAAAAAACTAACCTTCCTTCCCTACCTCAACCCCTAATCCTACTCATTTAAGTATCCAACAAGTCCCCTTCAGGTACTGACGGAAAGGATATAACGAACAGGTATGTCCCTCCATACCTTTCTCCATGTATATAAGGATATACAGTTCTTCGTTTTTCTTTATTTTCATTGAAAGAGACACATATAATGCACGTCAACCTGCAACTTGCTTTTTATCACATAACATAGCATTAACATACAGGTTATTTCCCATAGATACAACTCTTCCTTTTTTCATGCATGCACAAATCCACAGTTACACAAACACAATTTAAAATAATTGGGGGACTTCCTTGGCAGTCCAGTGGTTAAGAATCCGCCTTCCAATGCAGGGGAGGTGGGTTCGATCCCTGGTTGGGGAGCTGAGATCCCACATGCCACAGGGCAACTAAGCCCACGCGCCGCCAACTACTGAGCCTGCGCTCTCTGGAGCTCAGGCACCACAACTAGAGAGAAGCCTGCGCACCGCAACGAGAGATGCTACGTGCTGCAACTAAGACCCGATGCAGTCAAATAAATAAATAATTAAAATAACTGGGCTAACATGCATGCTGCGGGGGCAATGCTTCGTTTTATTTCCTTTTTATTTGCCACCCCTCTTTTCCCTTCCTCTTTTCCTCCCTCATACATTAACCCCCACCTGTGGGTAAGACATTAACAACTGGCATCATTTCTTGTTCTTCCCACAGTCATAACCATAAATGCACACACGCTCACTCACATATTTATGGGTTTTGAATTCTTCTAAGACATCTGCAATATATTTCACGGTGTACATGTACCAAAATTGAGTCAATCGTTCCCCTACAAATGGGCAATCACTTGTTTCTACTATTTTATCCCTACTCAAAATGGTTCAATAAATATCCTTGACCATATATCCTTATTACTGGTGTTTTTATTTTTATAGAATATGACCCTTACCTCTAGACACTCCAAAGTATAAAGTCTAAATTCCTCTATCAGAACTGCAACAAAACCTGAGGCCTCCCCTGAACCCTCTAGGCCCTGACTGCCTGCTGACCCACAGCTGCTGCTGCTGTTTGTTGTTTTTTTTTTTGAAGCAAAGGGTGAAATAATCTTTTTATAGGACACTGCAAGATATGAAATTCCACACTGAAATTAAGAAACCCTTTGAGAGGAGAAGCTTCATACAATATGCACAGTTTGGAACTGTTCAAGTATAGTTTCCTTGTAAAAAGTAGTTTTACCATAGCAAACCACATTTAAAGAGCTCTTAGAGAAACAGTAAGACAAACTTATACCAAACATAGTACACGTCTGGTATAATAAACTTATGCTTTAGTTGTACAATCTAAAAGTGGTCCCAGAATGCCATCCGGAACTTGGGACGTACAGCCTTCAGAGGCAGTTTCTGGCACAACATTTTGATATTCTTGTTCCTCCATAGGGAAGCATTTCTCAATCAAACTTAATGAAACTGTGTCACACAGACTCATTTTCATGGTTTTATAGAGCTTCAGTTTTGTCCAGACCTCTACATTCTTCAATTATACTAAGTTTCTCAGTTTCACCTAGTTTCTCAGCAGCCTGGAAGATACCTGAAATGGCATTCAGAATAACCATGGTGATTTTGGTATCTTTCACAGTTCAGAGGTTCATCAACAATTCTACTATGCCCCAATGAACAATCTGCTACACAATCTGTTCAACTGTTCCACAACTTTTCTAGCTGGTCACAGCCCATAAAGCTTCCTTTTGCGTCTTAAAGTCTGCCTTAGAACACCAATGAGGAATGGGACTAATCCATGATTCACAACTCACTGTATCTGGTGATGGTGGCCAGCTATGATCTTTGATATTGTCCATATATCTGCTAATACTTCTGGACATCATGATACAGGAGACGAACTAAAGTAGGAAGAATTTGCTCAACAGCATCTAACAGGGATGCAGGATTCTTGTTGCAACAAAGGTTTGAAAATGTCCAGGTAAGGTGCTACAAGTAACCACATGCTAAAGATGACACATTAGGAACTGCAAGAAAAAGCCAACAGTGGATCAACTGCACTACACTTGATAGCCTAGTCAAAAAAAAACTGAACCATCACCTGCAGTGTTTCCAAGAGGCCATACACCTTGTTCACTGATGTAAGCATGGGGAGATGCCAGCAGAGAAATGAATGCTGGGACAGCATAGCCCCAGTCTGTTTTTCTTTTTTCTGTTTTTTTAACATCTTTATTGGAGTATAATTGCTTTACAATGTTGTATTAGTTTCTACTGTGTAACAAAGTGAGTCAGCTATACGTATACATATATACCCATATCTCCTCCCTCTTGCGTCTCCCTCCCACCCTCCGTATCCCACCCCTCTAGATGGTCACAAAGCACCGAGCTGATCTCCCTGTGCTATGCAGCTCCTTCCCACTAGCTATCTATTTTACATTTGGTAGTGTATATATGTCAATGTCACTCTCTCACTTAGTCCCAGCTTACCCTTCCCCCTCCCTGTGTACTCAAGTCCATTCCCTACGTCTGCATCTTTATTCCTGTCCTGCCCCTAGGTTCTTCAGTACCATTATTTTTTTTAGATTCTATATATATGTGTTAGCATACGGTATTTGTTTTTCCTCTTTCTGACTTACTTCACTCTGTATGACAGACTCTAGGTCCATCCACCTCACTACAAATAACTCAATTTCGTTTCTTTTTATGGCTAATATTCCATTGTATATATGTGCCACATCTTCTATATCCCAGTCTGTTCTGATTGATTGATTTATGCATGCATGCTGCGCCGGATCTTAGATGTGGCATGCGGGATCTTTAGTTGCGACATGCATGCAGGATCTAGTTCCCCAACCAGGGATTGAACCTGGGCCCCCTGCATTGGAAGTGTGGAGTCTTATCCACTGGACCACCAGGGAAGTCCCAGCCCCAGTCTGTTCTGACGTCCTAGAGGCAATGTTAATGAGCACCCAAGCAGATTCAAACTGAATGGGACTAAAGTCAGTTCTGCCCAAGAAGGACACAAATTCTGGAATCAAACCAGCCCAGATTATGTTGTCTACGGGGGGCTGTTTTTCCTAGAAGGCAGTTTCCCAGCAGCTTGAGTCACTTGGAGCTGGCTTTCCAAACTGCTGCTGTTGATGCCTTTGACAGTATCATCAACAGACCAATTTACAGTGCCCTGGTTGTTTTGGTTTTCTTGCAGTGGAGAAGCAGCAGCCCTCAGGAAGCAACCTTACATTTCTCCTTTTCAGCACCTGGTCATCCTTCTTAGCTTATTAGCTTTCCTCAGCTCCACATGAACCAGTATTCAGTGCAGCCTCTTTTCTGTACTATCATGCCCTTGAATCTGTTAAGGCAGGCAGCTGGTGAGTTAGCATTCCTGTTGCTGGACATGGTTATGAGACACAGGAAGAAAGCTACAGAGCCAGCTCAGGTTTCCACAGGAGGCTGTGCAGACCCTATAGCTTCTTGACTTAAGAAAACTTGGGGCTAGAAATGGAAGGAAGTTGAGACATATTCAAGTCTCTTCTTTCTAGATATTCTCTAAGCATGTGATTTCCCCTGATTCTTCAACCTCTTGCCACGATGTGCCCCCAAATGATTTTCCCCACCACCCTGTAGAATACTAGAAATTCTCTCCATTAGAGTAATTCATCTGAGTTTGCTGTAACTTCACAGTGCCCCTATTAAAATGCACATGCTACCAGGAAGGACAGAAGGATATTTTGTTGTGAACAGAAAAGGGATTGGAGAAATTATTGTGTGCTGGATAAGATGGTGATCAGGTATCAGAGAAGATAATAATAACACTTATGTAGCATTTATTATCTGCGAAGCACTGTTCTAAGTGTTTTATATTTACTTACTCATTTAGTCCTCACAACAACTCTGAGGTAGGTATCATTATCGCTGTTTTACAGATGAGATAAGTGAAGCACAGAGAGATAAAGGGACTAGTCCAGGATCACAGCCAGTAATCTGTGAATCTGGAAAATAAACCTTTTCCCGCCGCGGAGCACGGGATCCTCCCGGACCGGGGCACAAACCCGTATCCCCTGCATCGGCAGGCGGACTCTCAACCACTGTGCCACCAGGGAAGCCCATAAACCATATTTTTAATCACTATACTTCACCACCTTTCATCTAGGAAGGAGATGGGGTGTCAAAGAGGAAAGTCTAGGGTCCCTCTGGTGTCAGACCCTAAAATATGCCCTACTGAATGCAACTCTTATCACCTTTATCAAAAGATAAAAATAGAAATCCCTGTCTATTTGTCTAGGGCTTCTTTTTCTGAAAAGAAAAAAAGTAAAGAAAAAGAGGGACTTCCCTGGTGGTGCAGTGGTTAAGAATCTGCCTGCCAATGCAGGGGACATGGGTTCAACCTCTGGTCTGGGAAGATCCCACATGCCACGCAGCAACTAAGCCTGTGTGCCACAACTACTGAACCTGCGCTCTAGAGCCCATGAGCTACAGCTACTGAAGCCCACGTGCCTAGAGCCCATGCTCTGCAACAAGAGAAGCCATCACAATGAGAAGCCCGCGCACCGCAATGAAGAGTGGTCCCCGCTCACAGCAACTAGAGAAAGCCCGTACACAGCAACAAAGACCCAACGCAGCCAAAAATAAATTAATTTTAAAAAAATAAACCTCAAAAAAAAAAGAAAATTGCACATAGCAGCAAATACTCATACAGAGGTAATAGATACACATACCACACAGAGAAACATAAATTCATATTCTTAGTTTAAGCCTCTGATTACTGAATGAATCAGAAAAACTGAGCTTTGAGATCACCAAAACACGTATCTTTGTTTATACAAGATTTTGCTATTTCTAACAATGCTTTTTTGCTAAGGAATGTTCCCATGAACAACTGTCCAAGTGGCATGTGCCATCTGGTAGGTCCCATATGCGGCTTTCATACTCTCTGGACATAAGCAAGGAATTCCCAGGACAGATAGATGGGTTTCTGGCTCTAATGCTTCCCTCCTCCTTGCAAAAAGACAGATTCCTTATACAGGATCCTATGAGAAAAGATGAAAGATGGATTTATTGGAATAGAATCTAAAGACTTGCCATTCCCACAGCCACGTCTAAGAAGACAACCACAAGTGATTCCTTGATCATAATCTGCCATGTTTTATGTCATTTAACCCTGTTTTCTAGGCCCCATCTGACTGGGCCCCAAGCAAAGCAAGTATGGGCAAAAGAGAGACTGTCAACCACTAGATGACCCCAAATAAGAATGCTAATAAAGGTATGCCAAATTGGATAAAGATTAACGGACACGATCAACTCTTGGGGAGCTCTGAATGCGAGACAGAGAGCTGCTGTTGGCCTCCTACAGTTACTGCTGAATTCTGAGCAGTAATGAATAACGTTCCACTGTCATGTAGCCTGGCTGTGTGACTGTGGACAGTTTCCTTATTTCCTCACGTAGCCTCACATTCATGACCCATTGTGTGAGACAACCTGATCACCTCTCTCCCATGTGGCCTGAAAAAGCCCTATCAAAACGGCAGGTTCCACTGTCAACAGCAACAAGCACAAAGCCGAATCACGGAGCAGCATCGCATGACAAGTGGACTCGTTAGCAGTTTGCCCAGCAGCTGGTCTGGACAAAGACAACGAGGGTGGCAATATGGAAAAATGGTTTGATTATCAGGCGTGAGGGAGTCTTTGCTTATTCACAGGCAGAATCCAAGAGGGATAAGCTGTTTCACTGCTTTCAGGGTAGTATATAAAATAAAGGGACATCGCAGATCCAGGAGAAGGCCTTCACTCCATCAGATAGAACTTCCAAGAGCTAGTATATCTGCAGCAATTCAGGCAAATCATCCGGGAATCTTTCCATTCCTAATTAATTAAGGATCTGTGAGACAGAGTTAGCAAATTTTTTTCTATTATGAGCCATACAGCAAATATATTAGGCTTTACGGGCCACAGAGTCTCTGTCACAACTACTCAACTCTGCCTTTTTGTACAAAAGCACCCATAAACACTACATAACAAATGGGCGTAGCTATGTTCCAATAAAACTTCACTAAGTCAGGTGGTGGACAGATATGGCCCACAGTTGTAAGGCAGAAGTCCTTTTTAGAGCCAACTTCTTAAAAAATGTAAGTGGGTTTGAAGGTTCCAAGTGGAATAAGAAACAAAGCAAAACTAAAGAGCGTCCTACATACATGAAAGGCCTTCTAATCCTTTGAAATACATTAAAATCATTTATCATTGAAAATAAAGTGAAAGTATATGGACAGATCACCTAGACCCATTTTCTTATTTATTTATTTATTGTCTGCGTTGGGTATTTGTTGCTGCGTGCAGGCTTTCTCTAGCTGTGGCGAGCGGGGGCTACTCTTCGTTGTGGTGTCGTTATGGTTCACGGGCTTCTCATTGCAGTGGCTTCTCTCGTTGCAGAGCACAGGCTCTAGGCACGCAGGCTTCAGTAGTTGCACCAGGCAAGCTCAGTAGTTGTGGCTCGCGGGCTCTAGAGTGCAGGCTCAGTAGTTGTGGCACACCGGCTTAGTTGCTCCGTGGCAATGTGGGATCTTCCCGGACCAGGAATCGAACCCGTGTCCCCTGCACTGGCAGGCAGATTCTTAACCACTGTGCCACCAGGAAGTTCCGACCCATTTTCTTACAATAACTGATACTGTACCAAAGTTAAAGTCACTCAATAAGATCAACACTGAAGAGTCATCAGTCAGGACAAGCTTAGGTTAGCTTAGGCTATTGTAGCAAACCTCTAAAGCATAGTAGCTTAAAACAATAAAAGTTTATTTCTGGTTCATGCTACCTGTGGGTCAGTAGGGAGTCTTGATGGTTGTATCTTCTCTGACAGAACTACCTATCTCCGACATTATTGATCTTGGTGCCAGAAGGAAAGAGGGCTTTGGAAGGTCGTACTCCAGCAACTGAAGGCTCAGACATCGTTTCTCCTTAAAATATACTGGACAGAGCTCATAATATGGCCCCCCTCCCCTCACACAATGGGACCAGGAAGTGAAATTCTATCATGCAACAGAAGATGAAAAGCCAGGAATACTGAGTGAGCAGCATGAGTGACTATCACATAGCAATGGTTAACTCACTTTTACCTAGATGATCACAAAATGAGATTTTCTTATTAAAAACACATTTCTGATATATTGGATAGCCAGAAACCACTGTCAACTTCATTTACATTAGAATTTCAAAGTGCTCGGTATACTCTTCCTTAGTGTCTAAGGATTTGGCAATGGCAGGACTTGAGGTCATCATTATGAGTATCAATCCTTTGTTTATTTATTTATTTACTTACTTATTCATTTATTCATTTATGGCTGTGTTGGCTCTTTGTCTCTGTGCGAGGGCTCTCTCTAGTTGCGGCAAGTGGGGGCCACTCTTCATTGCGGTGCGCGGGCCTCTCACTATCGCGGCCTCTCTCATTGTGGAGCACAGGCTCCAGACGCGCAGGCTCAGTAATTGTGGCTCACGGGGCAAGTTGCTCCGCGGCATGTGGGATCTTCCCAGACCGGGGCACGAACCCGTGTCCCCTGCATTGGCAGGCAGATTCTCAACCACTGTGCCACCAGGCAAGCCCATGAGTATCAATTCTTAATGCCCATACTGGTAGATGCAGAGAATACAGTAGACTGTTTACTGACCACAGGACATAACCAGAAGCTGTGCTGGGGGCAGGGCTCTCCCAGGAAGTTTTGAGGACAGGATACACAGAGTGGTTTTTCCACAGCCCTCTCCAAGACCAGCATGTATTTCAGAATTCCTTAGCTCCCTACTTCAGTCTTCTGGACCAGCTTTGATGGTATAGCAGGTGCTGTTAATGTTCTACACCTATATACACTTGGATTCCTTTACTATTTTCATGTGAACCAGCCAGTGGGTGTGCTTTAATTTCCAAAAGTCAGTATCTGTGTCTCTTTATCTGTTTTTCTTGGACGACTGCCCTCAGGTTACTGAAACACCTTTTAAGAGCCAGATGTTCTTGCTTTCTTTATTTTTAACATCTTTATTGGAGTATAATTGCTTTACAATGGTGTGTTAGTTTCTGTTTTATAATAAAGTGAATCAGCTATACATATACATATATCCCCATATCTCCTCCGTCTTGCGTCTCTCCCTCCCACCCTCTCTATCCCACCCCTCTAGGTGGTCACAAAGCACCAAGCTGATCTCCCTGTGCTATGCGGCTGCTTCCCACTAGCTATCTATTTTACATTTGGTAGTGTATATATGTCCATACCACTCTCTCACTTAGTCCCAGCTTACCCTTCCCACTCCCCGTGTCCTCAAGCGGTGCTGGGAAAACTGGACAGCTACATGTAAAAGAATGAAATTAGAACACTCCCTAACACCATACACAAAAATAAACTCAAAATGGATTAAAGACCTAAATGTAAGGCCAGACACTATAAAACTCTTAGAGGAAAACATAGGCAGAACACTCTATGACATAAATCACAGCAAGATCCTTTTTGACCCAACTCCTGGAGAAATGGAAAGAAAAACAAAAATAAACAAATGGGACCTAATGAAACTTAAAAGTTTTTGCACAGCAAAGGAAACCATAAACAAGACAAAAAGACAACCCTCAGAATGGGAGAAAATATTTGCAAATGAAGCAACTGACAAAGGATTAATCTCCAAAATTTACAAGCAGCTCATGCAGCTCAAGATCAAAAAACCAAACCACCCAATCCAAAAATGGGCAGAAGACCTAAATAGACATTTCTCCAAAGAAGATATACAGATTGCCAACAAACACATGAAAGAATGCTCAACATCACTAATCATTAGAAAAATGCAAATCAAAACTACCATGAGGTATCACCTCACAACTGTCAGAATGACCATGATCAAAAAATCTACAAACAATAAATGCTGGGGAGGGTGTGGAGAAAAGGGAACCCTCTTGCACTGTTGGTGGGAACATAAATTGATACAGCCACTATGGATATGGAGGTTCCTTAAAAAACTAAAAATAGAACTACCATACCACCCAGCAATCCCACTACTGGACATATACCCAGAGAAAACCATAATTCAAAAAGAGTCATGTGGGCTTCCCTGGTGGCACAGTGGTTGAGAGTCCGCCTGCCCATGCAGGGGACACGGGTTCATGCCCCGGTCCGGGAAGATCCCACATGCTGCGAAGCGGCTGCGCCCATGAGCCATGGCCACTGGGCCTGCGCGCCATGGCCACTGGGCCTGCGCGTCCGGAGCCTGTGCTCTGCAACGGGAGAGGCCACAATGGTGAGAGGCCTGCGTATCGCAAAAAAAGAAAAAATAAGAGTCATGTACCACAATGTTCACTGCAGCTCTATTTACAATAGCTAGGACGTGGAAGCAACCTAAGTGTCCATCGACAGATGAATGGATAAAGAAGATGTGGCACATATATACAATGGAATATTACTCAGCCATAAAAAGAAATGAAACTGAGTTATTTGTACTGAGGAGGATGGACCTAGAGTCTGTCATACAGAGTGAAGTCAGAAAGACGAAAACAAATACCATATGCTAACACATATATATGGAATCTTAAAAAAAAAACTGATATGAAGAACCTAGGGGCAGGACAGGAATAACAGCCAACTGTTCTTTAGAAGGCAGTTTTTACCAATGACTGATGGGTACAGGGAAACTCGGGACATTCTTGATTCGGAAAACTCTATACTCTGTCTTCAGAGCGCCTCTGTGGAGTTGCTTGGCCTCCTCCTTCCCTTGCTAGTCTCAGTTCCCCACCCTACCTACCACTTCTTTTCCAGCGATACATCCTAATAAATGACTTTCACATAACTCCTTATCTCAGGGTCTGTTACTGAGGAAGCCAGACTGAAAACAGCCCACTCACAGCTTGAGGACATAAAGGCTATACAGTGCTACAGAACGAGACCAGGATTTGGACTCAGGAGACTCCAAATGACAAAGTTCCCACCCTACAACTCATTAGGTAACAGCAGTCTTTATCAACCCTTCTAAAATGTAGAAATAATGGTACCTAACACAACAATTTTGTGACAAATACATGGGCCGATGACAATACATGTGAAAGCACTTTGTAAACTAGAGAATATTACACTAGGAAGAAGTTAGCTCATTTAAGATAGGTGTTTCCCAACTTCTAATCCTTCCCCCAACCTGTAATTATGACTATGCTCCCCACGGTCTACAAATAGAAGAAAATTTGTACAGTGGTAGTGTCTGAAGTATGGCCCAATAATTTGCATTTCTAACAAGTTCCCAGGTAATATCAATGCTGCTAATCTGGAGACCTCACTTTGAGAAGGAAAACTTCAGCCACCTCTGCAGAATGAAACTTACAGCGGTCCTACCTTACCATGGAGAGAATTTATAGGAAACAAAGACTAAGCTTTAAAAAAACTTATTGTGAGATTTTCTTTCCCATGCTGTGGATATATGTCCTATGTTATGAAATAAACGTGCAAAGTTGGCTGTGAAGAAAATTTCTGTAGAAGAAAATTTCTATATTCCATCTCAATTCTATACTGACTTGCATTTAATTTAAAAAAAAAGAGGTTCAGATAGCTGTTACTTTAACATCTGTCATGACACTAGATTGACAAGAACAACAATTTATTCACTATTGAAATGTACCAGGTAATATTCAAAGCACTTTACCTGCATTAATAATTTATTCCTCACAACAACCCATGAAGTAGATATTATCATCTTCATTTTACAAGTGAGGCAACCAAATCAGAGAGAGGTCCAGAAAGCTGCCCAGAGTCATACAGCTGGCAAATGTCAGAGGTGGGGTTCAAACCCAAGCAGTGTGATACTACAGTCCACGGTCTAAACCAAGAACAACATTGCATAATGGATGATTTTTTAAAACTCTGACCAGTTTACAAAATTCTAACTCTATGATCTTTCTTCTTATTGGCTCCCCTTTATGTATATACCTTCCATTACTATGTGGGCCATATGATCAAGCATGGAGCTACCCCAAGCACAGGCATGGCTCCCAGGAAGCTTGCCAGTTGCTTTGCCTACATGTGGATAATAACTCATAATGCTGGGCTGTAACACAATCCCACCTACAAATATTAAATATGGCATATACTCAACCTGAAGAGTACCGAAACTGAGAAGGGATGATAAACAGCACACCTACTAAAACCTCACTAATCTACTCTATTTTGAAGATGCTCCCCATGACATCATTTTTTTGCTAAAGAAATGCACTGAACAAACTAAAATGGGGACTCCCCTGGCGGTCCAGTGGTTAAGACCTTGCACTTTCAATGCAGGGGGCACGGGTTTGATCCCCGGTCAGGGAACTAGGATCCTGGATGCCACGCAGCACAGCCAGAAAAAAAAAAAAAAGAACAAACCAAAATGCATCTCTATAACTAGAAACCAGCCCCAGGCTGAATGCACGAGGAGGTTAATTGGATCCTGACAGCTGCAAGTCAGAAAAAGAAGGGAAGGCTGAGGAGAAAAGCTGGCAGGGCTGTGTTTGGCCCGCCTGCCCTCTCTTAAATTCAGTGATTAGCTAGGCAGGGACATTACTTTGCCTCTCAGAGCATTCACTGGAAAAAAGCCCCAGGAAAGAGCTTTACAGTGTATTTTAACAGAGCACAAGTGGGACTTCTGAGGTGCTGGTAATGCGCTATTTCTCCATCTGGATGCTGGTTATGTGCGTATGCTCAGCTTGTAAAAGTTCAAGTGGGTAGAAAATTTGAGCTGTTCACTTATAATGTGTGAACATATAATTTTTCTGTGTGTATATTTCAATTTAAAAGTTTTAAAAAGAGTAGTTCTGTCTCCTTACCAGCCAAAAATAATGACACACATCTGCTAAGGAATCTTTTCACCACACAGGCTGTTCTGCTGCAGAAGCTTGTTCATGACACATCGACTGAGCCAGAGGAGGGGGTTGTGAACAAAGGGTGGGGTGACAGCGAGGGCTTGGCTCACGTTCGCTGAGGGCTTCAGAAGCCTTCCTCAACGCTGGACTGTTTAGGCAGAGTGCCATCACAGCGGGGGAGGAAGAAAAGAAGAGCATTTCCTCTCTAGCTGTTAGCGTCCTCTTTGTCCTTACTCCCTTCTTCCAAAATGTCCCCTGTCCACCCCCACCAACCTCAGCAGCAAATTATGCAAAAAAGCAGCAGTCCCAGGAGTTGAACCCCCAGATTCAGGGATGCCCTGGGCTGACCGTCACGAGCAAACCCGAGCAGGCCCCTGCAGTACTGAAGGGGACACACACATCATACACCTAAGGGCCCCACACACGATGCACATAGTACACGCTCAGTTAACACTGACTTTATAAATGAATATATAACCCGTGGACCCAATCCAGAATACACACCATAAATGTGTGCTGAATAAAATTAACGACAGCTGTTCTCCAGGTCTCCCCTAAGCACTGCCTGCATTAATTCCACACACGTGATCTTCAGCCAAGATATACATCACCAGGTCAGCATCCTCCACATAGCACTGTTTCCATATTTTTGAATGTGTTCAAGAGGGCTCTTTACCATCTTTTGTAATGGATGCCCTCAGGCAGCACTCTGAAGGGAAGTCAAGTAGGGCAAAGCTGCTTCAAGTTGTTGGAGTTGCTAATACTACTTCTATATAAGAAGAAAACAGGCCCCGAGGATGGAGTTCCTGTTTTTAACTCTCATTCCTGCCTAAGTGGAAAAAGTTTTCCGCAACCATGCTGCTAGGAGCAAATTTCCTGTTTTTAATATTGTTTAGTCTGAATGGGTCTCTAGAGACCAAACTTAATGCTGGAGAAGCAAACAAGCTGAGCCCCCAAGACAGTTCTAATTTCATAGTCGAGCTCAGTCAGCCCAGCTTAAGCCTATACCATTCTCAGCAATCCAAGGTCTAGTTAAAGAAATTAGTTTTGCGTTGATCTGAATTGCATCTGCCTCATGCATCCCACTGGCAGGGGCCTTCCTCCCTCGAGCCACAGTTCCCTCCTCCAGTCTTCCCTGAAGACTTGGTAGTTTGCAGAAGACAGAGCTGCCTGTTAGAACCACAAGACCTCTAACCGCACCCATCTTGTGGTGCTTCTTGTGCCTCAGCCCCTCATCTCAAGTCACCTCAACCAAATAAACAAAGCAGCCTTAGCCAACAGCCCCGGAACAAAGGTGCTTCTTGGAGCTGTCACAGCCACTTACTAAAGTGCATGCAAAAGACAAAAAAATTAGATGATCCAAGAGAGACCCGACAGTGGTGAGCACTCAGCTCAAAAATTACTTGCTGGTGACAACCAAGAGATGCACTGACACAAACCTGGACAGTTAGGAACCTGGGACTGATTTTCAATGAAGCGTAGTTAATAAGCCTCCAAAAACCCTAACAGAGCTGATGAATGCCTAAGAGATTCATTCTCTCTGGTGCATAAATGCTTCTATGTGGAAGACACTGAGCAGATAAGGTTCATCTTTGCAGAAAAATAAATATTTGGAAATTAAAGCTGGTGGAATTTAGGAAAAAACTAGAAAACAATGTAGGATTTCATCTCATTCAAAAACATATATTAAGATTCTTCTGGATTCAAACTAGAGGCCCTGCATTCACTCTTTCCCTCCCCAATATGAAACTGGTCACCCCAGGGTACTTCACAGATGAGAAAGGACTTACTCAGAAAAAGAGGCACCAGCAATACTGAGTTGTGCCGGGAAGGAAAGCAGCACACTGACTGGCAGGGTTAGTGCACAGACCCCAGGCTCCTTCATGGGCACTTCTGGGTACATTTCACCACTTTCACTGTTATTTTTTTGGCCGCACCGCACGGAATGTGGGATCTTAGTTCCCCAAACAGGGATCAAACCTGCGACCCCTACAGTGGAAGCGCGGATTGTTAACCACTGAACCAGGGTGGTTAACACCAGGGAAGTCCCCATTTCGCCACTTTTGAAGTCCACTTCAAAACCTGGCCCCTGGGTCAGAACAGGTGAAATGAAGCATCCATTTGCTGTAACGTGGGAGCTATTTCTTGTATCTCAGAAAGTGATTGGGTCAATTAGAGCTATTCGGGGGATTCAGAAGAACACATGCTGACTGCACCTGTAGACAAGCACTTCGGATACAAAATTTAAAATAGGTGGTGTCCTCCATATCTGAGAGGAAGGCATCAACAGGGAGGCTTGAAAACACACGATCCTCATCATGGCTCCTGGGTCCTTTCCTATGGTAAATGCACAGTTTATCAGCTGAAATTTTTCTAATTGTCAGCTAATCCATGTCATACTTCAAATATCAGAGGCACGCGCACAGTCGGGAGTAGTTAGCGCACACAGCAGGCAGCAGGTGCAGTGGAAAGGGCAAGGGCTTTGGAAGCAGCAGATCTGGGTTTCAATCTGGACTCCATCTCTTAGTAGTGTGGTCCTGGGAAAGTTACCTAACCTCTTTGAGCTTTGGTTTCCACATCTGTACCATAGAGGTGATAATAACCCACTTTGGGGGCTGCTGTTAAAGAGTGAATCAGATGAGTCAGGTACTCAGTTCAGTACCTGGAACAGAGCAGGTTCTCAAAAGGTGGTATTTTCTTCTCTCACATCCCCCTTAAGCGAGTTGTTCATGAGAATATTGTCCGAAATTAAGCACAACTTTTCCAAACCCTGAAATCAAATCTCTAAACTCGGGCTTCCCTAGTGGCGTAGTGGTTGAGAGTCCGCCTGCCGATGCAGGGGACACGGGTTCGTGCCCTGGTCCGGGAAGATCCCACGTGCCGTGGAGCGGCTGGGCCCGTGAGCCATGGCCGCTGGGCCTGTGCGTCCGGAGCCTGTGCTCCGCAACAGGAGAGGCCCCAAAAGTGAGAGGCCCGCATACTGAAAAAAAAAAAAAATCTCTAAACTCCAAGGAAATGTTGCCAGATGCTTACTGAAGGGGGAAGTTGCTTCTACTTTCTCAAAATCTCTAATGTGGGAGAGAAGGAAAAGCAATACCAGCCAGAAACCACTACATGTTTGTGCTTTAAACCATAACACCACCACAAACAAGATGGGGTTAGTTTACTAGGGGAGCAAAAGCAAAGAAAAAAAGTAATTAAGGGTTTCCATTCCTGTCAGATCTCTTCTCATCTGAGCAGAGCCACTGTCTCCACCAACTACATGGAAGCTGCATTAGCTTTTCCTCCTACATCAATTCAGCACATATCCCCAGAAAGCATCTGTACTTTGTCTAACTGCCTAACTACAGAGATAAGAATTGAGCGATGAAATGACTAACAAAGGAACAATCCCCCACTTCAAGGAAGAGAAGCAAAAATGAGTGCGCACACGCTTCTGTTTACCTCCTCCGCTCCTGGGGACCAGATGCAAGGGACTGTTTGTATACAGATGATAATCTTATGAGTGAGTCCAACTGTTTCTGCCCTAAGACCAACATCCTAGAGGCTCTGCCTTTTCCAACTTCTAAGTACAAACTGGGGATGCCTGGGCACATCTGGTCACCATTTGATTTCAGGCTCCTATTGTGTTCAGTCTGTGGGGGGAAGTGAGTCTATAAATAGCTCACACTCGAAAAAATGAGAAACCATCTACTCTGCCTTTCCTGCAGAGAAGAGAGGTTTTCACCAAACCCAGCTCCCTCATCATGATCATAAACCAAGTTAATATGCTAAGTAGCCAGACTCAATCAAATGATTCATACACTTATTTTATAAGACTAAACAGTATCTAGAATGAAACCAGGAAGGAGCTTCAAGTTAGGATTAGTGAATGATTCATGGGATGCTTTGAGAAGTCTTTTTGGAAACACACCAAGCTGTGTAGTTAAATCCATGTATGTGAAGCACCCCTTTCAAGTCTTAAGAAGAATGCCCTTCCCACCTTTGGAAGAGAACTACAGGTTTAAATCCTATTCAATCCTGAAAAGAGCAATCACGCTGTGGACTAGACTTTTTTTTTTTTTTTTTTTTTTTTTTTTTGCGGTATGCGGGCCTCTCACTGTTGTGGTCTCTCCCGTTGTGGAGCACAGGCTCCGGACCCGCCGGCTCAGCGGCCATGGCTCACGGGCCCAGCCGCTCCGCGGCATGTGGGATCTTCCCGGACCAGGGCACGAACCCGTGTCCCCTGCATCGGCAGGCGGACTCTCAACCACTGCGCCACCAGGGACGCCCGGACTAGACTTTTTTACAACCTCCCCTCCCTACCCCCGACAAAAAAGGCCTACCTCCCTCTTCAAGTATTTTCAAATGCTTAATTAAAATATTTATCAGTACTGTAGTATTTACCACACTGTGAAGTAATTAACTCTGTGTATCTGCCTCCCTCAAGAACTAAGAGTTTTTCATGGGTAACTACAATGTCCAATTCTTATTGGTTATTTCCAGTGCTTAGCACAATTCTTGGCATATTTTTCAGTAGAAGTATGTTGAATGGATAAGGTAAAATAATCACATATTACATGACCTTAGTGAGCTTTTCACAAATAAAAGATACATCAAATTTAATGTTGATTTAAGGGGGAGGTGAGAGAAAAGGGGCCAAGCAGGTAAAAGTAAACAAAACAGCGATATAAACAGATTGTTTCCCTTCATCTCCACACCTGCTCAGGATTCCATAAAGGCTGTTTTTGCTGGAAGCTGAGATTATGTAAATGTATGTAAACCACAGACTAGTAAGAGCCAGTATACAGTAACAACCACCCCTAACTTCAGATTCTGGAAAAAATAATTTGAAGCCAAACTCCTGTTCC